>NC_132905.1:41455892-41766730 GCF_047675955.1 Chlorocebus sabaeus | reverse complement strand
TCTCCTATAAAACTCTTGGTTTTGTTTTCCTCAGCGTTTAACCCCATGCCAGAGTCTCAAGCTTGGTGCATATTAGAATCACAGGGAGCCTTAAATGATGTTGACAGCCAGGTCCCTGCCCTGGAGGTCCTGGTGTGAGTCTCTACCTGCATCCCCCAGGGGATTCTAACGTACAGCCAGGTGGTACCACTGCTCCAAAGAAAAGGCACATTTGCCACCAGGTTTCAGAGCTAGCACGAGAGAGGACTGAGCATGGGTTAAAAGAGCCCTCTCTGGGGATTTGAGGCATACACCAATTGTTTCCCTAGCCAACAGCAGGGTGAAAACCAGGAGGAATATGGCACCGAATAGGACTTGCTAAGAGATTTTGAAACCCTGGACAGTCTCTTCAGGATCTCAGGATGCACTGTGTCCCACTCATAGGGCCTGGCGTGTGTTTGGCTGGCACCAAGTTCTTCATAATGAGGGCGAACAGTTAGAAAGATAAAGCAAAATAGGCCGGGCGCGGTGGCTCACGCCTGTAATCCCAGCACTTTGGGAGGCCGAGGCGGGCGGATCACAAGGTCAGGAGATCCAGACCATGGTGAAACCCCGTCTCTACTAAAAAAAATAGAAAAAAATTAGCCGGGCGCAGTGGCGGGCGCCTGTAGTCCCAGCTACTGGGGAGGCTGAGGTAGGAGAATGGCGTGAGCCTGGGAGGCGGAGCTTGCAGTGAGCTGAGATCCGGCCACTGCACTCCAGCCTGGGCGACAGAGCGAGACTCCGTCTCAAAAAAAAAAAATAAATAAAATAAAATAAAATAAAATAAAAGATAAAGCAAAATAAGCTTGCAAAGAAATATAAAAGCATTGAAGAAACAAAGGTGGCCACGCTGGGGCCTTTGTTGTTGCTGGAATAGTGGGCATTTTGGTTTAACACAGCAATTTTTCAGCTTCAGTGCCCACAGGGTCCCCCAGAGGGCGTGTTCAAAGGCTGCAGTCCTCGCCCTCAGAGATGCTGACTCCCTGAGTCCAGGGAGGGGTCTGACATCCTTCATTTCCAACAAGTTTCCAGGCTGTGTGGATGTTTCTGGGGGTCCTTGAACAACATGTTAACCCTGGTCAAATGACCAAGATAAAGCAACTTCAGAGAGAGAAAGTGAGAAAACAGAAAAGAAACAATGGTACTTTTGGCTAAAACCCACCATATGGAATATTAGATTCCTTTGATTCTAATTCCCCTGTACCTGGGGCCCTGCTTGCAGCAGAAGTTTGCTGTATTCAGGCATTGGCACTTGCTATGACTGAAACCCAAGGTTTCTGGAGTGGGTCCCAGGATGCAAATTCAAGGCAATCTCTAATTTTCTCTAATCTAGGAAGTGCTCTGTAAATGCTGCCTGCTTTCATCCTGGCCAGAGCTGGTGCTTAAGGTCTGAGACCCTGGCAGCCTAGACTAAGGTCGCACCTGCAATTTCCCCAGATAAATGACCTCCTGCACTGGTGTGGTGCCAGCTTGCCTCAGAGCTCACACAGCCCCATGGCGCTCAAGGATTGCAACCCACAGGGATTCATCAAACGCTTAACTGTGGCCAAATGCAGCGTTCCCAACCTGTACCCTGGGCAAGACTCTTGGAGGTAATATTAGTAAGAATGGCCTGAAAAAGTCTGGGAAAAGTTCTACATTGCATCATCGTCTTGTGGTTTAGCATGTTAAAGGCCCTGAGTAGTCCTGCAGTGAAGAAACTTGCTTAACATACGGAAACTGGGGCCTTCCATAACTTGTTTGAGCATGAACCACATTCTCAGCATTTCTACTGTTGAGTTCTCCAGGAACTCACTCTCCATGAGATAGCAGTGTGGGAGATGTACACAGATCCCACAGTCCAGGAGGAGGGGAAAGAAGAGATTGAGTCTTCCTGGTCTCTGAGAGCAGATCCTCAGTGGTCTGTGAGGCCCCACGGAGTCGAAGCCTCCTAGAGGATGCAGGCAGGTAAACAGGTGTCTCCTGGTAGAGGGGCCCTGTCCATGCCCAGTTCCCAAGACACACTTACTCCCTTGTTATTCGCAGACACCCTCCTTCATCCACAGGGGTTTAGGCCTGCTTCTCTGTGGAGCATCAAAGATTCAAAATATCTACCACGTGGCCTCAACTCCTGGTCTTGTGGCTTACTGCCTGGGAGAGTTGGCATTAAAACCAAATGAGGTAATGAGTTCAAAGCTGCATGGCTCAAAGCAGGCAGCATCAGCACTGCCTGGGAGCTTATGGTCCACACAGAATCCCAGGCTTGCTCCAGACCCGCTGAGCTGGAACCTGTCCTGGAGTGAGACTCCCAGGAGTGTAGAGGCACATTCGAGTTTGAAAAGGCACTGTTTTTCAAGTAAATAGAAATTAAAATAAAAGCGATATGTTAAAGGGTTGGTTCCCAATCCTGGCTGCACTTTGAAATCACCCAGGAAGCTTTAAAAATACTCAACTGCCCTGCCCCCAATTCTAATTTAATTGGAATGGAAGTAATCTGGACAAGGGAAGTTTAAAGGCTCTGTGGGTTATTCTAATGTGCAGCAAACAGATTTAAAGGTATTAGGGTCTTCAGTGCATAGAGGTGGTGGTGGTAGGGGGTGTCCCAGCACCTGGTATGGTGCCTGGCATGTGGCAGACACAAAACTGTTTATGGAAGAACCACCTCGCTGCTGCATGGAGTGCATCCGGGGACTCTGAATCTCACGGAGGATGGGCAGGAGGTCCTGCTGAGATCTGGATGGATGGAGGACAGAGAAACGTGCAGAAACACTTCATCCTACAGTGAGAGTGTGGCCCAACGCTGGAGTCCCAGGGGCGGAGGTGGCCTGATAGTCACACTGCACTTTAGGTGGCCTCCTGGTCTCCAGCAGCCTGTGGTATGCACAGCCCACCCTGTGATGCTGAACTGGTGGGTGCAGTGGAGCCAAGGCCAGTGTAATAGGTCATTATTATTTTGAGTTTTTTTTTAAACTGATAGACCGTAACCCGGTTATAGATGAGTGAGCGGCCATGGTTTCAGGACAGGATACCAAGCACCATCAGGTCCGCAAGCAGCCACCTGTGCCCTGTGAAGGGTGTGAGCACCATCAGGTCCGCAAACAGCCACCTGTGCCCTGTGAAGGGTGTGAGCACCATCAGGTCTGCAAACAGCCACCTGTGCCCTGTGAAGGGCGTGAGCACCATCAGGTCCGCAGGCAGCCACCTGTGCCCTGTGAAGGGTGAGAGTGGAATGCCTTGGAGTTCTCAGGAGCAGGGGACCCCTCTTCCAAGGTGGCTGCTTCTAGGAACACTCTCCACTGCGTGCTGTGTGTCTATGTGAGCTGATGGGGGGGGGCATGGGTGGGACAGGCAGCTGGAGATACAGCCCTGGGCAGGTCTTACTATAGGCCACCTACCCATCCCCAGCTGTCAGGCTTGAGTGACTTTTTAAAAATACAAGGACAGCAGCCACACACACCTTGCAATGAGCCATCAGCCTTCAGCCAGCCTCAGGAGCTACAGCAGCAGAACTGGGAAGTGGAAGGGGTTAGCGACTCCACCTCAGGGCAGGGAGCTTGGCCGAACCCTCCCTCTGAGAAGTGCCTTCCAGTCCCTTCTCTTTGATGAATGACTACATGGTTGGCAGAAAACCAAAATACATTTTCTCCTTCAAATATGTCTGAGGCTCACGGCCAATAAGTCCCAGGTCCCTGTCAGGCCGATGAGCATGGGCGTAGAGCTGGCTGTGGTCACAGCTAGGGAGGCAAGGCCCCTCAGTGGGTGCATGGAGCCCACCCTGTAGACTTGCTGCCCTCCCATGGCAGCCCCTACTGTGCCCGGAGGAAGGTCATCCCAGGAAGCTGCCATGGGAAAGAGCTGGGGGGGGCAGATGTGGGGTCTGAGGGGACGCTGGTGACCGACTCCCAGCCGCGGATGCCGTTGGCATCTTGCTTCCTGGAGACCGAGGGTTCTGATCTTGCCGAGCCAGCCTCTTGTCGGTGTCCCCGTGGCCTCCTCTTCTGGGCAGGCCCAGGCTGGGGCCGCTCATTCTCTGCAGGTGAAGGCTACCCTCTCTTATTGCTGTCATTCACCAAATATTGTCCTTTCTCTGCTCTTTTGAGAAATGGAGAGGCTGGGGTTGCCAACGGGGCAAAGAGGAGACAAAACAGGTGGAGAGAGACGCCCAGGCCTGTCAACCACAAAGTAAAGAGGCTGGAATCGCACAGCTCCTGCCCGAGTGCCTTGGCAGGATCTG
This sequence comes from Chlorocebus sabaeus, assembly GCF_047675955.1. NCBI lineage: Eukaryota > Metazoa > Chordata > Mammalia > Primates > Cercopithecidae > Chlorocebus > Chlorocebus sabaeus. The sequence goes on along the minus strand of NC_132905.1, from coordinate 41,762,496 downwards.
TGTCCCCCACGGCCCACGGGGCATGGACTCTGGGGAGGGGCAGAGGGGTCGGCCCCTCGCTCAGGCTCTGCCTCTCTGGCCTTCACCCACATGAGCCACCTTCTGTTGGCCCTGGGACACTCCCTCTCACCACAGTGGCCTACTTCTAAGCCCACATCAAGTAACTTGCGCAAATAAAAGCAACATTCTCAAGCTTGGGAATTTATTTCTGTGAATACAGACTGAAGACTGTTAAGTCACATTTAGGCATTGGATGCATCCGATGAGAGGAGAAGGATGTGTGTAAATTACTGGAAATGTGACCCACTGACCACAGAAATCAGGACGGAACCAGAACACCCACATATGGCAGAGCTCCTGGGGAGACTGAGGTCCAGGGTGGGAGAGGGGCCACGAGCAATGTAACAGGAAGGTGAGGTTGAATGACAAGCCACTTTCCATGCAGTGAGAGAGTCCATGTCAGATGGGCAGTGCCCCTCCCACATGTTCCATTGGGGGCAGAGGCCTCTGCATCTCCCCACATGGCTGAGACATCTCTGTTGAGCAGTAATATCCTGGCCCCAGCACCTTCCCTGCGTCCTTAGCAAACCTGCTTCTTGGGGGTGTGAATGTGCAGGTCTGGAGGGTGATACTGACTTTTGGAAACAGCACAAAGTAATTTAGGGCTGTGGTGATGCAGTTAGACAGTATCATTTTGGAGGTGAAATTGATGTGTTTATTTACTAATGAGGTGGTGTCCTGCAGAGGAGCAGTTCTAATAAAGTCACGGCTATGGAGCTGGGGTGCAGGAGGTCAAGGTAATGGTGGTGGAGAAGCAGCTGTGAAAGACAGACACTCCCAGGAAGGAACTGGAGCAGAGCACCAGGCCTGGCCCTCTGTGCTCAGTGCTTTCTGCAGGGGATTGTGGGCCTGGAAGTGGGAAGAGGGGAGGCCCTTGCCAGGCTCCTATGCCTCCTAAAGTCTGTGTTTACACTGGTGGGCTAGCCCCTTACTCCTGTACCAGGCCCAGCACCAAGCTGCAAACCCAGGCCAGGAGGAACAGGCCAGGGATGGCTTCCTGGCTTGACCACATATCTGGGCCTTTCATCTTGAGATTAGTACCCAGAGAGGACTCACTGGAGTTCACAGCATGCAGATTAGGAGGCTGCCCTCTGACACCCTCTGACACCCTGACCTCTGCCCTGCACCCATCTCTTGAATCCATTTAGAATCCACACTTTGTTTTACATAACTTGCTGCTCCCAACTTCAAATTCCACACAGGTTCAGTGGTGAAAAGTTGATTATCCCAGAGATGGTTCCCCTGCAAGCCAGCACCCCTCAGCTTATCACTTTCCAGAGAAAGACAACGCGCAGCTGCAGAAACACAGACCCAGGAGCTGTCACGGCCTACAGGGTGCCCTTGAAGTCATGGGGTCTGGGTTTTTGGAATTTTAATTGTCAAGGTTGCAGGTATCCCCCTTGGACTGGGGGACCCCTCAATTTCACTCCACTGAGATTGGTTGTCCTGGACCCCAGCCCAGGAAGGAGGAGGGTTGCTGCTTTCTTGGACCATCTTTCCCTCCGATGGGGCCCTAAGTCAGGTGAGCTGGGCAGTATTCCCTGCTTGGTGGTCTTTCTCAATAATGCACAAGCTTCGTCAAGGACGCTAAAGACAGAAGGGTGAGGCTGGGTCTCTGGGAAGGGAGGCAGGAAAGAAAAGCACTCTCCCATAAACATGCAAACGAGCTTCTTCCTCCTGCTGAGGCTCTCAACAGCAAGCAGCCAACACCACAGGGCTGAGGCCAGCCATGGTGGTGGGATTTCTTCTCTGCTGGGGACTCATTGTCTCTTCTGTGAAACAGAGAACAATTTCTATTCCAGAGTCCTAGCGAGGGATGATGCTGAAAAACTGACCTTGGACAAGTGCAGAACCCGTGGCTGGCGCACAGTCACTGGTGGTTTCCTTTCCTTCTTCTCAGAGAGAGAACTTGGGGTACAGGTGCCCTTGTTATGCCCCAGTGGTAGCTTTCCCACCAGACCCTGTATCCATCCAGCCTGTGGAGAAGGAATTGGGGTGGGGTCCAGGGTGTGGGGGATGTGCAAGACTGGCTGGCTATGGCTACACCACAGCTTGGGGTTGGGGAAGAAAATGTGGAGCAGTGCATGGGAAAGGAGGGTGCCCAGGAGCCTGGCAGACCCTAGGCACATGTAGGAGAGCCTAGCCCTGAGGCTGGCCCAGGCCCTGGCTGGGAAGGACACACAGGTCCCTGAGCAAGACCTGCAGCTGCAGCTCCTAGTGTTCCGCTTCCAAGCCTGGTGGGAATTGCCGACCCACAGAAACTCACACTTCTCCGGGAGCTGCTGGACAGTGAGAGCCAAGCTGGGTCATGTGCCTGCTGCAGGAGGGAGGACATGGAGCCAGGTGCGTCTCCTCCTCAGCTTTGTCACATAGGGGCTGTACACAGAGGGCTTCCTTGTCCATGTGGACCACAGCTGGTTTTGCATCTAATCTGCACTGGCTCCTTTGAGGCCTCTCATGGGGCTGGACTCCCCGCTGTGCCCCTGCACTTGCTCTGTCTACACCTGAGCCAGATGTGCCCTGGAGTAATGAGGTCCATGGTGGAGACCAGAGAGGTGGGAGGAGCATTCCATGCTGGGCTCCAGGCTCTGTCATCATCGCAGCATGGGTGGGAGGGTCGGGAGAGGTGTGGGGAAAAGTTGGGTGAGTGGACACTGGCTGCACAGAGACTCGCTTCCCTGCCCAGGCATGACATCCTTCCCAGCAGTGTTGGTTTCCCTGGGTTGCTGAGATAAACTATATCTCTCGGTGATGTTACTTTCCTTGGGTTGCTGAAATAAACTATCTATATTACTTGAAACAACAGAAATTTGCTGCTCTCTTACAGGTCTAGAGGCCAGAATCTCTGGACCCAAATCAGGTGTCAGCAGGAGCCCCCTCCGGAGGCTCCAGGGGTGGACCCTCCTGGCCTCTACCAACCACTGGTGGCTGCCTGCATTCCTTGGCTTGTGGCCACATGGCTCCAGTCTCCACCTCTATCTTCCTATCACCATCTCCTCTGCTGTGTGTCAAATCTCTCTCTGTCTCCCTGTTACAAGGATGTGTGGGTTGCACTTAGGACCCATGTGGAAAATACATCTCTCCTCAATGTCCTTACTTAATCACATCTACAAAGTTCTTTTTTTTTTGCCACCTGAACCAACATTCACTGGTTCGAGGGGTGAGGTGCATGGCTCCCTGAACTTTCTAGACTTCTGGGGCTAATAAAGCTTCCCTGGTCACTGTGCACTGGTTTTGTCTGGTCATTTCCAGGTGCCCAGTATCCCCAAGAGACCAAGGTTGCTGGGCAAGGACCCAGACCATACTGGCAGGGGTAAAATGCGATTCTCTCGTGAATGCAGCACATGGGCCTGCAGTTTTCCCTAATGATTACGGCTTTTCTCTCTAATGACTGTTTTCAATTCCTTGACTGACCCCTTTCTCCTCACCTGCCTGTTTGGTTCTCCACCACCCTCCACCGGCAACTTGTGTGTACAACCTGTCACGTTACGCTGGCATTCTTGGCACCCTGACCCTGATAACTCACATCCTGCCTCCTCCGCAGACCATGCCACCCACCTGTTCCTGGAAGCCAGCTTCCTCAGCCTGGCCTTCAGCAGCAAACTCTCCTCCCTTTTCTCATGCCATCTGCCAATTCCATGGCTTCTAGTCCAGAACAGCTCTGTCTTTCCCATCTGTCTGTCCCCACCACCGTGGAGACTCCGCAGCAAAGGCTATTCCTCTTGCTACATGAAGGCATCCTAGCACCATCAGGAGGGCACTGGGTGAGGGGTCCACACAATGGCCCTGCTGCTCCTAAAACAGACCAGGCCCAGTTGTGGGCTCACACCAGCCTCAGTTCCTGCTTCAGGTTCTCTTTCTTTATTTTCACCCCATTTATACATCCTTCATGTTGCTACTGTTTTTTTTCCATCAAGTATACAGTTAGTTTTGCTATTATGAGGCTTGAAACATCAGAAGCTTTATGTAAGGCCAGGAACAAACAAGGATTCACTGCGATCTTATGTAGGCTGGTTATAGAACGCTATACAATAAAATCAGAGGAGAGTCAGGAGTGCCAGTAAAATAGTGAGATGTCAAAGTGAAATTACCACTGTTCACAGATAACTTGATTTTGTGCTTAGAATATCCAGAAGAATGGCGAAAACTACAGAAAACAATAACTCAGGTAGGAAAATTATTATGCATAATAAATAACTTTTCTATGTACAAATAACTTGTTAAAATATGAAAAAAGGCCGGGCTCGATGGCTCACACCTAAAATCCCAGCACTTTGGGAGGCTGAAGTGGGCGAATCACTGGAGTTCAAGAGTTGAAGACTAGCCTGGGCAACATGGCAAAACCCTGTGTCTACAAAAAATATGAAAAACTGGCCAAGCATAGAGGTGTGTACCTGTAGTCCTAGCTACTTGGGAGGCTGAGGCAGGAGAATCACTTCAGCCCGAGAGGGGGTGGTTGCAGTAAGCCGAGATTGCGGTGCTGCACTCCAGCCTGGGCAACACAGTGAGACCCTGTCAAAAAATATTATGAAAAAATATTGCATTTAAGATAGCATTTAGTTGAGACAATAGCAAAATACAAACTTTAAAAGAAATATGTAGGACCTATATAAACAAAACCTGAAAATCCTGCTAAGGGATAAAATGAAACTGTGAGAGATAACTTGCTATCTGCTAGAATGAATCAATATTATGAAGGTGACTGTTAATCCTAAACTACTCATAGGATCAGTGCAATCCCAGTTGAAACACTAACATGCTATGTGAAGGGAAATTGATGCGGGAAAATAAAAAGTGTCAGGAGAAAGAAGGGAATTGGGAAGTAGTCCTATGAACTGTCAAATGCACCGTGAAGGTTCAAGACTGAAACCAGATCAACATGAAGGTTTGTGTGCAGCAGAAAGAGGCCCCAGGATATATACAAATATATACTCAAATTGAGTGTGTGTGATAGGAAGCATTTTAAATCAGAGGGCAAGGAGAAAATATTGAATAAATGGCTTAGAGACAATGTGGTATTTCGAAAACCGTACAGAATTCTGACCCACTGCCTTACTGTTCAAAAATAAGTTCCAGAAGTATCAGAGATGTGAGTGTAGAAGAGTGAAATGAAAACATTCTGAAGTTTAAAAGGTGAGTTTATTTATAATTGTGAATGGGAAATGCCTAAGCAGGACGTATATTTGAAAACTTCAATGGGAAATGTTGAGATATTTGACTAGAAATAAAAATCATCATCGAGGACAAAAAAACCCACAATTAAAAGAAAAAGGGGATAATTAACTGAAGAAAATATTTGAAGCCCAAGTAGAAAAAGGCTTGTAGGCTTCATTGAGCAACACATTTTACAAAGAGTGCTCATCAGTCAGTAAGAAAAACATTTACAAACCCGACTGAAAAGCCCACAGGACTATAAATGAAATTGGTCAATAAATATATTTTTTAAAAGGCTTGCTCAATTTCTCTCAAAATTACAGAAACATAAAAATAACAAAGATATAATTTCAAAGTAGCAAAAATTAAAAACGAAATGGCACTGGTGCCTGCTGTGAGCATAGGGAAAAGGTCGCATTTGTAAATTGTCAACAGGAGTGTAAGTTGCAGAAGGCTGCCCTGGAAAGTTAATGGGCCATAATCCATCTAAGTTAAAAATGCAGCTACCCTTTGACTTAGCAGTGCCCCTGCCAGGAATTGACCTGGTGGCTGTACTCATAAGTTAGCCAGGAAAAAGAAATACTTACAAATATTGTTGCAAAAATGAAACCAGAACAGAAAAATTAAATAATCTATCATTATGAAACAGATTACTTAGATTATGACAATTCTACAGATGGTAAAACTACAATTTGTTCACTTTTGTTTATGTGTACAATTCAGTAACAAGTTACTAACATACACAAAGAATGAAATGACCCTCTCTCTACCAATACAGAAATATTTCCAAGACATATATTTAAGGGAAAAACAAAAGGCAGAACAGTGTAAAAACAGAATAACAAATAACTAACCCTATAAAATACCTATGTTAGCACGTGCACAGAACTTTCTCAAAAGGACATCTAAAAAGTGAATGAGCCTAGAAAACAAGAGAAAGGCTTTCACTTTTTATTTGAAAATGTTCAGCAATCTTTGAAGTTTTGGGCTATGTGCATGCTTTACTTTCCTTTTTAATGTTCTTCTTTCTGCTTCCCCAAGGTGTAAGAGAGTGCTTCAATCCTTCCCTGTGCAGTGTTGAGATGTAATCTTCTCTTCTTCTTGTCCTAGGCACCTTAAGACCCAGTTAGTGTCGCCACATCCGACCGACCATTGGGGCGGCAGGGTTATCTCCTGGGGAGCGATGTGAAAAGGCTGCCTCAGTAGCAAGCCTGCCCTCCCCTTGGTTTCCTCCCACAGTTAATGAAGACCTCCCCAATCTCCCTGGTTCAGTGGCTCTCCAACGCCAGCTTGCCTCAGTGTGCCACAAGGGCCTGTGAACAGGTGTCGCAGCTCCTTTGGAGTTTAGAGGTCTGGGAGGTGGGGACCGAGAGCTTCATTTCCAAGAAGTTTCCAGGTAATGCCTTGTTGGTCCTGGGAGCCCACTTTGAGAACTGCTGACCAGGTCAGTTGTCTAAAGTCAGATGCTGGGACTTTTCCTTGTGTGTTAATCTGCTCCTGCTGCTGTATCAAAATACCCGAGACTGGGAGATTTATAAGCAGCAACGTATACTGCTCACAGTTTTGGAGTCTGGTAATTCCCAGGACAAGGCACCAGCAGATTCAGGGGCTGGCGAGGGCCTGTTCCTCCTAGATGAGGCTTTTCATATGTCCTCACATGGTGGAAACACCAAAAAGGGCTAACAGCCCCTTCAGTGCTCTTTCATAAGAGCACCAGTCCCACTCATGAGGGCTCCCCATCATGATCTAAGTACCTGCTAAAGGCCCCACCTTCTCATACCGTAACCTTGGTGATTAGTTTTCAGCATCTGGATTTGGAGGGACACAGACACTCAAACATGCAGACCACAGCACCCTGGCTTCCCGGCACACAGCTGATGCTTGATTTCCTACTAGACGGGTGAATCCCTAAGCCCCTGCGCTGTTGTAGAAAGCAATGATGGTCCATGCAGTTCATCCCGCATTGACCCCGCAGGCAGGACGAGGGATGCAGGGACACCTCAGTGCCCTGAGGTTCTCGCTTCCTGATCTCAATCCTGGGGTCAGGAGGGCCAGTGTAGTGCACATGCACCTGCACTCCAGACCTAAGGTCTCTGTCCCCGCATCCACAGCACTGCGGGCCTAGCACGTGCCCATCACCTCTTACCATCTGCTCCTTCTCAGGGTTCTCTCCTGAAGGGCTGGAAAGTCAGGCCCTGGGAAGCTGCCCACAGCTGCAGACCTACTGGAGCTGCTGGATCCAGCCCGGGAGCCTGGCTCTCTGGAAAGGACACTTGAAGGCACAGACCCTGAGACACAGACCTGAAGTCTACCAAAGGTGACCACCCCAGGCTCGCTCTCCCACTGGCTTTGGTGTTACTGATTTCCTGCTCCTGGGTTTTAACTTTGGTCCCTTCCTTGCCGCACTTCCCTTCCTTCCCCACTCCCTTTCAGGTCCTTCCGGGAATTCCCTCTGAGATAAACCAAATCCTTATCTCGGGGCCAGCTGCTGAGGCAGCCTCAGCGAGGACAAGGCCTCTGCCTGGCTCTGGGGCTGAGGACCCTGCTCTATCTTGGCTGGACGGTGCTACCCCGGCTCCTGGTGGGAGTCTCCCTACGACCAACCGCGTGATCCTGGGGATCTGAGCAGGAGACAGGTGAGAAGCACCTGCTGAGCAGGCTGGTGCAGCAAGCCCAGGAGCCCGGTTGCAGAGCACCCTCACTCCATGCTGCCTGTGTCCAGGGAGTGATGAGGGGCTTCAGGAAGAGCAGGGGATGGGGCAGAGACCTCCTTACCCCCACAAAGAGGGCGGTATTGCCTCATCCACCACTGTTTTGTCCTACACAGGCCCTGGCTACCAGAAGTCTACGCGCAGGCGGTATTTGCTGAAAGCCTGGAAAGGAAGGCAGGAAGGGAAGCGGTAAGTTTTTCAGGGCTTCTACTAAGACTTGTCAGTTGTCTACTCACCCTCCAGAGCAGCTCCTGGCCCAGGGCAAAAAGTAAGTTCTGCAGCTCTAGGGACCCCGGAATCCCAGCCCCGCGCATGGCAGCTTCCTCCTTCCTGCTCCCCTGGAAAGATTTGCTTCTACCTTCAGGGCTCAAAACCCTGTACTCTCTTCTTCCTCCCTTCCCCCACACTGGGAGCCTCCTCTTTGCCTGCTGACTACAGGAAAACAAAGATCATTTTTGGGGAATTGGTGGGTAACTCAGGTGAGTTTCCCACAAAAGTGGATAACAAGGTTGGAGAATAGTAGTGCGTTCAGAATTGGTGGGTTCTTGGTCTCACTGACTTCAAGAATGAAGCCGCAGACTCTGGCGGTGAGTGTTGGAGTTCTTAAAGATGGTGTGTCTGTAGTCTGTTTCTTCAGACATTCAGATGTGTCTGGTGCTTTTCTCTTCTGGTGGGTTCGTGGTCTCGCTGACAAGAATGAAGCTGCAGACCCTCATAGTGTCACAGCTCATAAAGGCAGCATGCACCCAAACACCCAAAAAACAAAGCACCGTTCTACACTGTTGAAGCTGATCCAAAGGAATGGCCGCTGCCTGCCTCGGGCAGCCTGCTTTTATTCCCTTATCTGACCACACCCACATCCTGCTGATTGGTCCATTTTACAGAGAGCTGATTGGTCTATTTTACAGAGAGCTGATTGGTCCGTTTTGACAGAGTGCTGACTGGTGCGTTTACAATCCTTGAGCTAGACAGTGCTAGACAGAAAAGTTCTCCAAGTCCCCACTAGGTTAGCTAGATACAGAGTACCAATTGGTGTATTTACAAACCTTGAGCTAGATACAGAGTACTGATTGTTGTATTTACAATCCTTGAGCTAGACACAGAGTACTGATTGGTGTATTTACGATCCTCTAGCTAGACATAAAAGTTCTCCAAGTCCCCACCAGATTAGCTAGATACAGAGTGCTGATTGGTGCACATCTAATCCTCCCGCTAGATATAAAAGTTCTCCAAGTCCCCATCCGGTTCAGGAGCCCAGCTGGCTTCACCTAGTGGATCCTGCACCTGGATTGCAGGCGGAGCTGCCCGCCAGTCCTGAGCTGAGCCTGCACTCCTCAGCTCTTGGGCTGTCAATGGGACCAGGCGCCACGGAGCAGGGGGCGGCGCCCGTCGGGGAGGCTTGGGCCGAGGAGAGAGCCCATCGCACGGAGGGAGCTCAGACATGGCGGGCTGGGAGGCAGCTAAACCCGGCGAGAAGTTTTGAGTGCAGCGCCGGCGGGCGGCACTGCTGGGGGACCCGGCGCAACCTCCGCAGCTGCTGGCCCGGGTGCTAAGCCCCTCACTGCCCTGGGCCGGCGGCATCGGCCGGCCGCTCAGTGGGGGCCCGCGAAGCCATCGCCCGCGCCTGCGGGAACTCGCACTGGCCCGCGATCGCCGCGTAGCCCCGGTTCCCACCAGTGCTTCTCCATCCACACCTCCCCGCAAGCAGAGGGAGGCGGCTCCCGTCTCAGCCATCCCAGAGAGGGGCTCCCAAGGTTCCCTGGCGGGCTGAAGGGCTCCTCAAGCGCTGCCAGAGTGGACCCTGAGGCCGAGGAGGTGCTGAGAGTGAGGGCTGCTAGCACATTGTCACCTCTCAGTAGCTCATCTGGGAGCTGATCTCAGGAAGCTCCAACCTTCCTGAGGGTAGGGGGCGTGGGAAGGAGCCAGGACAAAGGTGTGGGCAGCTAGGGTTCAGCCATGGGGAGAGGGTTAGATAATACCCCAGGGTCCTCCCAGCCCAAGGGCCAGGAAGTGGGGCTGTTCACCCTCCAATTCCCACTTGTAATCAGCTAAGGGCTGCTTGTGCCCCAACCCCACACTGCTGGGAAAGCCCTCAGGCAGATTCTCCAGGGGCTGCAGGAGGCCTGCGCAGTGCTGGGAGCCATGAGCCTGGGGAGTCACCAGGGCACCAGCAGAAACAGTGGCTCCACCATATTTATTACAGGATTTGAAAATAGTGACCAATGTATAACCCCTTGGAATTAATATGGAGCAGCCTCTATTTAAATGAGGAAAAGTGTGTTTTTCTAGTTAATTGGACCCTCAGGGAGTAGAGGACTGGAATAGAGCCATTGCGATCTGGATTTCTGTTTAATAAAACAAGTGCAAGCGTGGCATTATTCTAACCACCAGTATTTATCTTTCAAAGTCACTTGGCAGCACTAATATGTGTAACTGCTAAATGCATGTGGTTGCTGAAAATCTAAAATAATACATTATAACCTCTTTATTTAGAGCAGTAAGATAATTTATGCTATTAGAAACTTGGAGAAAATGAGCAATCTTTAAACACCTTGGTAAACAGAGACGGTACCTGATGTTTGAAGCATAGCAATTGCAGGAAGTCTTTTATTCATTTCAGAAGGAGGAACCCCCTACCTCCCTGACTCAGCATCGTTTGCTGTTTGCTAACGAACTTTTGGATGCTGTGGCATTGCTTCCTGGGAAGATAAGCCATGACCCTTACGGCAAGAGGCAAGTCTGGATGGGCCTGGGTGTTCAGGGCCTTTTTCACCCATACCACTGGGGTGTCCAAGAGACAAGGCATGTGTGGATTATTACAGAGTAAACAGTGCTTTATGCTTCATCAGTATAATCACATTCAGAATCACAAAATGTGCATGCTATCAGGATCATAAGCCCTCTCCTCTCTTTTTAAAAAATAAGTGGGAAAATAGTAATCGTGTAAGTTTGTGGGGCATGTGCTGTGGCGAGGTGTGCATGCGCTTGTGGGTGCCTTAGCAGAGCCACCTCCTCACCTGAGTGTCATGTGTGTGTTGAGAACGTTTAAAATCTACTCTTTTAGCAATTTAAAAATATATAATACATTATTATTCACTAAGATTACCTGTCTGTGCACTAGGTCAGTGAAACCCATTCCTCTCGCTTAACTGTTGACTTTGTACCTTTTGACCAACAGCTCCCCTTTCCAGCTCTGCTGCCTCAGCCCAGCCCCTGGTAACCGCCATTCTCCTCCATTCTGTGAGTTCAGTCTGTTTAGATTCCACGTGTAATGAGATCATGTGATACTTGTCTTTCTATGTCTGGCCTATTTCACAGTGAATAAGGAAAGTGTGGCCTATATACACGATGGTTTCTATTTGCAGCAACATGGATGAAGCGGGAAGCCATTACCTACGTGAATGAACTCATCCCCACTCTCTCCAAGGGGCAGCAGCCTGTATGATTTAAATGGTTCCCACGCTGTCCCTATCCCCTGGGGCACTGGAAGAACTTGATTAAAGCTAAGGATTAGAGTTGGCCATCTCACTGTAAAGCATGCATTCCTAAGGAGATAAGGAGAGACCTCAGACAGCTTGGCTCTAGGCTATAGAGAGCCACCGATGTGCCAGCTGGCAGAGACACAGTTGTCTGTTAGAAATGGAGCCTTGGTGATGGCTGCAGACATGGTCATGGCCCTTCTCCCTCCCTCATGACTTTTTTTCCTCGGAAGTAACACACTGGTGTCTTCCTTCCTCCCCAGGGAGTCAGGCTGAGTTATTAGGCTGGGGAGTGTTGGGAAGGAATTGGGCCTGACTCGGCCCTTCCTGCCTGTACTTTGGTGGTGTGCTTCTCTGCCAGAGCGTCTGGTGAGCCTAGCAGACCCTGTGCCTGGGTGAGGGCTGTAGTTTCTCTGTCTTTTTTTGGGGCAGAGGGGTAAGAGATCACATGAGATCTGCCTTCTCAACAATTTTTCCAGTTTTATTGAGATATAATTGACAAATAAGAATTGTATGTAAAATAATATTACATATGTGCACACAGAAAATGGTGGGGCAGAAAGTACACAACTGGAGAATGAGGGTAAAGAGTATGTAGGAGCTCTTTGTCCTAAATCCCCAACTTTTCGGTAAGTTTAAGACAATTTACCTCTATACCCTTTAGCTTCATTCACCCACCGTGTGCATTCCAGCCCAGCATCACTTTCTGTGTGCGTAACTAATGTCATTTTTTTTTTCTGATGCACTTGAGAGAGAGTTGGAGTCCTCATGCCATTTATTCCTAAATATTTCACCATATGGCCTGAGAGCAAGGGCCCTTCCTATCACAAAGTCACAGTGTAATGATCAAAACTCAGGAAACTTAGTATTGATACTACCATTTAATCATTCTTTGTCAGTTTTCTCAGAGATGCCAATGATCCGCCTTTCTCCCCTGTCTGGGACCCGTGCATGCCTGGAGTGTTACCTTTGCTCACCTTGCGGCTCTGTCCACTTTGCCTCTGGAGTGTGCCTTCTCAGCCTTCACTGTCCTTCGTTGCCTGGACACTTCTGAAGAGAGCAGGCCAGCAGTTTGGTCAGTGGCCCACATGAGCGGACTGACGGGATGTGCCCATGGTAGGGACATCCCAAAGCCCAGCACATGGGGGTGGGAGCGGCTCAGCATGCGGCGGGGGCGGCTCAGCAGGACAGTGCTGTTGACCACGTTACATGGCTGTGTATGGGAATGTTCGGTGTCTACCTGCTCCTGGTCCTCCCTGTTCTGAAAGCAAACCCCAGACCTGGAAGGGGAGGTGAGAGAAAGCACTGCTGGTACTCACGGGTCCCTGAACAAAGTCTTTGCCCCTCCCCACCTCTCCAGAAAGCCCCTCTCCAGAGTCTGCCCTCTGACCCAGATTGAATTCTTCTAAGTACTTCTGAAATTGAAATCCCTCTGATGGCCACAGTGAAACTCCATTTCTCTGCACCTCCACACCAGCTCATCTGGGGCTAGTCCCTGCCCTTGGTTGGTTTTGACAAACAGAATCTCTCTCCATCACTATTCACAGTTCATACTGCAGAGGGCTGAGTCTTCTGAAGATCTCTGCAGAGAGTTACAAATATTCCAACTGCTATTTGCTGCCACAGAGGGCTGAGCACATGCAGAAACTTCTGGAGACAAATTATCCTTCATAAACTCTGTGAAATATGTTCCTCTTATGCCAAACCTATCTTTTGGAAGGAAAAAGAACTTTCTGTATCGGATATATTGTCAGGATCTCCCTCTTTTCATTAATTGGACATCACTTGATGTCAAAGATGTTTGGGTTTTGCTGCTCAACCTCTTAAAGTCCATTAGTGTCTCTGTCTTTCTTCCCCAGGTCCTGATTTTCCACACTCTAGTTCTGCTTTCTGACTATACTGTGGTTATGTCATTTGTTTTAGGTGATCTCAACTCCTTTGGGAAGCACGGTATATTTTTAGCATTTTCATAGTTACATTGTGCTCGGTTGCCCAGCAGGCAGAAATTCTTATCCCCATTTCCCATGAAGAAAACAGTCTGGAGAATCCAATAACAGGCTCAGTTTTCATGGGACAGGTTAAAGGGAGAATCAGATGTTAAAGCAAAGTCTAGAATATTTTCCTCCTCATGTGAGTTACTATTAAGAATGCAGTTACATTTCTAAGAAAAAGAATAGAAATAATCCGTGAGTTCCATGGCCGACAGAGGCCAATGGATGGCATCCTTGCCGGGCTCACCGCTGAGATCCCTGTGGCTCAGGGAGAAGTCTGTTGAGTGCATTGCTCCTCTGTAGGCTGCAGTCTTCCTACCACATTCACCCTGTGTCCCCAGCTTCTAGAACAGTGCCTGGCAGGCACAAAATAGGCCGGGGCTGGTAAATCATGTTGAGCAAATGCCCATGATAATCATTTGTGCTTTTCACTTTAAATATGTGGCCAGAGATTCTCATTCTCCATGATGTAAACTCATGGGAACGTGGAGGCCTCCCAAGGCCAGGCAAGTGGCTCTCTGGGGCCACAGGCTTCGCCCCTCACTGTTTGCGTTCTGTTGTGATGACCAGAAAGCCTCCTTCTCACAGGGAAGGCCCAGGCCCTACCCTCCTCAGAGCAGCATCAAGACGCCCACTGGCAGGTGTCCCCATGTGGTGGGGCCAGTTTGGAAGCCTCATCACAATGTCCACAGGGTCTCCGAACTGGGAAGGATCAGGAACACGGTGACTCCCAGATGGCAAGGATGAGTTCTCTCAGGCACTGACTTTGCTGGGTTTGCTGTGGCAGCCTGGAATGCAGGGTGGTGGTGTTTGGGCTGTAGGCATTAAGACTGCTGTAATTGATTGGTGATGTCTGCCCTGAGCAGTACTGGGGAGTGGGAGGATGAGTGTCACATTGCCAACTCTAACCTCATCAGCAGCCCTTCATGATTAAGGTTAGGGAACTCTCCCCCAGAGAGGTGCCTTCCAGAAGTGTTTAATTGTTGAAAATGTTTAATTGCTATCCCCGAGGTGCTGAGGAGATAGCAATGAACAAAGCAAAGTCCCTCCCTTCTGGAAGCTTGCATTCTAGTGGGGTGCCCAGTGGCCCTCAAACTTCAAATCTATCCAGGGTTTGTTACAATGCAGGTTTCTGTGTCACAGTTGCTCAGATATTCTGATTCAGCCTGTCTTGAAAGTGTCTGGGCCATCATCATGCTTGCAGTGACCTCAAGTGGTCCTCTAAGGGTCTGAGGGTGGCAACAACAATGGACAGGACACTGGGAGGGGGTTTGAGGGTAGACTGAGGCCATATTTGTGGCCTGCCCCCAATCCTTCCTTACAGTGCTGCGGGCAGCTCCCCCTGGCTGGCTGGTGTTGGGTGGAAATGGCTTCAGTGCCCTGCCCTACTGGAGCTCAGTGTGGAGCCCTTGTTGGGTTCTCAGCCGAGAAAAAATGAGAGAAAACATCCATGAGCCAGAAATAGAAATTGAGAACATTAAGCAAATGGCCGGTTATCTTTCAGATGGTACCCAAATGCACTGTCTGTTTATCTGCTGCCTTCAGAGCAAGCCGGTGCCTGCCTTTGGGGGCTGAGTAGGGGATGGCTACTCAGAGTAAAGAGGCTTAATTTTCCTGGCCAGAGCCTTTAGTATGTTGATTGAGTGAAGTGTGCCTGCTTTCCTGTAGAGTCGGAGGTATTTTATCACAGACAGGAAAATCCCTGTATTCCAAACCCTGGTACCCACTGCCTGCACACAGGATAACGTGCAGAATTCCACCAAATGCCCAGACTCCCCCGCAGTTCAACCCTACCCGGCTGTGATGCTGTTTCTCTCCTGTAGACAGTCATTAAACAGTCATGTTGCAGGGAAGAAGTCCTCTCTCAAGAAGATGAGCAGCGGACAAGAGGCTGTATTATGCTCGCCACGTCTGCGAGATGAGGGAGGGGGCGGGTGGGGCAGGAGGCCCAGTGGAGGGTGGCACAGTGGGGTGATATGGAGAATCAGCTCCTGTGAGCCGCGGGGCTCCCTCAGGAACATGAATCTCTGGCTCAGCCAGACCCCCTGGCCGGTTTTCCCGTACCAAGGGCTTTGGTGTCCATGCTGCCATTTTTGGGCCATCTGTGCTGGGGGTATTTCCAATCGATTGAGCCCTCAAAGGGGCCTCCTGGGCTCCTCAGAGCATAGCCTCTGCCAGTATCAACAGCCACAGCAGCCACATGCCAACGGCAACCACCACCTTGAGGAATGGAATCATCTTCTGCCATGTCTCTGATACTAACCTCAGCACCTGTGTTTTACAGGGGATTTTTTATATTGTTTCCCACTTCAAAGGCCTGTCTGAAAGATGCTCTTTGGATTTCAAAAATACCAGGTTAAAATTTCTGACACAGTAAAGCAGAATACTTGATACTGTGTATGTATAAAAAATTCTGGGTGAACTGCTGCTATAGATGAATGACTCTTGTCCTTATTATTGCTATACATAATTAGTAAACTCGATACCAGTATTGATTCAGCATGGTAGGCCTGCGGGACTGGGTAACTGGTTGTAGGGACGTACCCCCGTCTCAAGCAGCTCTGAGGGGTGCGCGCCTCTGGCTGTGCAGGCCCACGAGCTCAAGTCGGCAGCGGGCAGACACAGTTCAACCAGGTGCGAATGGTGTGGCATTGAGACCCCCGTGTCCACTCCAGTGCTCAGATTCTTCAGGGCACTCTCTTCCTCTCCTTTCCTCACAAGAGCTGGACACCTGCTCATTTCCTCACTCTGCACTTGCCTTTGTTCCTTCAACTCTTAAGCAGGAAAAATTTTGTTTCTTAAGTAAGTGCGTTGAGATATCACTAGTGGATGCTGGAGCCAGCTTGCTCCAGCTCCTGAAACCTAAGTGCTAAATTTTCAGGGGTCTTGGGAGCCAATTGTTAACACAGGCATCATTAAAAATTAAATGTTAAAAACTTATGATTAAATGAATTGTATTAAAATGAAGGGAAAGTACTCAAACTTGCTACTTCTGGTTCATTCACATTTGACTGCATCTGTGCTCGCGAGGTGAGGCGGATCCATGGCCCTCCCTAACTGTGTTCTTGGACCTCACATGTGCAGCCTGGAAACGGCCACAGGTGAGAGGAGTCATACCTCAGAAGGGGCAGACACTGCAAACTAGAGCTTTCCTGCCCAGACAGCTGCTTATTAAACACTTACAAGCGCACCACTGGGAATGACAAAGTGCACGAAACCGGAGATCTGCACCCGTGCCACCGCCACCCAGCCTGCCACCCCGCATAGCCACCACCCCAGTAACTGACTACCACCCCATGTGACTGCCACCCTGCCAGCCACCCCGCATAGTCATCACCCCAATAACTACTACCCCATGTGACTGCCACCCTGCCTGCCACCCTGCATAGCCACCACCCCAGTAACTGACTACAACCCCAGGTGATCACCACCCCACCTGCCACCCCGCATAGTCACCACCCCAATAACTGACTACCACCTTGTGTGACTGTCACCCCGCCTGCTACCCCGCATAGTCACCACCCCAAATAACTACCAGTCCAATAACTGATTACCACCTCGTGTGACTGCCACCCCTCCTGTCACCCCACCTACCACCACTCCAATAACTGACTACCACCCCATGTGACTGCCACCCCACCTGTCACCCTGCATGGCCACCACTCTGTGTGAGTACCACCCCAATAACTGACTACCACCCCGAATAAACACCAACCCACCTAACTACCATCCTGTGTCACTACCACTCCAAATACCACCTGGAGTAACTACCACTCCATGTGATTACCATCCCGCATATCCACCACCCCATGTGAGTACCACCCATATAACCACCACCCCATGTGAGTAGCACCCCAAATAACTACCACCCTATATAACCACCAGCCCACCTAACTACCATCTTGTGTAACTACTACCCCAGATAACTACCACCTCAAATAACTACCACCCCATGTGACTACCACCCGTATATCCACCACCCCATGTGAGTACCATGCAATCATCACCTCTTCATGTGACTACCACCCTGTGTAACCACCACCTTGAATAACCCACCCAACTACCACCCTGCATCACTACTACCCCAAATAACTACCACCTTGAATAACTACCACCCTGTGTGACTACCACCCCGCATTTCCACCACCCTGTGTCAGTATCACTCCTATAACCACCACCCGTGTGACTACCACTCCGAATAACTACCACCCTGTATAACCACCCACCCACCTAGCTACCATCCTGTGCCACTATCACCCAGAATAACTACCACTTTGAATAACTACCACCCTGTGTCACTACCATCCCGAATAACTACCACCCTGTGTAAGTACTACCCACAATAACCACCACCCCACGTAACTAACATCCTGCATAATTACCGCCCATGGTAATTATCACCCTGAATAACTACCAATCCATATAATTACCACTCTGACAACTACCACCCTATGTAACTACCACCCCGTGTAACCAGCATCCTGAGTTATTACCATCCCATGTAACTACCACCCCTTGTAATTACTACCCCATGTAACTATAGTGAAAGGAAAAATGAATCTGGGGGCCTTCAAATCACTAAGCTAAAGGGAAGTCAAGCTGGGAAGTGCTTGGAGCCAACCTGCCTCCCATTCTATTCAAAGTCGCCCATCCGCTCCACTGAGATAAACGCTCATCTGATTGCTTCCTTTGAAGAGCCTAATCAGAAACTCAAAAGAATACAACCATTTGTCTCTTATCTACCTATGACGTGGGAGCCCCTCCCCACTTTGAGTCTTCCTGTCTTTGCTCCGAGTCGTCCCGCCTTTCCAGACTGAACAAGTGTTCATCTTGCATGTATTAATTGATGTCTCATGTCTCCCTAGAATGTATAAAACCAAACTGTGCTCTGACCACTTTAGGTACAGATCATTACGACCTCCTGGGGCTGTGTCACAGGTGCGCATCCTCAACCTTGGCAAAATAAACCTTTTAAATTAACTGAGACCTGTCTCAGATTTTCTGGGTTCACACTACCACCCCTTGTAACTACCACCCCATGTTACTACCGCCTCGTGTAAATACCATCCCACATAACTACCACCTTATGTAACTACCACCCCAGACAACTACCACTGCATATAACTATCACCCCATGTAACAACTACCAACCCAAATAACTACCACCCCATGTGACTACTACCCTGTGTAACTACCACCCCAAATAACTACCACCTCACAGAGCTACCACTCCATGTAACTACCACCCCAAAAAACTACCACCTCACATGACTGCCACTCAGTGTATCTACCACCCTGAATAACTACCACCCCATGTAACTACCATGCCATATAACTACCACTCATGTAACTACCATGCCATGTAACTACCACTCATGTAACTACTACCCCAAGTAACTACCATCTACATAACCACTACCCCAAATAACTAACACCTCATGTAACTATCACTCTGTGTAACTACTATCCCATGTAACTACCACCACATATAACAACCACCCTGTATATTTACTAACCTCTGTAACTACCACCCCAAAGATCTACCACCCCATGTAATTACACGTCAAAGAACTACCATCTCATGTAACTATGACCCTACAACTACCACCTTGAATAACTACCACCCCATGTAACTACCATTCTGTGTAATTACCACCTTGAATAACTACTACCCCCCCCTAACTACCACCCCACATAACTGCCACTCCATGTAGCTACCACCTGCTTGAGACATAGAGCACACAGTCCCCTGGGAACCAGTCATGTCTCTTCCCAGTCCACAGCACCCCCTTGCCACAGGGTAACCACTATTCTAAAGCCTCTCCCTAATGTGTAGGATTTCCTGGCCTTTTCCTCATATCAGTGGTATAATATAGTGTGTTATCTCTTGTTTCTGACCTCTTTGCCCTGCTGCTATCTGTGGGATTCACTGTCATTGTATGTAGCATGGTTCATTTCTTTTGGTTGCTGTGTGGCAGTCCCTTGTATGAATATCTCGTTGTTTACTTTCCTTCTGGCCCTTCTCCTCTGTACCCCCATCAGCTCCTCCTTCCTCTTGTCTTTGTCTGCCTGGCTTTTACCAATGACTCTTGTATGACTCCCCCAAATAATTGTTGTTTCCAAAGTCTTATTGCTCCCAGAAGCCAGGTATGCTGACAGCTGTAGAATGTAAAACTGGGAACCAGGCTGAATTGAAAGCTCTAATTGAGGATTCCCCTAAACCTAGACAAAGCCAGCAACTATTCCTAGAGAAACTTTTGGGCGCATAGGACCCAGCGCTACTGTGATGGTTAATGTTATAAGTCCACCTGACTGTGCCATGGTTCCCAATTTATGTGGTCAAACATTATTTTAGCTGTTTCTGTGAGGTTGTTATGGATGAAATCAACATTCAAATTGGTGTACTTCTAGTGAAGCAGATTGTATTCCCTAATGTGGGTGCACCTTTTCCAATCAGTTGAAGGCCTAAATGGAATGTGACACTGACCTCCTCAGAGCAAGATGGATGATGCAGCTGATGGCCTTTGGACTGAACTGCAACATTGCCTCTTGCCTGGGTCTCCTGCCTGCCAGCCCACCCTGCAGATTTTGCACTTGCCAGCTTCCATCATCTATCAGGTCAATTCTTTAAAATTCTCTCTCTCTCTCTCTCTCTCTCACACACACACACACATGCATGCACACACACACACACACACTCACTCACCACTCACCATATTGGTTCTGTTTCCCTGGAGAAGCCTGGTTGATGCAGTGACCCAACCTATGTCAGGTGGTTCACATATTGGTCAGAGCCTCAGATGCTAAATCCTAGATGGTAAGTGCTGATTGGACTGAACTGGAAATGGACCTATAGGATCCCTTTTTCCACAATAAGCTCAAGGGCCCAAAAAGGGCCTATAAATTAGGGTTAGGTCTCCTACATGCTATGCCTGAAACATTTCCAGTAAAATCTATTGGACCATAATTATATCATGAAAATATATAAAATATAAAAATATAGGCAATGTTAAACTAGAAAATATAAAATTTTTATATATTTATAAAATATAAAATTTCTAAACTAGAAAATATATTGAGGCTACATTTGGGAGTTAAAGAAGATGGTGATGGGAAAGCAGCTCTTTCATCTCATTTTGTCAGTTTGTATATGTAATTCAAAAACAGAAATTAGAACAGAAAGGCAGTCTTTTCACCTGAACTACAACAGTTGGCAGAGCATGTTGAAAGGGCTTTAGAACAAAAGCAAGACAGGACCCAAAATAAATGCATGGCCCTACAGATCAAACAGCAGGGTGACCCACTCCCAGCCAACCGACAAACTGATAAGGATACTTGTAGATATGTAAACAAAAGGGAATCTGGAATAAAGATCATCCCATCTTGGAAAAGAAAAGGCAAGACAAAGAAAAATCAGAAAATCTAGTTAGATGAGGGTGCACCCAATATCTTGCTTTTACATTAAATACTTAAGGTGAGTTGATGACACATATAGATGGTCCATTTCATTATTCCTGGTTGATACGGGAGCTGCTCTTTCTAAGCTACACTTGCCACCTTTGCTTAACCTTCATCTCAAAGCAAACACACCACACAAGTGACTGATGTTTCAAATAACCCATGGATTTTCCTGAGCTCCTGGTCCTGAACTGTATAACCTTCGGGTCCTTGGCTACAAACACTCTTTCCTGTTCTGTGATCCCATCTATGCAAATTTAATAGCAAGACATTCACATTGCAAACAGAACATTTGCACACTAGAGGGACAATTTCCTGCAGTCCCAGAAGACTCTTCTGTTCATCATCAAGCTGTGTCTGTTCTCATTCTACTTTTGCCCCTTCTGTCACATCAGATGTGGGCCCTAGATAAAGACCTTGACACCATATCTGATACTCTATGGGCTAAAACTTCCACCAACATACAGAAATTAATTTGAGTAGAACCTATTAAAATTCAGATAGATCCTACCAAATGGTTACCGAAATTTCTCCATTATCCCATGAAGCTGGGAATGAAGGAAAAGCTCAAACTAGAGTTAAAAGCCTTATAGCCAGAGGCCTTCCCATGCCCTGAATTCACCCTTACAATCTTCCTGTCCTGCCAAGAAACTGAATGGATGAGAAATCAACATGGTCAAAACTTCAGGGCATCGACACATTTGTCATTTCTCACTTCCCAGTAATTCCTAACCCAAACACCATCCCACCATCGGTTCCTCCCGCAGCTACCTGCTTCACTGCAGTGGAGCTTTGGTCGGCTCTTCTTGGTGTGCCCCAGATCTGTCAAGTTTTTCTTCCTTCACCTGGAGGACAACAGTGTACCTGACTGGGTGCACCCCAGGGCTTCACTGAAGTCCCTCCTGCCTTTCCCAGGTCCACAGTCAAGACTTTACAAAATGGTCAGAGCACATTCCGATGTTTAGTGCACTGCCTACCAGAAGAGGGAAAGGCATTCCCTCCCAATAGACAAAAGACGATGCAGACTTGTCCTAGAACCCTCACAGCAACAATGGAGAGGGTTTCTAGGTTAACTGGATATTGCAGACAACGGGTGCCAAGTTTTTCTGAGGTTATGATACCTCTTTATGAACTCAGTTCTCAGGAAGACCCTCTGCTGTGGGAGTTCCAACATGAGCAGGCCTTATGGGACCTGAAGAAGGCTCCTCAGTGGCCTCCTTCCAGGTGCATTCCTAACTAGCAAAGCCATTCATCTATTTGTGCATGAGAGATCTGGACATGCCCTTAAGGTTCTGAATCAACTTCATGGAAGGGCTGAATATGCCAAGCAGCCCCCAAATGCCAGAAGTGCCAGGAAACCAAAAGATGAGGCAGGCAAATCCAGTTTGTGGATATAGGGTGATTCATTAGAACCTTCAAACAGAAGCAGAGTCTTGAGAGGCTACAAGACAAGTAGACCTCCCTGCTGTCACTCCTCAGACCCAGGGCTTATATACCACAGGGAAAGGGTGTATGTGCTCTATTGAGATGATGAAAGGCAGCCCCCTAGAACAGGAAAGAATGCTGTGTGTGTCAGAGTCTGCCATTTGTATGGTAGCATCAAGGTTGACATGCTCTTACGTGAGGGAAATTGAATACAGTAGAATCTGGACTCATTCCTGGGACTGGGGATGACCAGAAGTCAGCATGTAACCAGCATCCAGGATGGAGTCTCTTTTGTCTCCACTCTATCAAAAGCCTGTTGTGGACTCTGTAGCCTAGATTCGGTGATAAAGGTTATCCCTCTTGCCTCGGGGCAGGAGCTGGCACTGCCAGGCTGCTGGTGCTTCCTCTGAACTAGCTCTAGGCTCCCTGCCTGACTTCATAGCTCCTCATGCAGCACAGACACCGCTTCACTTCTCGGCGGGCCCACCAACCTCTTAGGAAATTCCATGACTCCCTCTCACTTTAGCATTCGCCGCGGCAACACCCTGAACCTGCCACTCTCCTGCCCCAGACCGGGGACAGGCGCCTCTTGATGGTCATTCCTGAACTGGGGAGCCCTCTGCACCACACTCAGATTTTGAGACGCCATCAAGAACCCTGACCTAACATGATGGATTGTGCCTCACAACCGAACCTGGAGGTGATCAAGCAGCAGACAGCGTTAACCGGAAATCTAAGGCTCCTTCAGAATACAGTCCTCTACCGGGATCAGGTCAGCCCAGACAGCAGCACTGACCATACTCACCAGAGATGTCAATTCATCAAACTCAGAGAGTAAACTCATACACAGACAGCAGACATGCTCCGAGATGCATTGGAAATAAAAGGAGTTTCTTGACTTGGGGCTCCCTCACTTGCTCTTGTGTGTTCCCACCTTCACACAGGGGCAGCCTCCCAATCCTTTCAATTTCCACACCACTGATCTGTCGTGATCTCTCTAACAGCCATCTTTTCTAAGTCTGACATCATGATTAATGTCTTGACAGTTTCTCTTTTCTGACCTGTAAATTCTGTTACAGGAGAATTCTTAGCAAGTTATAAATTGTAGAAATTACACTTAGCAGTATATTCCAGAGTCATTCTTATCAGAAAGCACATGATTTCCTGATTACATGCATCCTGCGAATCTGTCATAACTCAGCCATGTGACAATGGAGGTTGTCACTTGTTACTTCCTGCTGCAGGGACTTCTGTGCAAGCCTTATTTGACCTTCCTGGCTGTGGACATAAAGATGGGGTCTTTTGTGTCCCCCAGAGTAGCTAGCATATATCCTCTATGAGGCAGAGCTGCAGCAGATGTTCATACACATACACAAACATCAATGCCGTTTTCTGGGAATTTCTCTTCAGCCACCAAATTTCAAGAAATCAATGTGTTTCCCTCTCTGCTTTTCCAGACCTTAGAAACGCAGCAGAATGAATCAAAAGGGCACAGTTCATGCTTCTCCAGCTGGCAGAAGCACAAGCTACAGTTCACTTAAGCATCTGATTCCAAGCCCAAAACATTAACCTCTAATTAAATTATATCCTCTTGACACCTATAATGTAAAATTATGGTAATGTATGATGTTATTAATTATATCTAATTATTCAATTAGCAAATAGCAGATACCAGTGGGGATGAAAGTTTGTGAATGATTTATCAGAAAAGCCAAGTTTGACAAGTCTGGAGCCTGCTGCTTGGTGGCAAGAGAGAGGATGTCCCCAGGCGCCGATCAGCCTCCAGGGAGGAGGGGGGATGCTTCTAGCTGCCCTGGAGACGCACAGTCTAGAGACCAGAGGTTGTGTTCGAGGGCTCTGAGCTTGTGCCTGGGAAAGTCTGGGCTGGTCTTAGAACCTACCAGAGAGAGGATATATCATTTTTTCTTCCCCAGAGCTGAGACAATTTCAGGCTCCAAACCCAGACCCCTGCCAAAGGCTGGGTGGGGCTTTCTCTTAGCAAGTGGTAGGTCACTTAACACTTTTCAACTCAACACACATTTCTTGAGTGTTGACTGGGTTCTAGGTAAGATACTGAGACAATGTTGGCCTGGAGGGAAACAGGGATTCCATGTTAATTTGGAAACAAGCAGGAGATGTGAACTGTCATCTGGCTACTTGACTCCCCGGGTACACAGACTTCTCAGGCTTTTCTTGGCAACTCACCAGAGCCTGAGCTTCCACAGGCTGGTCTTCCTGAATCTGACCTGCCTCATGATCACACCAGGAGACACAAAGACTCCTCTCCTGCTCCATATTAATGCTCCCTCAAATCCCTCACTCTGCCCATCTGGAGAGCAGGGCCATTTGAGGGTTGCAGATTAACGTAGGGACTCCAGCCCAGCTGGGCCCTTCCTGCCTTAAACCTTATCCATGAGGGGCCAGTGTGGGGATGTTCTGAATTTGGACATATCACAGAGCAGAGCAGAGCAGAGCAGAGCAGAGGGCTTGATGAAGTCGTCCTTTAGTGAGCGTGCCCCTTCCATGCCCAGACAATTGCCAAAGACTACTGTGCCCTTGGGGGAGAGCCTGTGGGAGCACAGCAGAGAAAACCTCAGTAAAAAACATTGGCTCAATTGCTCCCCTGACTAATTTAAAGGGAGCAGCTTTTCCCTGCTCTTGGCCACGTTTGTCATCTGGATACGCAATTGGCCAGAAAGAAAAGTGTCTTTGAACAGCCAGAGCAGTAGGGGTCACAGTTTAATGAAGATTATGATGTTAAGTGTCACTGGAATTTTGGTGAGGGGAGATCACTAAATATTTATTTTCAAGATATACAAGGTAAAATTCACTGATTAAAATTGTGTGTGCATTATTCCAAAGTAAGTGAAAACCCATTTTATAACACCATAGATTGAAATATTTTATTCTAATTATAGTCAATCCTCATCTTTATCAAAATAAACATTTACTGTATTCTTCTCATTAACAAAAATAAAATTATACATAAAAGTTCAAGCCCTTAGTACTTTGACACTTTTACCTTCTGTTTTCTTAAGTATAAAGAAAAACTTTGATTATGTCCCATAAAATTTTTGAAGTTGTTTATGACTTTAGTAGATGATTTTGATTATTCTCAAAATTAGCAAAACAACCCAAAATGTCCAGAAATGTACCTTTGAGACAGGCTTACTAAAGCTTTATCACACATTTTATATCATACATAATAATTTTGCTACATGATGGCATTATACCACATTCAATAATAACAAATAGTATTTAGACTTACCTTGTTTTTTTTACAACTTATTATAAAATAAATATGAATTATTATATTCAATTTTTATCAGTTTAATATTGACTGATTTTAGTCATCTTTCTTATAAGATACATTTTGCAATTTATTTCTCAGTGATTTTTATGCTATTTCTTGAAACATGCAATTCACACATTTGCTTGAGCTAAGAAACGCCATATGCCTTCACCCGGGAGGGAGTCCCATCTGGCAGTTGAATTGTGCCAACAGAAGCTGCAGTGCTGGCTTTCCAAGCATGTCATCAGGGTGGTGTCTCCATCATTCAGGCTGGCTAAGCCTCAGTCTCAAGGTCTTCAGGAAAATATATTCAAAGCATATGATAAGATAATATCCAGCGCTTTCTCTTAGCAGGTTGAACCAAGTACCTACAAGGGAAACGCTGGTGTACGGTCCTCTGAGAGTCTTGTAATAGTGTCCTTTGCATAGACTTCCAAGAGACTGAGCAATGATGATTTGAATGATTGGAAAACAAATCCCTTTCTAAGGGAGGTGGTTTCTAATTCTTTGCTATCAACAAAATTAAAGGCAGATTTAATGGGTATAACTGAGAAAGAGCCTCAGAACTGAATGCCATTGGTATAACAAAATTTTCACCTACTCTTAGATGGGAATAAAGTTTCTCAGTGTATTCAGCTGTAAAACAAAACCACAAAAAACAAAGGTGAGAATAAAATTGATATGAGGTCTCCCTTGCTTAATACTCAAAATAAGCACTAATCATCTACAGCAAGACCCTAGCCAAAAATACAATTTATAGGCCCCCAGTAAAGGTCAATATCAATATGAACCACAGGGGTGGGTTGGGGGAACCCTGAGCTCTCTCCAGACAACTGCACCAGTCACGGGCACCTGCTATCCCTGCTGTCTACTTCTTGATCCAGGGGACATATACGTGGGTTACTCAAGAAACAGAGCAACAACTACAAAATCATCTCATTACAAGGAACATCCCCAATGCAATCTTATTTTTTAATATAATAATCTATCAATTTTTTATTATATATCTTGAATTGCTCAATTAATGATCATTGTCATGATAACTCAATTAAAAAATTGAACATCTAGAGCCTTTTGGTCATAGGAAACAAAATAATTTCAATTGATATGCATGTTTCTCTTCCAGAATTTTATGAGATGATAATAAAGTACTTTCAAGCATAAAATTCTATGACATTAGAGTAAAATTCAACGACGGAAGTAGAATTGAACTGTGAGTTCCAGTAGAAGAAAAGAAGGGGTAAAATTTTTGACTGTTAAGGTGGAGATTGCTCATGTATTCTTTTTTGTTTTTTCTTTTCTGTAACCTCTGCCTCCTGGCAAGCAAGTCTCCTGTCTCAGCCTCCTGAGTAGCTGGAATTACAGGCGTGCACCACCATGTCTGGCTAATTTTTGTATTTTTAGTAGAGAGGGGGTTTCACCATAGTGGTCAAGCTGGTCTCAAACTCCTGATCTTGTGATCCATCTGCCTCGGCCTCCCAAAGTGCTGGGATTACACGCTGCTCATATAGTCTTTTAAAATGGATAATGGTAAGTTTTAAATTGCTGTGGTATTTATTTTCTTTCTTTCTTTCTTTCTTTTTTTTGTTTTTGTGTTTTTTTTTTTTTTTTAGATGGAGTCTCACTCTGTTGCCCAGGTTGGAGTGCAGTGGTGCGATCTCGGCTCACTGCGACCTCTGCCTCCCGGGTTCAAGTGATTCTTCTGCCTCAGCCTCCTGAGTAGCTGGTATTACAGGTGCACACTACAACACCTGGCTAATTTTTGTATTTTTAGTAGAGACAGCGTTTCACCATGTTGGCCAGGCTGCTCTGAAACATCTGACATCGTGATACATCCTCCTCGGCCTCCCAAAGTGCTGGGATTACAGGCGTGAGCCACTGCAACTGGCCAGTATTTATTTTCTATTGCATAAATTCTAGAGAGAGCTAACAGTTTTATTTTAAAATGGCAGTTTTTATAATATCTGAAAAATTATACATCTGTGTGAAAAAGTTAAACGTTACCTCAAATATATGTGAGAGAAGTTTCATGACTGTCAAAATTCTTTTAAGGAGCAAGCACAGTGGTTGAAGAACTGCAGCCTGGGGAGTGGGGCTCTCGATGAGGAGCAGCTGGTGCAGAGGGAGAGAAGCTGGACAGAGCCCACTGTTTCTAGGAAACTGCGATAGATTGGTGGAGGAACTGAATGCAGAGGAGAAGCAATGAGCCCGGCAGGTAGGAAGGTGTCTAATCATGGAGGCCTTGGGTAGGAAGCCGAGGAGGGTCTGGAGTTTGCAGAGAGTATTCAGTAGCGGGCAGAGATGATGAAGGCCATTTTGGAAGGATTTTTGGGGTGCTGTGACAGTGCATCAATTGGCATATGGAGAGGGCAGAGGGACAGGAAGCAGGAGCGTGAGAAATGAGAAAGGCAGGAATGAGGCAGAGGTGGCAGCAGGGAGGTGGGAGGGCCAGTGTTTGGCAAGTAGAAGTGACAGGTGCTGGTGACCCACATCGGGGGCCTACATGAAGGAAAAGACCCAGTCTCAGGTTTCTGCCTGATGCTCTGGGTACAAACATTGTGGGGGATACTGGAAGCAACCTGAGGTCATTAGATGATACCTCGGACTATTTTGGGCCTAGTGAAAATGAATTGCTATTATTTTGCCCATCAGGAAACTATAAGCTTTTCAGTCTCTCCACTCAATTCTACTCACAGGACCAGTGGGAGACATCTAGAGTCAGGCCATTCCCTGCACAGGTATGCAGTGTGTCATTTGCACATTGGTCGAAAGAATGTTAAAAGTCTGTCCCAAGTTATTTTCAAATAAAAAAGCTGAGTCCCAGAGAGAGAATGTAACAGTCAAATTACATAACTAGCTGGTTGCCAGTTTTATTTAAGTTGCCCTGGCAAGAAGTGAAATGAGTAATAGTTCACACTGTGTAGAGAAAAGGGAAAACCAGAGCTCCACTCTTGTCATCTCCAGTGGGGAAGGCAGGTTTGTAAATGGATTTAACTCTCCAATTAAAAGATAGAGAATGGAAGGGTGGATCAAAACATGATCCAGTGATATAATAACAAAAAGAGACACACTTTAGATTCAAAGAAACGAATGGGTTGAAAATAAAAGTATGGAAAATACATTTCATACAAACAGTAACCTATAGAGAGCCAGAGTGCTTATACTAATGTCAGACAAAACAGACTTAAAGACAAAAACTGCTACTTGAGACAAAGGACATTTTATAATGATAAATGGAAACTCCATCAAGAAGATGTAACAATTGTACAAATAACAACAGAGACCCAAAATACATGAAGAAAAATGACAGAATTAAAGGGAGAAATTGACAATTCAACAATAATAGTTCAACACTCCATTCTAAATAATGATTAGAACAATTAGACAGAAGATCACAAAATAATGGATAACTTGAACAATATGAAACAATGATAACAGTCACCTACAGAGCACTCTACCCAACAACAGAATACACATTCTTCTTAAATGCACATAGAATATTTTCCGTGGTAGAGCATATGTTAAGTCACAAAATCGGTCCCAGTAAATTTGCAATGGTCAAACACATGCCAAGTATGTTCTCTGACCACAATAGAAAAAAAATAGAAATTGGTAACAAAAGGAAACTTGAAAAGTCACAAATATATGGAAAGTAAACAGTACATTAAAAAATGAGCAATAGGTCAAAGAGAAATCACAAGAAATTGGGAAATTCTTTGAGATGAATGGAAATTAAAATGCAACATACCTGAATTTACGGGATAAAATGAAAGTGGTGCTCAGAGAGAAATATACAGCTGTCAGTGTCTACATTTAAAAAGGATAAATACTTGAAGTCCATAACTAAACCATCCACCTTAAGCAGCTAGAAAAGGAAGAACACTACACCCAAAGCAGCTGCAGGAAGTAAACAATAGAGAAGAAATAAATAAAATAGAGAACAGAAAAACAACAGAGAAAATGAACACAATAAAAATTGCTTCTTGAAAAGATTAACAAAATCGACACATCTGTAAGTAGGCTGACCAGGAGAGAAAGAGAGAAGACTCAAATTCCTAAATCAGGAATAAAAGGGGGGGGCATTAACACAGACCATTCAAGAAGAAAAAAGATTATAAAGGAATACCATGACAAACTGTGTGACAACATATTAGACATTCACATAAAATGGGCAAATTCCTAGAAAGATACAAACCTCCAAAATGGACTCACAAAGAAATAGACTTATAACAAGTAAAGAGATTGAATTAGTCACAAAACAAAAACAAAAACAAACTTCCTGCAAATAAAAGCCCATAACAAGTTAGCTTCACCAGTGATTTGATGAATTCTACTAAACATTTACAAAATAATTAACACTAGTCCTTTAAATACTCTTCTAAAATGCAGACTAGGAGTAAGACTCCCCCGTTCTTGCTGTTATTCCAGTGTTACTCTGATACCAAAGTCAAATATCATAAGAAAAGAAAACCACAAACCAATGCATCTTATAAATGTAGATATGAAAATACTCAATGAAACACTAGAAAACCAAATCTAGCAGCATTCACCATGTGGTAATTATCCCAAGATGCCAATTTGGTTCAACATATGAGAAAGTAATCAATGTAATACACCACACTAATAAAATAAAGGATAAAAATCACGTAACATCTCAATGGACACAGACAAACCCTTGACCCAGTCTACCACCTTTCTATGATGAAAAACACCCAAGAAACCAGGAATGTAAGGATGCTTTCTCAAACTGATAAAGGACATTTATGAAAAACCCACAGTTAATATCATACTTAATAGCAAAAGACTAAAATCTTTCCTAGAAGATCAGGGAAAAACAAGAATGTCTCTCCTCTTGCCACTTCATTTAACAATGTTCTGGAAGTTCTACCCAGGTCAGTTAGGTCAGAAAAATACATAAAAGACATGGAGATTGGAAAGGAAGAAGTACAACTATCAGTATTTGCAGATGATCTGACCTCATATATAGAAATTTCCAGAAAATGCACAAGTAAACTATTATGACTTCAGCAAACTTGTAGGATTCAAAATCAATACACAAAAATCAGTTGCATTTCTATACATTAACAATAAACCATCTGAAAAAGAAATTAAGAAAATAATCTCATGTTTAGTAGGACCAAAAAGAATGAAATACTTAGGAATAAATTTAAAGAAGTGTAAGACTTATACACTGAAAACTACAAAAGATAGCTAGAATAAAGCATATCACAGCAAAATGAATGAAAAGACATACCATATTCGTGGACTGGATGAATTTTGTTAAGGTAGTAATACTTGCCAAATTGATACAGAGATTTCATGTGCTCCCTATTAAAATACCAACTTTTAGTTTTCCAGGAATAGAAATTCTCATCTAAAATCTTTATGGAAATGGAACCTGAAGTACCCAAAACAGTTTTTAAAAAAGAACAACAAAGTTGGAAGACTCAGACTTTCCCATTTCAAAACTTACTACAAAGCTAAATTAATCAAGACAATAAGGTACTGGCACAATTACAGATGTACGGATGACAGAATATAATTGAGAGTCCAGATGTAAATCTGTGCATCTATGGGCAATTGATTGTTGAGAAAGGTACCAAGACCATTGAATGAGAAAAGAATAACCTTTTCAACAAATGGTGCCAAGATGTGAAAAAATTAAGTTGGCTCCCACCTCAAACAATGCAGAAAAATTAACCAAAATGGATCAAAGACCTAAATGTAAAAGCTAATCTGTAACATTTTTAGAGAAAACATAGGTATAAGTCTTTGTGAACTTGGATTAAGCAATCGTATTTTAGATATGACAAAAAAGCACAAGCCCTTTGAAGGAAGCAGTTTGCCACTGTAGGATCCAAGCTGAAAGACTGAGTGCCCAAAGTGTGAGAGGGGAATGTCTGCCCCTGAACACACATCCTCACTGGGGAACCTGAAAGTCTAGATGATGGGAAAAGAATTTGACCTTACCTGGGGCTGAGATGAATTTAGAGTGCCAAGTGAAATACAAGGGTAGAGGAAGCAGTGGGAAGAACGCTGTAGGCACTCTTGGTCCCCAGGAAAGCCATTCCTGACTTTGTCTCTCAGGGGTTTTTGCAGAGGGGTGCCAGTGGAACTGAGGAAAGACCACAGAGAGAAGGAAAATTCCAGCTGGACTTTGTAACAATTTCAACCAAACATGAACTTTCATGGACAGAATCCAGGGGAGGAGGTGAACAGGGAGTGCATTTATGAACACAGAAACCATGGCAGGCAGGGAGGCAAGAAGCCTGAAAGCCCTGCTTGTTTTCTCAGTGGGGAGGCTTGTAGTCTGGGGCAGGTTCTCAGCCCTGCTTGCTGTCTGCGTGGAAATAAACTTGATGCTCTTGTGGGGGCACAGTGGGAGTGAGACTGGCCTTTTGGACTGTCTGGGAGGTGGGTGAGGCCTGTCATGCTGGTTTTCTCCCACTTACCTGGTGACCTGTATAACACAGCAGAGGCGGCCATAATCCCCCTGGGAACATAACTCCATTGTTCTGAGAATAAAACACCCATCCTCTACAGCAGCCATGGCAAGCCCTGTCCAAGGAGAATCTGAGCTCAGTCATGCCTAATCCTGCCACCATCTGATGGTCTTTCTCTACTTGCCCTGGTAGAGGTAGCTGAAGACAAAGGACATAATCTCTTGGGAGCTCTATGGCTCCATCCACCACCGGATCCTCCCTATGCTACTGCAGTTGATGCGCTGGAGGACAACCAAC
Organism: Chlorocebus sabaeus; assembly: GCF_047675955.1. NCBI lineage: Eukaryota > Metazoa > Chordata > Mammalia > Primates > Cercopithecidae > Chlorocebus > Chlorocebus sabaeus. Next base: position 41,730,186 of record NC_132905.1, on the reverse strand, counting down.
ACAAAACCAGCACACTTAACAAAAATACAACCAAAGACCCTCACTGAGTCCACTTTACTCCCCTGCTACCTCCACTGGAACAGGTGCTGGTATCCACAGCTGAGACGCCTGAAGACAGATCACATCACAGGACTCTTTGCAGACATACTCCCGAGTACCAGACCAGAGCCCAGTAGCTCCACTGGGTGACTGGATCTAGAAGAGAAATAACAATCACTACAGTTTGGCTCTTAGGAAGCCCCATCCCTAGGGGAAGAAAGGGGGAGAACACCACATCAAGGAAGGACCCAGTGGGACAAAAGAATCAGAATAGCAGCTTTTGAGTCCCAGATCTTCCCTCTGACGTAGTCTACCCAAATGAGAAACCAGAAAAACAATCCTGGTAAGATGACAAAACAAGGTTATTTAATATCCCTGAAAGATCACGCTAGCTCACCAGCAATGGATCCAAGCCAAGTAAAAGTATCTGAATTGCCAAAAAGATAACTCAGAAGGCTATAAAGCTAATTAGGGAGGCACCAGAGAAAGGTGAAATCCAACTTAAAGAAATTGAAAAATTAAGATGTAGAATATGGAAGGAAAAATCTCCAGGGAAATAGCATAATAAAAAACAATCACAACTTCTGGAAATGAAGGACACACTTAGAGAAATGCAAAATACACTGGAAAGTTTCAGCAATCGAATTGAACAAGTAGAAGAAAGAACTTCAGAATGCAAAGACAAGGCTTTCCAATCCAATCCAACAAAGACAAAGAAAAAAGAATAAAAAAAATGAACAAAGCCTCCAAGAAGTTTGGGGTTATGTTAAAGGACAAAACCTAAGAATAATTGGTGTTCCTAAGGAAGAAGAGAAATCTAAAGTTTGTAAAACATATTTGAGAGAATGAGCAAGGAAGACTTCCCTGGCCTTGCTGAAGATCTAGTCATCAAAATACAAGAAACTCAAAGAACACCTGGGAAATTCATTACAAAAAGATCATTGCCTAGGCACATAGTCATCAAGTTATCTAAAATCAAGATAAAGGAAAGAACCTTAGGAGCTGTAAGGCAAAAGCATCAGGTAACCTATACATGAAAATCCTATCAGATTAACAGCAGATTTCTCAGCACAAACCCTACAAGCCAGAAGGGATTGAAGTCCTATGTTTAGCCTCCTTAAACAAAACAATCACTGGCCAAGAATTTGTATTGAGCAAAACTAAGCTTCATAAATGAAGGGAAAATACAGTCTTTTTCAGACAAACCAATGCTGAAAGAATTCACCACTACCAAGCCAGCAATACCAGAAGTTCTAAAAGGAGCTCTAAACCTTGAAACAAATTCTTGAAGTACACCAAAATAAAACCTCCTTAAATCATAAATCTCAAAGGACCTATAAAATAAGATCACAACAACAACAAAAAAGGTATTTTGGCAACAACTAGCATAATGAATAGACTAGTACCTCACCTCTTGATATTAAAGTAGAATGTAAATGACCTAAATGCTCCACTTAAGAGACAGAAGATCACAGAATAGATAAGAATTCACAAACCAGGTATCTGCTGCCCTTAAGAGACTCACCTAACACATAAGGTCTCATATAAACTTAAGGTAAAGGGGTGGAAGAAGATATTCCATGCAAATGGACACCAAAAGCAAGCAGAAGTACCTATTCTTATGTCAGACAAAACAGACTTTAAAGCAACAGCAGTTAAAAAAGACAAAGAGGCACACTATATAATGATAAAAGGACTAGTCCAAGAGGAAAACATAACAGTTCTAAATATATATGCATCTAACACTGGAGCTCCCAAATTTATAAAACAATTACTACTAGACTTAAGAAATGAGATAGACAGCAATATAATAATAGTGGGGGACTTCAGTACTCCACTGACAGCACTAGACAGGTCATCAAGACAGAAGGTCAACAAAGAAACAATGGACTTAAACTATACCATAGAACAAATGGACTTAACAGATGTTTATAGAATATTCTATCTGACAACTGCAGAATATACATTCTATTTATCAGCACATGAAACATTCTCCAAGATAGAACATATAATAGGATACAAAACAAGTTTCAATTAATTTAAGAATATCAAAATTATATCAAGTGTGCTCTCAAACCACAGTGGAAGAAACCTTTGAAACCATCCAAATACATGGAAAGTAAATAAACTGCTCCTGAATGATCATTGGGTCAACAATGAAATCAAGATGGAAATTAAAAATTTTTTTAAACTGAATGGTAATAGTGACACAACCTATCAAAATCTCCAGGATACAGCAAAAGTGGTGCTAAGAGGAAAGTTCATAGCTTAGAAGGCCTACGTTAAAAAGTCTGAAAGAGCACAAATAAAGAGTATAAGGTCACACCTCAAGGAACTAGAGAAACAAGAACAAACCAAACCCAAATCCAATAGAAGAAAAGAAATAATAAAGATCAGAGCAGAACTAAATGAAGTTGAAATAAAAAAATACAAAAGATAAATCAAACAAAAAGCTGGTTCTTTGAAAAGACTGTTAGTGAGATTAACCAAGACAAGAGGAGAGAAGATCCTAATAAACTCAATTAGCAATGAAATGGGAGATACTACAACTGATACCACAAAAATACAAAAGATCATTCAAGGCTACTATTAACACCTTCACATGCACAAACTAGAAAACACCAAGGAGATGGATAAATTCTTGGAAGTATACAACCCTCCTAGATTAAACCAGGAAGAAACAGAAACTCTGCACAGACCAATAACCAGCACTGAGATTGAAATGGTAATTAAAAAAAAAAAAAAGCCAATGAAAAAAATCCAGGGCTAGATGGTTTGAAAGTGGAATTCTATCAGACATTCAAGGAAGAATTGGTACCAATCCTATTGGCACCATTCCAAAAGATAGAGAAAGAGGGACTCCTCCCTGAATCACTCAATGAAGCCAGAATCACCCTAATACCAAAACCAGGAAAGAACATAACAAAAAAAGAAAACTAGAAACCAATATCCCTGCTGAATATAGATGCAAAAAATCCTCAACAAAGTACTAGCTAACCAAATAAATAGCATATCAAAAAGATAATCCACCATGGTCAAATGTGTTTCATACCTGGGATACAGGAAGGTTTAACATATACAAACCAATAAATGTGATACACCACATAAACAGAATTAAAAGCAAAAATCACACAATTGTCTTTATAGATGCAGAAAAAGCATTTGACAAAATCTAACATGCCTTTATGATTTATGATTAAAACCCTCAGCAAAATCATCATAGAAGGGACATACTTTATAGTAATAAAAGCTATTTATAACACACCCACAGCCAACATTAAAATGAATGGAGAAAGGTTGAAATCATGCCCCCTGAGAACTGGAACAAGAAAAGGATGCCCACTTTCACCACATCTATTCAACATAGTACTGGAAGTTCTAGCCAGAGCAATCAGACAAGAATAAAGAAATAAAGGGCATCCAAATCAGTAAAAAGGAAATCAAACTGTCACTGTTCACCAATGATATGATTATATACCTAAAAACCCTAAAGACTCATCTGAATAGCTCCTAGAACTGGTAAATGAATTCAATAAAATTTCAGGACAAAATTAATGTACACAAATCAGTAGCACTTCTATATACCAACAGCGGCCAAACTCAGAATCAAATCAAGAACTCAACCTCTTTCACAGTAGCTGTAAACAAAATAAAATCCTAGAAATATACCTAACCAAGGAGGTGAAAGTCTTCAAGGAAAACTACAAAACACTACTGAAAGAAATCATAGATGACACAAACAAATGGAAACATATCCTATGCTCGTGGATGAGTAGAATCAATATTGTGAAAATGACCATACTGCCAAAAGCAATCTACAGGTCTAATGCAATTCCCATCAATTGCCACCATAATTCTTCATAGAACTAGAACAAACAATCCTAAAATTCATATGGAACCAAAAAAGAGCCCCCATAGCCAAAGCAAGACTAAGCAAAACCAACAAATCTAGAGGCATCACATTACCTGACTTCAAATGATACTGTAGGGCTATAGTCACCAAAACAGCATGGTACTGGTGTAAAAACAGGCACACAGACCAATGGAACAGAATAGAGAACCCAGGAATAAAGCCTGATACCTACAGTCAATTGAATTCCAACAAAGCAAAGAAAAACATAAAGTGGGGAAAGGACACACTAATCAACAAGTGGTGCTGGGATAATTGTCAAGGCACATGTGTAAAATAATGAAACTGGTTTCTCCTCTCTCAGCTTATACAAAAATCAACTCACATATAATAGGATGGATCAAAGACTTAAATCTATGACCTTAAACCATAAAAATTCAAGAAGATAACATCTGAAAAATCCTTCTAGACATTGGCTTAGGCAAATACTTTATGACCAAGAACCCAAAAGCAAATGCCACAAAAACAAAGATAAATAGATGGGACTTAATAAACTAAAAAGTTTCTGGACAGCAAAATAAATAATCAGCACAGTAAACAGACAACTCACAGAGTGGGAGAAAATCTTCAAAAACTATGCATCCAACAAAGTACTAATAACCAGAATCTACAATGAACTCAAACAAATCAGCAAGGAAAAAGCAAACAATCCCATCAAAAAGTGCGCTAAGAATACAAATAGACAGTTCTCAAAAGAAGATATGCAAACGCCCAACAAACATATATGAAAAAGCTCAACATCACTAATTATCAATGAAATGCAAATCAAAACCACAATGTGATGGATACCACCTTACTCCTGCAAGAATGGCCATAATTAAAGAATAAAAAAAAAATATGCTGGCATGGATGTGGTGAAAAGGGAACACTTTTACACTGCTGGTGGGAATGTAAACTAGTACAACCACTATGGAAAATAATGTAGGGATTCCTTGAAGAACTAAAAGTAGATCTACCATTTGACCCAGAAATCCCACTACTGGGTATCTACCCAGAGGAAAGAAGTCATTATATGAAAAAGATACTTTCCCATGCATGTCTATAGCAGCACAATTTGCAATTGCAAAATTATGGAACCAGGTCAAATGTCCATCAATTGACAATTGAGTAAATAAATGTGGTATGCATATATACATACATACATACCATGGGATACTACTTGGCCATAAAAAGGAATGAAATAATGGGATTCACAGAAACCTGGGTGGAATTGGAGACCATTATTCTAAGTGAAATAATTCAGGAATGGAAAATCAAGCATTGTATGTTCTCACTCATAAGTGGGAACTAAGCTATGAGGATGCAAAGGCATAAGAATAATACAATGGACTTTGGGGAATCAGGAGAAAGGGTGGGAGGAGGGTGAGGGATAAAAGACTGCATATTGCATACAGTGTACACTTCTTCAGTGATGAGTGCACTAAAATCTTGGAAATCATCACTAAAGAACTTGTCCATGTAACCAAACACTACCAGTTCCTCAAAAACCTTTTGAAATAAAAAATAAAAATTTTAAAAAAGTACAGGAAACCAAAAATAAATGTATTAGACAATCAAAATTAAGAACTTATGGAAATCAAAGAACACTACCAAGAAAGTGAAAGGACAATCCATGAAATGGGGGAAAAGATTTGTAAATCATATAGTTGAGAAGCATCTATTATTCAGAATCTATAAACAACTCTTACAACTCAATAATAAAAGGCAACCTCATTTTAAAAATGGGCAAAGGACTTGAATAAACATTTCTCCAAAGAAGGTATACCAATGGCCACAAGCACATCAAAAGATACTGAATGACATTAGTCATCAAGGAAATGCAAATCAAAATTACAATAATATACTACTTCCTATAGCTATAGGATGGCTATAATAAGAAGATGAATAGTAATAAGTGTTGACAAAGATGTAGGAAAATTTGAACCCTCCTTTATTGCTGGTGGGAATATAAAATGATGCAACTGCTGTGGAAACAGTTTGGCAGTTCCTCAAACAGTTATACAGAGTTACTCTATGATCCAGCAATTCCACTTATAAGTATATACCCTAGAAAATTGAAAACCTATATTTACTTAAACACCTTGTAAATCAGTGTTCAAACAGCATTATTCATATCATCAAAAAGGTGAGAACAACCCAAATGACCATCAAATGAAGAATGAATAAACAGAACTTTTTATGTCCATACAATGAAATATTCAGATATAGGAAGGAATGAAGCACCAATACATGCTACAACATGGATGAACCTAGAAAACATTATGCTGAGTGAAAGAAGGCAGATACAAAAGACTTTCTTGTATGATCCCACTGATGGAAAATGTCCACAACATGAAAAACATAAAAGACAGAAACTAGATTTGTGTTTGCCAGGGACTGGAGGTAGGGGAGACTTAGAAGTAACTGGTAATAGTTGTGGGGTTTCCTTTGGGGTATAAGAATGTTCTGGAATTTGATGGTGGTAATGGTTGCACAACCTAGTGAATGTACTAAAACTCCATGAATTGTACACTTTAAGAGAGTAATTTCATGTTTTGTGAAATTTCATGTGCTGCCTTTTATGATGATGCCAAATTGTATATCCTGATTTACCTTTCCCAGTAAGGAGCTTGGCTTGTCTAGGCTCCTGAAAGGTATATAATACAGAAATTTACAATGACTTCCTTTTGCTTGCCTATATAGCATTTTCTTCTCCAAGAGCTCTATACCCAATGCCAGGGAATTATTGTAGCCTCTGTGAGTAAACCACCTTGTCTAGTGCCTAAGACAGTGTTCTTTCCTGTGAACAAAAAGGGCATGCCAACTTCTATCTCTCCTCTAAACGGAACTCAGCATAGTGCTTGGCACAGAGTGTGTGCTTAATTGCAGAAAACTTGCCAAGTGTCTTCACGGCATTCATTCACTTACTCATTTGCTCCATTCCTCACTCACTCATACACTTCACATCTTGAACATGCATTCTGTGCAACATGCAGTAAAAGCATTTGCTGTATTTCAGGTGGGGAGGTCGTGGGTGTACAATGAGAGCCGAAATGAGATGCATGCCCTCTGGTGACACACAACTAAGGAAGGTAGATGGTTATAGACATGAGATAATTTAGACCAAGGCTAAAGTAAATAGCAACCATGATGGACATGTTAACTAATGCCACAGGCCCTGGGAAAGTCCAGCTCTGGTGACTTTGAGGCACTATCCGTTGAGTGCCTAAAATACTGCTACTACTGGGAACCCGCAGAATGAGCGGTATGGTGATCCCTCTTAGGAGGTGTCTCCTGCATTTATTCAAAGACTATAGCTTGATGTCCACATCTTAAGTAATCAGTGATCCTATCAAACTTTAAAAATGATCAAGTACACCTGACATGTTTGCAGACAGGATTTCAAGTGGCATATAAATAGACTTCGAGCAGCTATCTACATTGTGAAAAAATCAAAAGAGGTCTGTTGGAGAGCTAACATAAAAACTAGAGTTACCAAAATTGACCTCTATATTTTGTTTTGAGCTGCCTAAGAGCCAAGGCAGAAAAAAGGAAACACAGTAAGCTAGAGAAGCACTACTGTCTTTTCTTGTACTCTTTGTCAAAGTACTTAATTATGATAGACTTTGAAGATCAATGGCAGATAAAGATTTCAATCCCAGTTTTCTGGCTTCTAGTTGAAAATATCGGTATAGAAGTATTTGTACTCTTACCCAACAACCAAAAGCAGCCAAAAGGAATGAAGAAATGGAGAAGAAAACTCCATATTTAACTAAATTAGAAAGAAGTCCACTACCTCAAACCACTCACCGTGAAGAATAGCTGGCAAATGGAGTGAAATTGGACAGAAAGAAAAACAGTATGAAACAAAGATGACCCCTCAGGTCTCCCAAGCATGACAGAGTCCTCAAAGAAAGAGTTAGATAGCAATGAAGGCCCAGTCAAGGACCTAGAATCTGCCACTGCAACATCTGGGACATAGAGAGACCATGGAAGCAGCCCGCAAACCCTGGCACATGGTGTTGAAGCAGGCCAGGGAGTGGAGTAGAGGAGAGGCTGCACAGAGCAGCTGTTTCTGCAAAAGGCAGATGGCAGTAGGGGTAGGATAAAGGGGGAGGGTGCACAGCAATCAACTAATCAGATTAAAGTTAAGCAAAAGCTAAGTGAGCACGGCATGAAAGAAAACACCTGGGTGAATGTTTCACCACCCCAGCGGATGCCCTTTCCTTCCCCTCATGTTTCCCCTTTCCCTCAGTGGGTAACTCAGAAAGGAGCCAGTAACAAAAGAAGCTAACAAGCAAGGCTGATGTAGGACATGCATCTGAAAACTGAGCTGTGAAGCAGAAGGGGATTTTGGACAAAAGCTTCTTTGAAGAGTGCTATCTCTTAAGTCGTCTCCTCTGGCTGCATGCCCACCTTTTTAACCTCTGCTCTGTGATGGGGCTGGGACTCTGCAGCCACGTTTCTAATCTATCAGTTGAGGCATCATGGCTGTAGGAGGAATAGGACCTGCTCCTTCCCTCCTGTTCTATCAGCATCTCCCCAGCAATGAGTCCTCCCATATCCTATCAGCATCTCCCCACCAATGGGTCCTCATCCCAGTTGTGACAGCTCCTTCCTCTGCAGCAGCTGAATCCCCTCCACAGTTACTCACACTCAAAACCAATGACTGGATGACATTCCGAGACATGGACAACACTCAGCTGGATCCCTGCCTCCCAGCCTGGGTCTGTTTCATGAGACCTCTTTTTGGGCTCCTAATGCACCAGGACCAGCCATGCATTGCTTCTTCTCTGTGTCTTGGCCTTAGCTCCATGGGCTGCTTCTGCTGAGGTCAGGCATCAACTCCTGATAAGCAGTGGCCCCCTACACAGAGGACTCATCTCGCATCCCTCCTCTCAATTCCTGATGTGCCAGCACCAGCCAAGGAGTCCTATCCTTAGATATCTGGGCCATAGGCCCTTAGGACCTTTCCTGGGAGCTTGAAGACACCAGCACTAACCCAGTAGCAACCCCTACTCAAAAGTCTAGCTTCCAACTTGAGAATGCTCCTCTGTCAGAGCTACAGATTTAATGTTCCATTTGTTCACTTTGTTTCTCCAGCCTAGATATGGTAGTGGCTCCCAGGAGTTGTTACCTTAAAGGTACATTGGTATTTTCCCCTTTCTTTTTTTGGTTCAATACTTAGTTGACAATATTTTATATTAAATTTGTTTTTCTTAAGATACCTGATGTGGTTTATTTTTTCTTGCTGGACATGTAGGTTACAATAAGTTATAAGAAAAAATAGTGCAAAGAAAATACGCTAGAAATTGAAGAAGAGATAAGACACCAGAAAGAGATAATATTGGTCTGGGTGAGTTAAGAAAAGAAATTAGAATTAGTAAATGAAACCAAATAAAAGTCGCATTAGAAACAACGGGATAAAAAAAAAGCTAACACTAAAACTATAGTCAGAGGTATGGATAACACACTTAGAAAAGTACACAGAGAGAAAATGATTATAGAAAAAGTATTAAAGGAGATTCAACTATACATATATATATACACATAGTGTCTGAGAACAAGAAAATTCAGGAAGTAAAAAAGAATAAAATATGCTAAAAATATAATAAAAGGAAGTACTCCTAGGAGCAGCCTGAGTGAAAGAATGGAAAGGAATGCTAGAACTTAAAACTGACATAGAATGACTATTACCAAGAAATATCTTGGTGAAGATTGAAGATTTTAGAATTTGAAGATAAAGAAACAAACCTATAGGGTCTCACATAAAAAATACAAGTTATGGCCGGGCTCGGTGGCTCACGCCTGTAATCCCAGTGCTTTGGGAGGCTGAGGTGGCCGGATCACGAGGTCAGGAGATCGAGACCATCCTGGCTAACATGGTGAAACCCCATCTCTACTAAAAACACAAAAAATTAGCCGGGCATGGTGGCTGGTGCCTGTAGTCCCAGCTACTCGGGAGGCTGAGGCAGGAGAATGGTGTGAACCTGGGAGGCGGAGCTTGCAGTGAGCCGAGATCAGTGCCACTGCACTCCAGCCTGGGCAACAGAGCGAGACTCCGTCTCAAAAAAAAAAAAAAATATTACAAGTTACACAAAATCAGGAAGATTAGCTTGGTCTCACTTTTTCCTACAGCAATACTGAATGCAATTTTAGCAAGCTAAGTAATATGATTGAGTTTATTAGAGAAAAAATAATGTAATAATTAAATTCCTAAACAATTATTTTGATATAAAGGCAAAAGAAGATATTTTCAAACATGCCTGGACCTGAAGAACAGTCACTCATCAACCCTTTCTGAAAAACATAACTTCTAACTAAAGGTAGAGGTTTTTATTAAAATAATTAAACACACAATAAGACAACATGAATGAAATACGACAATAACAACAGCATCAGCAAAAGATATTAGAAACAGACCCATGGGGACCCAAATATCGGAGCTGTTAGATACAGACTTTAAAATAAGCTCATTTTATACATTAAAGAAAATTAAAGAACAGAGTGAGACATGTAGCCAAAAATCAGAAGCTGTAAAAAAGAATCAAATACACATTTTATTACTGGAAAATAAAATAACTAAAATTAAGAAGTCAGTGAATGAGTTTAACAGCAGATTGGAGGCCGTTAAAGAGAAAATGAATTGAAAGATAAATTTGAAGAAAATATCTAAATTAAAGCATGAAGAGAAAAAAGAATCAAAAATAGAGAAAGACCTTAAGAGACATAGAACACATGGAAAATATCTAATATATGTGTAATTAGAGTCTGAAAAGGAGAGGAATAATAAATAGGGCAGAAATAATACTTAAAGAGATAACTGCTGAAAACTTTGTAGAACTGGTTAAAGACATTGACCACAGATCCAAAGAAATTGGGCTTTGAGTACAAAGAAAACAACATCCAGGCACATAATAGTAAAGCTAAGACAAAAATCTTTAAATAATCCAGAAGAAAGATATGCTTTAATCTGACTTTTCAACAAAGCAATGGAAACCTGAAAACGATGCAATGATATCTTCAAGGAGCTCAGAGAAAATAACTTCCAGTGTAGGTTTCTTGCATACACACCTAGAGCTGAAGAACTGCCCAGCTGAGCCCCCAGCTCAAATTAATTCCTGTTGTTTAAGCTGCTAAGTTTTAAAGTGTTCTTTAGCAAACATTCAAAAGTGGATGTGAAACAGAGACACATTCAGACACACACACACACACAATGTGAGAAACTGAACTCACTGTCTCTGGAATGCTGAGGATTGGCCTTCAGCCTTGCTGGGTGGAAAGAAATGGATTGTTCATTGCACATTCTTTTGATCTGTCTAGATCATTTTTATGATGCCCTTTCATATTTTTTTCTTTTTTTTTTTTGAGATGGAGTCCTGCTCAGTTGCCCAGGCTGGAGTGCAGTGGTGCAATCTTGGCTCACTGCAAGCTCTGCCTCCCGGGTTCATGCCGTTCTCCCGCCTCAGCCTCCTGAGTAGCTTGGACTACAGGCACCTGCCACCGCGGCCGGCTTATTTTTTGTATTTTCAGTAGAGACGGGGTTTCACCATTCACAGGATGGTCTCGATCTCCTGACCTTGTGATCCGCCTGCCTCCGCCTCCCAAAGTGCTGGGATTACAGGCGTGAGCCACTGCACCCGGCCCGTTCTTTCATTTTTTAATAAAAATATGTGGACAGAAAGTTTTAAGGAAAATGTCAAAGTGATCGTTTGCCCATTTCTTATAAGCCACCCCAGATATATGTGCAGGAGCAACTTTGAAATGTGAGGTGATGATGCCGCCAACTGGTGCTGCCGGGCCACAGAGTGTGGGATGGTGAAGTCTCCAGGGTTTGGATGAAGCTCCCAACCCCTTTGTCACCGTATTGGTAATGACAGTACCCTAGCTTGTGGTCCAAATTCCCTTTTTGCCAGTGGCAATTCTAAACCATTCCTTCACCATGAAATAATGAAACTGGCAGGGAGAATAGTTTCTGAAGTGAGAACAGTGATTAATACCCACAGCTGTCAGTCTTCAGCAGAAATTTGTCATACTATTCAAAGAATTAAATTCCTCCTCCATTAAAAATATGACTAAAAGAATTAATTAATTTTCAATGTAATAACTTAAGCAAGCAAGTCTTGCATGAAAATGAGTATTTCTGAACTTCTAATGAACTGTTTCCTTTTAAATGTTCCAATGAAGCTGAATTCAGAAAGCAGTTTTCTGATAATTGCTAGAGATCCAAGACTCCCTCAAATGAGCTATTAGGTGAGATAATTTCTAAGGGAATTGAACTTCAGATAAGGACAGATGAATAAACACCAGTGTGGGAATCAGAAGTTAGAGGCCATGGTAGGCTTTTGTATCTGCAGCCCCAATGAACCACACCATCCGGCGTTCTCACCCTTGTGTAGCCCCTTTCCCCCTTGACTGTGGGCTTGGCCATGTAATTTGTTGAGAACTGGATGTTAGCAAGTGTGATACAGGCAGAGACCTGATCAATGTTTCCACATCAGGGTTTGTCTTCTTGGAATGCTTTCTTGTGGAAGGCAGCTGTCATATAAGAGGTCCAACAGGTCTGAGACCACCATGCTATAAGGAAGCCCGAACTACCCTGGTGGTCAGATCACAAGGAGAGAGAACTCACATGTCTGGTCAACTCCCAGCCACAGTAGCTCTCTAGAGAAGCCCCAGGTATGTGAACACGGGGTGCACCAGTTCTCGCACACACTACCTAGAGCTGAAGAACTGCCTAGCTGAGCTCCAATTCAAATTAATTTTTGTTGTTTAAGCTTCTAAGTTTTGAAGTGTTCTGCGGCAATCAATAAGTGAAACTGAAGTCTGGGGGTCCTAGCTGAGACACACCTAGAGGAGAAGTTAGCAGGCAGCAGAAACAAATATAAAAAATGTAGTGAAATCTTTCATCTCTAATGGTGTCAGAGCTCTTACTATCTCTTCTAGAAGGTTCCATGGGTAACAGTGAAGCAGAGACCCTTGTGACTCCATGTGTGGTCCCTGGACCAGCAGCATCAGCATCCCCTAAGAGCTTGATAATTTCTAAAATCTCAGGCCCTGCCCCAGACCTGTGAACCATATCTGCCTTTTAACATGATTTCCTGGCATTTGATGTGCAGGTTAAGGTTTGAGATGTGCTGGTCCGGATGAAAGAGATCTGGGCCAGGAGATTTGGTGTTTGTCAGCTTCCAGGGATGCCAAGATGTGGGTCCAAGGCCTGTGCTCTGGGATGGCTGTGACCTCTGTTCTCTGAGATGTCTGTGAGTACCTTTGAAAGGGGGTGACTCATCCATTGAAGGTCTCACGGCCACTTACATGCCAAATGTGTGTCTGCCTTTTATGTTTCAGGCTTAAAGTCATGAGTTACTAGGCCAATGTGGACATCCTTAGGAAAAGCCAGTAAATAAGGACTCTTTGTGAACTGTCAAAGCAGTGAGGCTTTGTTGACTGAGAAACGGAAGTGAAAAGAAAAATGCTCCACCTGAGAGGTGACTGAGAGTGATGGGCAGAAGCCCGTGGCTGAGGACTCCTGGGGTATCAAGTCCTGGACTCTGGGCACCTGAATGCGTGGACCAGTGGGTCCCTCAAGTAACTGTGCATAACACAAATCACCTTTCCCAGTCCGACACAGGGGCCAGGTCTACCCTTGGAGATTTGGCTCTGGGAGGTCTAAGGTGGGATCCCAGAATCTGCATGTGAATGAGACACCAGAGGGGGGACAATGCAGATAATTCTAGGACCACCCTCTCTTCTTTAATTTGATAAATAAGAAAAAATTGATGGCGCTGAGCAGGGGTGACCTAGTAAACCAATAATCCAGAAGAAAAATTTTAAAAAGACACCAACAAATCCCAATTTGTAGCATCTTCTGACTTCTGTGGTGCAAACCCTCCCACTATTGCAGAATTCAAGCTACCAATAGTTTGACAACCGGCTCCCCAAATTGCTAGATATTTAACAGTGGGCTGTCTGCAGACTGCATGAGCCACTGCCTCCGCAGTGGAGCAGTCTTCCTGTTGTCATGTAAATGCTGATGGCAACACAAATGCTTCCAGCCAGGAGCACGTGGAGGGCTTCCTGCATGCGGGCAGCTTGAGTGCTGCCTTGCCTCACCCTGGAGGCAGCCATCAGGGAGGTAGGCTGAAGGAAGTCGAGGCTCAGTTCCTGCTCGGGAACTGCAAGGAAACTCCCCTGTACCAAGGACCCCAGGCCTCCAGCAGCGAGTAGGCTTCTAGGTCCGACTTGCTGGGGGTTGGGGGCCTTCTTGGTCTTTCTGCCTGCAAGGTGTGGGCTCTGTCTGACAAGGGTTGGGCTCTGAAGTGGATCATTCCTCACCCCCAGTCCCCAAGGAAGGTAAGAATCAGGTATTTGGGGAAACAAATAGGAAGCAGGAGCGTGTGTGGACCTCATCTGAACAGCAGGCACTCACGCCCACTCGGCTCTAGGTTGCTCTCCCCAGTCCTCAGTGCTCATGAAATGGGGACAGGAGGTCCCGCAGTGTCTTCAGGAAATGGAGAAGGTGGCTAGAGCAGGCCCAACAGCAGAGCTGGGGCTCCTGGTGAGTGTGGAGGGAGGTTTTATGTGGCTGAGGCTCAGAGCAGGATGGATTTCTGCGGAGAGAAGCCACAGGTGGGGCCTAGAGGAAGGAAGGGCTACACCATGCCCATTAGGGGGAGTAAGTTCCCCCACCCCCCAGCAAGGGGCTCCTCCCCATGGGGTCTGCTACTCGCCCTGGGGCTGACCTGCTGGTCTCTGCACCCACTGTCTCCACAAAGAACTGCCCTGCTGAAGCCATGGGGGAACTTCTCAGGTGAGACCCCACTGCGGAGTCAGGGGTGTTTGCAGGAGGGCTCCTATCCTCTTCCTCGAAGCCCCCTTCTCGTCCCCAGTCCCTGGGCTCCACCTGGCTCCCTGCATATCCAGGTTCACTGTGGTCATCTGTGGGATGCCTCTGGGGCTTGGATTTTGTTCCAGCTTCCAGGATATCACATGTCCTTGGAAGACTCAAAGCGACTTTGTATTTTTGTACAACATTAGACAATTTTGGTTCAAACGAAACAGTGACTATTGTTCATGATGATGTCAAAGAGGGAGGGTGGTGTCCGAACCAGCCCAGCAACAATGGTTTGTTTTGTGAATAAAGCAGATGGATGATGCGCATGAGGCTGATGATAGCTTACTTAGAAGGCTGGGGACAGCAGTGGAAGGAAATGCATCAATGCAAGTGAGGTTCTGAGAGGTTGGAGAGCAGAGCCAGAATCCTTCCGCTGCAGGACCCACTCCAGCACCCAGCAGGCCTGCCCAAGGCATAGCCAAGGGTACTGAGAGGTTGGAGAGAGGCATGTGTACGTCAGGTCCCTGCCTGGACAAGGAAGATGTTTGGACTCTTAATTAATGTAAATATTCCTTAATCATCCCCACATGGAGCTGCTGATGAGGTTGCCATGGCCACAGGCTCCGATGAGCCCAGAGCCCTCATCCCTGCATGTCCATCCTCCACACCCACATTTGATTCAGGCAGTGAGTTCTGGGATCACTGGGCTCCTGTAGCTGCCACCGAGAGTCACCTGGGCCCCCCTGCCTCCTGCAACACCCCAAGAGTCATCTGGGGTTTCCATGGTTAGGGATGGGTGACGGCAGGCTGTCACGGCAGTAAATGGTCTACTGGGTTTTATAGCTGCTCCTGCAGCAACACCAACAGGGATAGGCAGGGCTGAGCCTATTCCATCACCAGGTAGGACAAAAAACTGAGGTTCACAGAGGAACAGTGACTCACACAGCTCATTTATGACTTGTCAGGCCTCACGCCTGGCAAGGGTGCTAATGATACTGGGCAGCACTGGGCTAGGACTCAGGATCCCAGCAACCTGGAAAGGAGGTGCAGGCATCATCTCCACTTTTCAGAGGAGAGAAACTCAGAGATTGTGAGTATCTTGCCTCAGGTCACAGGGCAATTGAGCGGCTGAACTGGGATTTCAGGGCTGTCACAGCCCATGCTTGGGAGTAGAGGCAGGGGCAGGGCTGGTTTACATTTTCTGCCTGTGCCCCAGGATTAAGAAGTTGCTGATCCCCACCCCTCTGTCCTGCAGTGTTGCTGAGGGCCCTGGCACTGGGCTAGGAAGGGAGAAAATGGTTGAGAGGCGGGTTGCGGGAATCACACTGTGCTGCATGCGCTGGTGCAGTTGCATTGCACCTGCAGTTAGCAAGCTCAGAACCCCAGTCAACATGTGCCCTGTTGCAGGTGGCAGAAGTGAATCTTTCTGGCTTGGGTCACTACAGAGGGACTGCAGGGGAGCCAGCCCAGATGTGTGGTGTCTGCAGCAGCAGCTGTGGATGTGGCCAGGGCATGCGGGGGTGTGGTGAGTGCCTGATGCTCCCAGGAGGAGCATGACAGCTGGGCATGGGTCTTGTAGTTAACGTCACTTGCCCTGCTGTTCCGGTTCTCCTAGTTAAAGCAAGGCATGCTTATCTGGGTTTTCCTGAATCTTTTTCAGAGTATTTCCCCACTAGGCTAAGTCATGCTGTTGGCCCTAATCACATTAGATGATTAAGGCTCACACATGGTCAGACATTTATTCTGGGGAGTTAGATCTCCCGAGCATGGGCTTGTTGCTTTGCTTCAATACTGAAGGGTTCTGGGCAGAAGGAAGGTTCTATCTTAAGGGAGAGCTGTGAGCTCGGGGCTTAAGTGTGTGCTTCCTTTCCCAAGTGTGTGCTTTTAGCTGAACTTGACTAGGTCGATTCTTCTGTCCTGAATCTCCTTGCTTTGTTCAGACACATCTCCCTGATGCTGCTTGCCTTGGAAGAGATTCTGCAGATGGCATGATCTGTCTCCTTTGGGTTAATACTGGCTCCTATAGCAAAAGGACCCCATAATGTCCAAAGTTGCAAATACGGAAGTTTATTGCTTATTCCCTGAAGAGTCAAAAATGCAAGGTCCTTGCTGGCAGGTAGTTGTCCTCCCTCTTCCGATCCCTTCCAGGAATTCTCCCACCTTGTGACTCTTCTGTTCTCTAGGGCCTCGGTGTGTACTTCTGGATCCAGCCTGCAGAAGGGGGAAGAGTGCTCTCTGGCTCACATCCTATTGGTTAGAATTCACCTGGCTGCAGGGGAGGCTGCTGTCCAATCTGCTGGGTGTTCAGGAAGAAGAGAATAAAATGCCGATGGGTGTGCCCGATGGTGACAAACTTGTTCTCAGCTCCTCCTTTCTTCTTGGCCCATTAGGTAAGCGTTCAGAATGCCACTTTATTGACGGGGAACTGAACCTCAGGGAGCTGCCCAAGCAGCAGAGTGGGATTTGAATAGAGACCTGGATATAATTTGTCGTTTTTCCAGAACACAGCAGCTTGCAGTGGCTGGGCCACTTGTCCACGTGGGGACAGGACAGTCCACTTACTCTGTCTCCAATCCTTTGTAGAACTGAAAGTCTGAATTATCCAAAGTGAAAAAAAAAAAAGAACAAAAAAAATCCAGTTTACTTTCTAGTGGCAGCTAGGGAACTCAAATTAAACAAACCAAGATGGCCCTAGATGCCCCACCAGGAATTAGTAGGAAGGACCTGAGAGTAGGTTGTCATATGTGCCTGAAGGGTTGATCCTTCCGGTGCTGGAAGCCCATGGACATGGCTTCTTCCCTGAATCTTCGGTTGCCTCTGAGGAATGTTTCAGTGAAGCTACGAGGCTGTGTTCAGCCATGGCAAGGCTCACCAGCACCTCGTCCTTTCCATTCACATTCCCAGCCTGTCTCGGCTCATGCCCCCAAGGGACATCCCTCTGCCTCTTAGTGCACCCTCCCCCTCCAGCCCTGTGCCCACTCCACTGGGCCATAAGACTCTGACCCCTGAACGTGGTGTTGATCTCGCCATCCCCAGCCATTAAAGCCACTTTCCAAGGCTGCTTCACCTTCTTGGGATCAAACTCAAAGTCCTTAGTTTGCCCCTCAAGGCCCCCTAAGTCCAGCTCCAATTCCCCCTTCTTACCACCGCTGCATCTACCACTTCCCTGCTGGGTCCATTCCATGGTTCTCTGTTCCTAGCGAGTGCCCCACTTAACTCGCCTGCCTCCTGCTAACTAGCTGTTTACACATCCTCCTCTGCTTTTCCATGAAGCCTGCCCTATCCATTCCTCCTGGAAGCATTTCCTGGTTCCTTCTCAGGGCCTAGCACATCATCTGCCCTCTCAGGGCCCTTGTCACTTTTTTCAGCTGACAGTGACTTTGGACAATCTCTCTCCCCATGAAGCTCTTGGTTTTATGGACATCTGGGTCCCACCTCATGGCCACCTACCTGCTCAGCAAATGCCAGAACCACCAGCCTCCAAGGTGCAGAATCAAGCTAATAAGGTTTTCATCAACTCACATGCCAGGGCCCTGGTTCCAGCCCTGGTATATTTAGGAGAGGATGTGGGGTTAAGTTTATGGCTGAGCATGGGGGGCTGGTGGTGCTTAGGAATGGGATGGATGTGTCCCCAGCCTCCAGCCTCTGACCACCCCCTCTTCCCATCCTGCTCTGGGCACACATACAGACTGCCTGTGGTTGGTGGACCTGCCCTTGCTTCAGGGGCTGCTCAGAGCCCCTCTGAAATGCTTTCCCATGAAACATTCCACTGTGCAACTCTTAGGGCAACTACCTCTTTATGCCTAGATAGTCACTCGTGTTTGTTTCATCATATACGTTACACAAGCCATATTTAATCATGCCACACAAGTGCACACACGCACCCCTTTCCATTGCTCCTCTTTTCCTCTCTGGTGGAATCTACCTAACATAGCACCTGGGGCAGGACAGCCACTCAGTCAAGTTTGTTGAATAAATCACTGTAAGAGTGAATGAGTGAAGGAATGAATGAAGGCACTTGCCAAGCATCCGTATGATGTATTATCCAACCAAGACTCAGCAATCCCTGATGTATTCAACCTGTCATTAGCTTTACATGTAGTAGATTTTCCTCTGCGTGGCTCCAGTAGGATCTAGGGGAAAATACAACACTGACCACAGAGTGTCATCTGAACTAAATTATGCCCAAGCCAGCAGGGCACTGTTTCTGATTGTGTCAACTCTCAGCCCTGCAGCAGGCAGCAGCCCAGATGCTGATGGCAGAACTGGACCAAACCAGTTGTGCAAGGAATTTTTGTGGAAACCAAAAAGAGTAGAAACAGAAGGTAAGAAAAGTAAACAAGACCGTGAAGGGAGAGACAGAAAGTCCTTGAGCGAGTGCTGGAACTAATGAAGTTTGCTCTGCCGTGGAGCTGCCCGGGTAGGGAACCTGAGTGGTTCAGATGAAGCCTCCAGGGACTCGGGAAGCAGCAGCCTGTCCGGAGCCGGTGCCAGCGAGGTCACAGCAGGGGTGGCACAGGAAAGAAAGGGAGACACAGCTCAGAGACAGTGTGGACTTCCAGCAGTCTCTCCAAAGGAAGCCTGGTTGGGAATCAAAAAGAAAATTGTCTTCCGAAATGCTTCATTTTTTTGAATTTATGGCAGCAATAACTCCTTGGGCTATAACCACTTTGGGCCACGGACTGAGGTGGGAGAGGTTGAGCACTAAAACTTGTGAGGTATCCTGGGGTGAGGGCAGAATGGTCACTTCCCTGGGGACAACCAGAGCCTGCACGTCTAGCTTGTGTCCCTGGGGCCAGGGTCCCATAGCCTAGGGAATTGGAAATCCTTTCTTCTGAGTTACCAAACCTGATAGCTCATTAGAATCACCTCGGGATGTAAAAAAATAGATTCCTGGGCCCCAACCCTGGAGATGCAGATTCCTAAGTTCTGCATTTTCTAATAGGTTCTGCAGGCCTAGCAGTCCCAGTGCACATGCTCGGGGCCATGGACTCTACCGCAGGTGATGGAGAAGCTCAGGCCACTATGAGGAGGTGCTGCAAAGTCACCCCAGAAAGGGCAGGAATCATCTGACTGTGTCCTGCTGACCCGCCTTCCAGTCAGTGTCTTGGCAACATCCCCTCTACCTGGATTTCAGCCCAGGCCTTCTCTGCCTCTCCCTAGCAAAAGTCTGCTGAACTGGGGCCACCTCCCAGGCTTTCTGGGCCCACCCACCCTAGAAGCTGCAACCACCACTGCCCTCCTGGCTGCCCTCCTGGCTGCCCTCCACTCTCCTTGTCCTACTTCCTATGTCCCTCCAGATCCCAGGGAATGGCCGAGTTCTGGCCATGCTGCCACTCAGGGCCCAGGTCACTTCACCTGGCCCCTCCTGGCCATGGTGTGTCCTGGTCACACCTGCCCTCACAGGGCAGTGTAGGCCATTTGTGGTCCTGGGAGCAAATCCACGGGTCTTTTCTGTGCCACGAGGCTTGGGGTACTCCCAAGATGCCTCTCTCCCGCCACACTGGCCAACTCCCTTATTCAGCCGGGGCCTGTCCCAACCCAGGGAGGGTCTGGAGGCAGCAGACTGGGGCCTCCACACTTAGATTTCTGGTATTTTTGTCCTTTTCATCCAAGGATTTGATCTTCCACCCACTCTTGAGCTCTGACTTCAGGCCCAGAGCCTCTGCCGCCAGCTCCTTATGTGTTTTCCCAGGAGTGGAACTTGTGGAACTCAGGGGTGGGTGCTCAGGGTGCCCCCCATGCCACACAACTGTGCACTGCAGGTGCTCATGGCAGGTGCGTGGCAGCTGCAGGGGGCGGCGAGGGAGGCAAGTCCCCAGCTCTGCCCCTTCATGTCCCTCTTTGCCGACATCTGGACTTCTCGTCTCCTATGTCCTCGGCTCTCTCTGGCCCTTCCAGATTCCAGGCCCACTTCTGACTCTCTGGCCTCTGTGGCCTTCTTTCTGGCTGTACCCCTGTTGCTTGGGTGGAAAGCCACCTCAGAGAACCTGGAACCAGGAATGGTTCCAGCGAGCACCATGGGAATAGGGTTCAGCGTTTTCCAACCCGGTCTGCTGCTCACTCCCATCACAGCCCTGGGGACCCACCCCCAAACCTACTGAATTCAGAATGGCTGGGGTCGGGGTGAGGAACAGGCTTTTTAAAAAATACACATTTTATTCTGCACCAGTTTTAGAGTCATAAACAATCTGCGGAGATAATGTGAATGTTCCCATATGCCCCTCACCCAGTTTGCTTCCTCTAATAGTATCTTATGTTACCAAGGTTCATTGGTAAAAACTAAGAAAGCAACATTGGCACATTACAATTAATTAACTCTAGACTTCATCAGATTTCACCTGTTTTTCCATTAGCATTCTTTTTCTGTTCCAGAATCCAGTCCAGAAACCCAGGAATTATATTTTAAACAAGCACCCTGGGTTGTTCTCAGGCTCACTAGAGTTTGAGAAGTTTGATCCATTTACAAGCCACAATTTGAAGATAAAATTAAAACTCAGAGAGGCCCAGGGACATGACAAGTTCCCCTAATTAGAGGCAGTGCTGGGGACTTGGGGCTTGCTAGTCACAGCACTGTCACCCGTCCCACATGAAGCTCTGGCCCTGGCTCTGCTTTGCACCCTCCAGCCATGGGGAGAGGGACTGGGGCCACAGCAGTAGCTCAGTCTTCCTGAGTAAGTGGTCAGCGGTGTTGCAGTCTCAGGCCGACACACCTGCAACGCTGGACCTGGTGGGCTCTGTGCTGTCTCCAGAGTGAACTACACAGCATGGAGTTACTGCCATCGAGGAACACCCTCCTTCCCTGCTTCTCTGAGCCTGCACTTGTGATCTGAACCTGCACCCAGGCCCCAGCAGGCTGCCAGAGCAAGTCAATGGGCCCTGCTGACACGGAGCTCTGCATTACCTGGCCGCTTCCTCAGCATTGGCTGGCCCCACACCGTGCCCTCTTTTCACCCTGCACTCCTGCGTCCCCCATGCCAAGGGCCCACCTCGCTGCAGGTTTAAGATGACCCAGGCTGGTGTGCAGAGGGAAGAGGAGGCCCTCTTCCTGACCCTGGGCTTGTCCAAGCTGCAGTCTCCTTGCCTCATATAAACGGTTCTCCCTTCCTGAGATGCGTTTTTCCACCTTCCTGTCTACACCTGCGCTGTCCCATACTTTGCCCACTGGCAGGATGTGGCTGTTTAAAGAAAACATTCTGTTTCACAGGTACACCAGTCACATTTTAAGTGCTCAATAGCCAGGTGTGGCTGGTGGCTTCTGTGGTGCATGGGCAGGAGCAGAATATCCCCTGGTGGCAGAAGGCCCCCTAGTCTGAAGACATCCATCTGCACGTGATGAACAAAGCTACAGGGAGGAGAGGGGAACAAGGTTCAGGGGCATGTTGTGGATGGGTCTGCTGGATTCACACCAGCTAGACTCTGGGCTCCATGGTGGCAGCCAGCTCAGCTCCTGCAGAACCAGCTCAGAGAGCTCCATCCCACCTGAGCGTCTCCTCTCAGCATGAGCTGGCGGTTGTGGAGCAAGGCTGTGCTCTCTACACCCAGGAGACCTGGGCACCTGTTGAAGTTTCCTAGAGGGCTGGTGGCAGGAAGAGAATGGGCCAGGGCTTGGTTACTTGGAAAACTCGGGGAGGTGGAAGACAGAGATGGCCTGGAGCCAGCAGCAGCCCACACCTGCTGGAAAAGGTTAGCCTGTAAAAATGGATTTTCCACAAACACAGAAATTGGCAATTTCCCCCTAAGATTATATGTGAGGGAAGTAATCTATTTGAATAATGCTGAGAAATAAAAGACATTCCTGTTTCTCTTTGTACCCCTTTCCTCCTTTCTAATGGAACAAGGCAATCTTGGAAAGTGCAGAGGGATGAGATGCAGGCAACAAAAATGCCTTCATCCATTTGCCTTGATAGGGAGGGCTCTACGTATGTATAAGGAGACAATGTCTGTCATTTATTTACTATTTTAAAGTGAAAAATCGGTAGGTATGCATAGGAAACGCTGGAGCTTGCCTGTGCACAGCGGTTCATGGATGTTGTCTTTGAGAGTGAGATTATGAGGAATTTTCACATTCTCTAAATTACAGAATGTTAAAAACAGCAAGCATGCATTGTCCAAATTGTCCAAATACATAAAATTAAAAAAAAAAAAAGGAATTGCAGCATATGAGGGATAGGGCCACTCGGTCTTCATTAGATAGTCAGGGTTTGGACTTAGCGATTTTTGGTTTCCCCAGGTCCTTAAGAACCTACATCTAAAAGGCTTATTAGTCTCAATTCTATTTGTAGATTTAAAAAATTTTTTTCTGGAGACCAGAAAAAAATGGCAGAGAGGAGGTCTGAAGAACTTGTAGTTCCTGCTCAGACAGACAGAGTAGCCTGTGAAGAATCACATCTTGAACTTTTGCTCCAAGAACTACTGCAGGAATATACCAGGAAAGCCAAGAGAATCCACAGACCATTTGAAGGAGGTGAATTGCTACTGCAGGCTCCATGGGGCAGCTTGCTTTCTCAGTGGGGAGGCTTCTAGCATGGGGCAAGTTTTCAACCCTGCTCACCAGCCACCTGGAACAACTTGGTGCTGTTGTTGGGGGCATGGTGGGAGTGAGACCAGCCTTTTGAGCTGTGGGCTGTGTGGAAGCTGGTTGAGGACAGCAACATGATAATAGTGAGGGACTTCAATACTCCACTGACAGCACTAGACAGGTCATCAAGACAGAAAGTCAACAAAGAAACAATGTACTTAAACCATACCCTAGAACAAATGGATTTAGCAGATATTTACAGATCATTCTACCCAACAATAGCAGAATATCCATTCTATTCAAAAGCACATGGAACATTCTCCAAGATAGACCATATGATAGACCATAAAACAAGTCTCAACAAATTCAAGAAAACTGAAATTATATGAAGTACTCTCTCAGACCACAGTGGAATAAAATTGGAAATCAACTCCAAAAGGAACACTCAAAACCATGCAAATACATGGAAATTAAATAACCTGCTTTGCTACGATTGTTGGGTCGACAATAAAATCAAGTTGGAAATTTAAAAATTCTTTGAACTGAATGAAAGCAGTGACAAAACCTACCAAAATCTCTGGGATACAGCAAATGCATTGCTAAGAAGAAAGTTCATAGCCTAACATGCTTATATCAAAAAGTCTGAAAGAACACAAATAACCAATCTAAGGTCACACCTCAGGAAACTAGAGAAACAAGAACAAATCAAATCCAAACCCAATGGAAGAAAAGAAATAACAAAGATCAGAGCAGAACTAAATGAAACTGAATCAAAAAATACAAAAGACAAATGAAACAAAAAGTTGGTTCTTTGAAATAGATAAAAAATTGACAGACCATTAGTGAGATTAACCAAGAAAAGAAGAGAGAAGATCCAAATAAGCTCAATTAAAAATGAAACGGGAGATACTACAACCAATACCATAGAAATACAAAAGACTATTTAAGGTTACTATGAACACCTTGACATGCACAAACTAGAAAACCTAAAGGAGATGAATGAATTCCTGGAAATATACAACCCTCCTAGGTTAAACCAGGAAGAAACAGAAACTCTGAACAGACCAATAACAAGCAGCGAGATTAAAATGGTAATTAAAAAATTGCCAGCAACAACAAAAAAGTCCACAACCATGTGGATTCACAGCTAAATTCTATCAGCCATTCAAAGAAGAATTGGGGCTGGGCATGGTGGCTCACTCCTATAATACCAGCACTTTGGGAGGCCCAGCCAGGCGGATCACCTGAGCTAAGCCTGGGAAACATGGTAAAACCCCATCTCTACAAAAAATACAAAAATTAGCTGGTGTGGTGGCATGTGCCTGTGGTCTTAGCTACCTGGGAAGCTGAGGTGGGAGAATTGCTTGAGCCTGGGGGATCAAGGCTACAGTGAGCTGAGATTGCACCACTGTTCTCCAGCCTTGGTGACAGAGAGAGATCCTGTCTCAAAACAAAAACCAAAACAAAAACAAAACAAGGAAGAATTAGGAATCGGTACCAGTTCTATTGACTCTATTCCAAAAGATACAGAAAGAGGAGCTCTTCCCTAAATCATTCTATGAAGCCAGTATCACCCTAATACCAAAACAAGAAAACTAGAGACAAATATCCCTGATGAACACAGATGAAAAAATCCTCAACAAAATAATTGTGAACTGAATTCAACAGCATATCAAAAAGATAATCCACCATGAACTAGTTTTTTAAACCAGGGATGCTGGGATGGTTTTAACATATACAAGTCAATAAATGTGATATGCACATAAACAGAATTAAAAACAAAAATCACATAATCATCTCAATAGATGCAGAAAAAGCATTTGACAAAATCCAACATCTTTTTATGATTAAATCCCCCAGCAAAATTGGCATAGAAGGGGCACACCTTGAGGTAACAAAAGCCATCTATGACAAATCCACAGTCAACATTATACAGAATGGGGAAAAGTTGACATCATTCTCCCTGAGAACTGGAACAAGAAAAGGATGCCCACTTTCACCACTTCTACTCAGCATACTACTAGAAGTTCTAGCCACAGTAATCAGACAAGAAGAAAGAAGTAAAGGGCATCCAAATCGTAAAAAGGAAGTTAAACTGTCGCTGTTTGCAGCTGATATGATCATACACCTAGAAAATTCTAAAGACTCATCCAAAAAGCTCCTAGAACTGGTAAATAAATTAAGCAAAGTTTCAAGATACAAAATTAATGTACACAAATCAGTAGCACTGCTATACACAAACAGCTTCAAATCAAGAACTCAATTCCTTTTACAATAGCTGCAAAAAAAAAAAAAAAAAAAAAACACGCAAAAAAACAAAAACAAAAAAAACCCTTAGGAGTATACCTAACTAAGAAGGTGAAAGACTTCTACAAGGAAAACTACAAAACACTGCTGAAAGAAATCATAGATGACACAAACAAATGAAACACATTCTATGCTCATGGATGAGTAGAATCAATATTGTGAAACTGACCATACTGCCAAAAGCAATCTACAGGTTTAATGCAATTCCCATCAATTGCCACCATAATTCTTCATAGAACTAGAACAAACAATCCTAAAATTCATATGGAACCAAAAAATAGCCCCCATAGCCAAAGCAAGACTAAGCAAAACCAACAAATCTATAGGCATCACATTACCTGACTTCAAACTACACCGTAAGGCCATAGTCAGCAAAACATCATGGCACAGGTATAAAAACAGGTGTATAGACCAATGGAACAGAATGGAGAACCCAGAAATAAAGCCTAATACCTACAGTCAACTGATCTTCGACAAAGCAAACAAAAACATAAAGTGGGGAAAGGACACCCTAGTCAACAAATGGTGCTGGGATAATTGGCAAGCCACATGTAGGAGAATGAAACTGGTTCTTCATCTCTCACCTTATACAAAAACCAACTCAGGATGGATCAGAGACTTAAAGCTATGGCCTGAAATCATAAAAATCCCAGAAGATAACATCTGAAAAATCCTTCTAGACATTGGCTTAGGCAAATACTTCATGACCAAGAATCTCAAAGCAAATGCAACAAAAACAGAAAAATAGTTGGGACTTAACTAAACTAAAAAGTTTCTGCACAGCAAAAGCAGTAATCAGCAGAGTAAACAAACAACTCATAGAGTGGGAGAAAATCTTTGAAAACTATGCATCCAACAAAGGACAAATGTCCAGAATCTACAAGGAACTTAAACAAATCAGCAAGAAAAAAGAAAAAACAAAAACAATCCCATCAAAAAGTGGGCTAAGGACATGAATAGACAATTCTTAAAAGATATGCAAATGGCCAACCAGCATATGAAAAAAGCTCAACATCACTAATTATCAGGGTAATGCAAATCAAAATCGCAATGTGACACCAACTTATTCCTGCAAGAATGGCCATTATAAAGAAATAGATGTTGGTGAGGATGTGGTGGAAAGGGAACACTTTTACACTGCTGGTGGGAATGTAAATGAGTATAACCAATATGGAAAACAATGTGGAGATTGCTTAAAGAACTAAAACCAGATCTACCACTTGATCCAGCAATCCCACCACTGGGTAATCTTCCCAGAGGAAAAGAAGTCATTATACAAAAAAGGATACTTGCCTACACATGTTTACAGCAGCACAATTTGCAATTGCAAAAATTTAGAACAAACCCAAATGCCCATCAATGAGTGGATAAAGAAAATGTGGTGTGTGTGTATATATATATATATATATGAATACTATTCAGCAACAAGAAGGAATGAAATAATGGGGTTCACAGCAACCTGGAGAGAGTTGGAGACCATTATTCCAAGTGAAGTAACTCAGGAATGGAAAACCAAACATCGTATGTTCTCACTCATAAGTGGGAGCTAAGCTATGAGGATGCGAAAGAATAAGAATGATACAATGGACTTCGGGGACTTGGGAGAAAGGGTGGGAGGGGGGTGAGGGATAAAAAAGGCTACACACTGGGTACGGTGTACACTGCTCAAGTGATGGGTACTCCAAAATCCCAGAAATCACCACTAAAGAAATTATTCATGTAACCAAACACCACCTGTTCCCCAAAAACCTGTTGAAATAAAACAAAATAAAAATAAATATTTCAGAGTTTGGTGTGAATTTCTCTGTGCAAAATGGCCGGTTTACTACAGACAGCTATCGGCTTCTGGGACTCAGGAACTTCTGTTTCCTGGGGAATCATAAGTCTGGGCCTCATCTGGTATTTATCTGCTCCTGAGCCCCAGCTGTAGTGCAGCCTCAAGGCCCTGATGGTCACTTGCTGTCTTAGCTTGGTGTTCCTTGGAAGCAGATCTCAGACAAGGGCTGGGAAATAGTGGTCCCAGGAGGCACACGTGAGGAACTGGGAAGTGGCACAGGGCAAGATGGGAGTCAGTTAAAAAGGTGCTAATAATCCCACTCCCGGTATTTCACCTAAAGGAATGGAAACTTATGTTCCCGCAAAAACGTGCACACTCTTGTTTATAGTAGCTTTATTCAAAATTGCCCCAACTTCGAATACACAACCCAAATGTCCTCCCACTAGGGCATGGACACACCACTGCACCCGCCCTGTGCAACGCTACTTAGCAATACAAAAGGGTGAGCTGTTGATGCATGCCACAAGCTGGATGAGTGGCTGCAGGCTGAGGGTAAGAAGCAGGCTGGAAGGCTGCATTCTGTGCAGCTCCAATCACAGGACACTCTGGAAACCCACACGGTGGGGGCAGAGGGCAGGGCAGTGTCGCTGCTTACAGGTGGGGCAGGGGTTGACTGCATTGGGCATGTGGGGATTTGGGGAGTGACGAAGCTTTGTATCTTGACTTTCAAGGTGGTTCCATGTCAGTGCATATTTATCAAAACTCTTAGCACTGCGCACTTAAGAGGGTGAATTTTAGGTCCACAACAAATCAGCAGAAGCAGACGTTACCCCAGCTGCCTCCGTGAGGACTAGAAGCCAGGAGGCTGCCAGAGGCGGAGCCAGTGGGAGCCCCAGGAAACCTGAGCCAAGGGACTTCAGGTCTACAGCGGCCACGGTGTAAACTCCGATGTAGGGACCCCACTGCCCACTGAGGGGAGCTGGCACAGCATGAAGAGACAGGAGCATCAGCAGGGTTTCAAGGTTAGATCTCACCAAGCCCCGGGGCAGGAGTGTGAACAAAGATGGCCTAGGGCGCATTGAGAGGGGCCTCCCAGTGGAGAGCAGGGGGAGGGAGGGGCCTGCGCTGCCCACCTGGCAGGCCCCAGGCAGGGACGCACGTGCCAGGGATTTATTTGGGAGGTGATCCCAGGAATCACTGGTAGCCGAAGGGGAAGATGCCAGCAGCGGCTGCATGAAAGAGCCAGTGACAGACGAGGACAGCCGAGGCTCTGTCCTACTGGGAAGCTGGTGACTACCCACGACTCCCAGCACCACTGGCTGAGGCTACTCCCGATGGCAACTCCCTGGTCCTGTGCCTGCCCTGAGCCCTGCAGAGGTGAAGGGGAGCCCCTGGGGCATAGCCGAGGGCATTACTCCTCATCCCCCCGGAAACAGGAGCCTGAGGATCGTGCGCTGGGCATTGACAGCCACTACCATTGGTGCCAACACTGGCCACCTGCACTTGGAGAAATCTTGTTGTCAGGAAATGGAAATTGTTGAATGTATTCTTTGGTTTTCTGGTTTTATCTCACTAACATCCACGTGAAAGAGGAGCGGAAGATGCCATTTTGTGTCTCCACCATCACCCTCAGGACCACAGTTGCTCTTGAGGTCAAGCCATCTCAGAGTGGTCTGGCCCCCTGAGGAAGCCACACGTGGCATGAATGCCAAGCAGGAGCCAGGCCCCAGCCACTCCCGCTGGCTCCCTTCCCCATTTCTTCTTGGCACAATCGAATCAAACATGATGCTTCCCTGTGGGGACAGACATTGCTGAGAAGTGTGCTGGCTTCTGCTGCAGCTGCAATGAGCACACTTTTCTCTTTCTCAGAGATTAAAGGAAGAAGTTTGTTACAGCAATGTCACACAAAAAAGTACTTCCAAGGAGATTTTTCTTTTCAGTGAAAAAAAACCTGTTTTCTAAGTGAAGCTGGGGTTTCCAGTTCCCCTGTTTGGAGACTCTGAGATCCACACGTTGCTGACAGGCCAGCGTTCAAGGCCAATGGATGCAATCAATGGCTGGGCTTCCTTCGCTGAACCTTTGAACCTGCTTCTTTTTAACCTTGCAGTTAAATTTTCAGATGCAGACAGCAACCTCTGGTCTCCGCATTGTGCCTTTGTAAAAAGAGGAACACCCTGTCTGCTGAGAGGAGCCTCCATTTAGTCTCCCTACACATCAGTTTCCCTGCTTGTAAGTGTTAAAAATAGTGCCCCACCTGCCTGCTTCACAGGGTCATTTTTTTGAGAGGATCAAATGTAATCATATTTAAATATACGTGTATAACACTTACCCTGCTTCCCAAATAGCTAATGCTGAGCAAAATAATGCATAAAATACAAGGTCTGTTTTAAAAAAAATCCTAAAATACAGAGGGAGCTGCAGTTAAGTCCAGGACCATGATGCAGGACTGAAATAGAAACCCTAAGAACACCCACGGTGGAGATTGCAGCCTTCCTGGAGAGCCCTGTGCTGAGCCGGAACCTGCATCCTCTTATTTACTCCTCAGAGCAGATCTGTGCCTGGAGACTTGAAAGGTGAGGGAAGTCAGGCCCAGAGATGCTAGTGAGTGGGGTAGCAGGGATCCCAGCCCACGTCCTCTAACCCCGGAACCTGTGATTGGAGCAGCGGCACAACACAGATAAAAGGACATGGACGTATGAGTCCTTGGGCACAGGGCTATGCCTTCTTAATATTTTTAATCCTCAAGCCCAGTAGAGTGCCTGGCACACACTAAATCTATGGCTTGATTTTTTAAAAGCATGAGCCACATCCTACATAGAAGCAATGTGTATAAGGAATACACAGTTTAAGAAAAATAGGAGGCACCTGTGCCGTCCTGGCCTCAGAAAGGGAGACTTGCCAGCACCCCGGACCCCTCTGCTGACTGCCACCCTGTCCCTTCCCCTCCTGCGGAAGAACTGCTGTCTTTTTGGTTTTAATTTTAATTTGTATAAATTTAAGGGGTGCAAGAGCAATTTTGTTACACGCATATGTTGTATAGTGGTGAAGTCTTGGCTTTTAGTGTATCTGTCACCCGGATAGTGTACAGTATACCAGTTAAGTAATTTCTCATCCCCCTCCCCCATCTGCCCCCCACCGTTCTGAGTCTCCAGTGTCTATCACTGCACACTCTTTGTCCATGTGTACACACTATTTAGCCCCCACTTATAAGTGAGAATATGTGGTATTTGACTTTCTGTCTGAACTATTTCACTTAAGATAATGGCCACCAGTTCCATCCATGGTGTTGCAAAAGACATGACTTCATTCTTTTTTATGGCTGAGTAGTATTCCATTGTGTAGACACACCACATTTTCTTTATCTATTTAGCCATCGATGGGCACTCAGGTTGACTCCATGTCTTTGCTGTTGTGAACAGTGCAAGAGCAGATGTCCTTTTGATACAATCATTTCTCTTGCTTCGGGTAGTTGCCCAGTTGTGGGATTGTTTCAGCTCTTTGGGAAATCTCTGAACCGCCTTCTGCAGAGAGAAGCCCTGCCTTGAATTGCGTGTTACTCTCCAGCACTGCACCAGCTCTTGTTACCTGCCTATGCTTCATTACAGTCTAGCTTTTCTTCCTTTGAACCAGATCTAAATGGGTCACAGCATGCACCTTCTGTGCTTGTGTTCCTTCTCACAGTTGCGTTTTCAAGCTTCATGCCCTGGGCTCACTGGCGTTCAGCACCCACATTCCCCTGGGCTGGATGATGACAGCGGGTTTGCCATGAACGCTATTGATGAAATGAATGGATGAAGACCACCACAGTCCTGGGCACAGAGGAAGGAGGGAGTTCTGAGTTTGGAGACAGCTTCGTGAGGGGTCTGCATTTGCCTGGGCCTTTGGGGACACACCTGTCTCTAACACACTTGTGAGGGTAGCTGGGAAATAGGGCAGAACAGGGTGTGCCACACTGGAGAGTTTGTAAGACCCAGGTTGGGAGGGAAGACATGTGGCAAGAGGGGCTTCCTGGGGAGCCTAAATTAGGATTTCAGTTCCATGTGTGGACACTGCCCCTGACCGATGCCCTGAGGAGGCCCCAGACTCATGCCCTGAAGGGATAAGTCCAGGCCTTGAGCACCCCTTGAAGCCACACATCTCCTCCTTGGAGCAGGAGGCTGAGAGCTGGCAATGGTTTCTCCTGGGGCCTTTCTGCTTCACTCTGAGGTGCACACTGCTAAGGCCTGCGGTTGAGCTGAAACTCTGGATGACCAGTACTCCTGTGTAGACCCCTCATTGTGGTAATTCACAAAGTCCAGAGAGGTACTTCACAGTTTTCTGGGTGGACCCCTAACTGTGGTAATTCACAAAGGCCAGAGAGGTACTTCACAGTTTGCTTCCTGCTACATGCTGACCTTCTTAGCCTCGTGCCTATCCATGCTAGAACACAGGTTCAGGTAAATGCAGACCCCTCATGAAGCTGCCTCCAAACTCAGAACTCCCCTCCTTCCTCTGTGCCCAGGACTGTGGTGGTCTTCATCCATTCATTCATCAATAGTAGTCATGGCAAACCTGCTGTCATGGTCCGGCCCAGGGGAGTCTGGCTGCTGAACACCAGTGAGCCCAGGGCATGAAGTTTGAAAACACAGCTGAGCAAGGACTGTGTCGGTCGAGCCAGGACATTGAGTACACCCAGCAGCAGAGTTTTGGGGATGCAGCCCCCTGAGCCCTGTGTTCCCACCTCTGGAGTCTCTGATTATCCTGTGGGATGGCTACTGCTTGAGGGCCCTGCGAGCGTCTGACAGCGCAGGAGCCAGCATGCTGTTTCTGAAGTTAGGATGCATCCGAGAGAGGGCTGGCCCTGAGGCTGACCTGGGTCAGTGCGACGGGCTTGCCCACAGGCTGATGCAGGGCTCTATTCTGCAGGACCTGTGGAAGCTTTGTATGCAGAATTTTGATAGTCATATGTGTAATTTTGTGATCGTGTGTGTGTGATCATGTGCGTGTGCCTGTATAAGAGAGGGACAGAGACAGAGAGAGAGAGACTGAGACAGAGACAGGCACACACAGAAACAGAGAGAGAGAGAAAATACGCCAGTGGGAAACATTCACTTCTGAGTCATTTATTGAAAAAAAAAGGGTGAAAACCCCACAGAGTAAGTTAAGGAAGAAATATCTGCTGTGCCAGCTGGGTGCAGGGATGGATCCACTGAAGAGCGGGGGAGGAGGTCAGAGCCGCCTTCCTCATGGCCCGGTTCCAGCGGAACAGAGTGGAGAGAGCCATGCAAAATCAGCCCCTGGAGAACGCGAGCGGCACCCGGGAAGATTCCTGCTGTGCAGTGAGGAGGGCGTTCGGGTGCTGAGTATCCCCGTGAGTCCAGTATTCACAGGTAGGGGTACGGGGGTGTGCCTCAGAGGTCGCGGCAGCCTCCACATAGGGTAGCAGGCTGCTGATCTCATTGCCGTGGTCACCTCGTCTCCATCCTTTTCCGTCACTGCATTTAGTATTCTCCCCTAATGTGTGCACATCACAAGGAGAAGTGGGAGGCACTCACCTTCAAGATGTCCTTTGTTCTCCGAGTGTCTCAGCTTGGCAGGATCACTTTCACCCTGGGCCAGCTTTTGTCTGCGAGCCACAGAGATAGCTGAAGGAACCGCCTGTGGAGCTCAAAATGGAAATCCCTTCCCGGCAGTCTTGGAACAAGCTCACTTCCTTTCAGGGGGCTTGGATGGTCCAAGTCCAACCTCTGAGAAATCAGGCCTGGAGGCAGGACCTACGCTGACCATTAGTGAACAGAGCTTGGGTCCACCGTGCAGCAGAGCAAAGCCAAGGCCGACCTCCAGGCTACGGTGAGAGAAAGTGAGGCAATGATTGCAGGGCAGCTCATGCTTGAGACCTAGCCTCAGTGGCTTACAGGTAGGAGTTTTTAAAGGGAGGGAGGCAGAGGTCACAGGGAAAGACACAAATCAATAGGTGGAGGCTGTACATTGGCTTGACCTAAAAAAGTGGAGCATCTCCAAGCGGGAGCCCACAGGTCACAGATGGCTGGATTCAAAGATTTTTAAACTTGCAATTGTTTAAGGAAGCAAAGACTTGTCTAAAAATTTTGTAAACAGCAGAAGAGAATGCTAGGTTTAGCTGGTGGACGTGACCTCCTCTTGGCCCTCAGGAAGAAATTTAGAACGGTGGTCAGAGTCCAGTCCTCAGCTCCCCCTTGTCTGAGGTCTGTGTGCCAGCGAACCCATTGGATGGGGTTCCACATTTCTGAAAAACAACGCAAGGACATATGCTAAGATGTTATCTTTAGTTTCTGTAGGAAACCAAAGACTCTCCTGACTCTAACATCGTTGGCTACTGTTTTAACCCACTATAACCTTCTTGCTTATCACATTGCTCTTTTACTTCTCAGGGTTAGCTGGGTGCCTGGAATGTCCCTCGAAGGAACTCAGGATTTTCCTTTATTTCCATGCTTGGGGGAAGGGGTAACTGGCAGGCCCAGCAGGCTCCAAGAAGGGTCCCTGCTCCATCTCAACCCCAGAACATGGGTGATCTCAAGCTACTCCAACATCCTGAATGCTGGCCTAGGCAGCCAGTGTCATCATCAGATGATGGAAAGTGTCACTGAGACAGCAGACTCCATGATTGATAATCCAAGAACATCTCACTCAGTTCTTCATTACCAAGGCCCTGACCTTCATTCCCAGCTCCCAGTTCTTACTCACGCTGAGATAGGCCTCTCATTTTGGTTTGGACAAGCCTAGCACATTACTCACCTGGAGAGGACGGGCTATGCATAAAATCACAAATTCAATTTAATTAAATTCAACACACATTTAATGAAGGCCTTTCCTCCACTTCATTCTAGACATTACAGCAGAGTTCCATCATAAAGATATCTAATTGACCTGCGCTCCCCGAATGCAGAGACAGGTCTGGGGGCAGGGCTAGAAGTAGGGTGCAATTTAAACAGGTGCTTCAATCAATGAGCATTTATCCCGAGGTAACAAATGCAATCAAGCCTGAAAGAAATCAATGCATTTTAAGCAAAGCCATGGGAAGCATGCATGAATGATTTTAATATTTTCCTGCCAATGACTCGGGAGTAAAGTGTTCCTGAGGGGGATGAGCCACCCCTGCCTGGTGATGATTTCTTCAATATTCTTGAAGGAAGAATCAGAGAAGGAACTGGCGGCCCTACACAAAGACTGACTGAGGAACAATTGGAAAACTTGATGCACTGGTCTCCAGAAGATGAAAATAATAACAACCGATAGAAAAGCCAGTAAGCTGGAACCCTCGTGCACAGGTTGCAGTGTGGCCTGCTGCGAAGCACCCTGAGAACCCCCTTGTGGAATGGGGTCCCCTGGTGCACTGAGAGAGACTGTGCTGTTGTTTTACAGATGGCAGTGGGTGTATCATGTGCAGGGTTGTAAACCCAACATAGTTTTTGATATCAATTAGAAGATATAATTCTTCCATATTACATTGTTATAGCTTTTTTACATTCCACATTACAAAATTACAAACCGAATACTGACCCTATGCCGTTTTCACTTTGTGCTCTTTGGAAACTACTTCCTGGCTGAGATGCATCTCCAGAGCATGGCCTGAGACCTTATGACACGCAGCTATGATCTTCTTCCTCACCTGCATGGTCAGTTATTGCTATCAGCTCTGGCATCTGTGACTGTGCTGGTGTGGCGACCTGAACTCATGGTCAGCCATCAGCCCAGTCATGCTAAATTCCACGTCTCATCTCCACAAGGTCCATGCGGCCTCTGCTGGCAGTCTCCAAAAGAGGAATGTGGGTGGTGGGTTCTGGCCATGACTTTGCCAGGCACCTGGGAGGGGTGCCAGCCAGCACGCGAGTGTCCTGAGTAGCAAACCTGGGCTGGCTTCAGGCACATCTGGGTGATAGACCAGGGCCTAAGCCTCTCATCTTTCCAGGGCTTTTGTGTCAATGGCAACTGAGTTGGCTTGGGGACATCTAAAGTCACCCCCTGACCATCTCCAGTGGCACCTCCAAGCCTGGTGGCACCCCTTCCCTTGCCGCCTGTCTCTTTGAGTCCTCCCATTCTCTGTGGTTGCTGGCCTGTCTGTTGGTTTGCCTGGTCGTTGTCTTCCCCCATGGAAGGAGCCTTTCCCTTACTGACACCATAACCTCTGAGCTCAGAGCAGCTGAATCACTGGACAGGTCTGCAACCACAATGCATGTGGTAAGTGGTTAGGAGTCAGCCCTGCATGGCCCTCTGCTGGGACTGAGTGGCAAGTGGGGCCTGATGCTAGGGGCTCTGGAATTTGGATTGGTCCTGGTTCCTGCAGGCTGGGGAAGTGTCAAAGAAGACTTTCTGGAGCAGGTGGGTATCAGCTGGCCTTGAAAGATAGGCAGGGTGTGGTCATGGGTCATGTGTGGGCTGAGAAGGGGCTCCCACTGCATCAGAGGCCAAGGTGCTTGGTCTGTCAGATGCCCATCTCCTGGCAGGGTGCTGTTGGGAGGATTCAGAGTTGACCTTTGGCATTCCAGGGCAGCGGTACCCAGGGCGCTCCTCAGGGGTAGAAAACCTTAGTCTTATCAGATATGAGCCAGAAGAATGTGAGCTCTCTACTGGAAAGTTGAGTCTGGAAGGCCCTGAATGAATGCTAGAAAAGCCTCAGCTTGCGGGGGTGGGTGGGCAGAGACTATGGGAGCTGCACCGCTGCGGCCTTCTCTGCACCTGGGATCACGGCAGGAGGGCACCAAAAACACCCCTGGGCTGTGGAGAGAGCAGAAGCTGACCCCCAGAGCAGTCCAATTGCTTGGGACTTCTTTGTCATTTCATATTCTCCAGGGCCATTCTTCAGGAGCTGTGGCTTCACTGTGAGTGGGAGTTCTGGCCTGGTTAGTCTTCCAAGAAGTTAAATTTGTTTCTGTAATATTCAAGCTAAGAAGTGTTTATTTTTCTCTTTGCTGCATAACTTAGAAGCAGTAAGTATTTTCTAGCTGCACTATCACAGTTCAGTTCTGCTCCTAGAACAACTGAGATGAGTCTTAGTTCAGAGGAGATCTGTTTCACAGGTGAGAGGCAAGTGAAGATTAAGAGAGTTTAATTGCACAGGAAATCACAGAATGAAAAACAGTATCACCTACCTTGGCGCTGTTCAAATCATGGTTCTGCAAACATTTACCCGAAACATTCACTATGACCTTCCTTGGAGGCTGTGCTAACAGGGGCCTTCTATAGACAAACACAGGCCTCCTCTTTTTTGCAG
Organism: Chlorocebus sabaeus; assembly: GCF_047675955.1. Classification (NCBI taxonomy): domain Eukaryota; kingdom Metazoa; phylum Chordata; class Mammalia; order Primates; family Cercopithecidae; genus Chlorocebus; species Chlorocebus sabaeus. The sequence continues at coordinate 41,693,590 of NC_132905.1, read as the reverse complement.
AGGAGACAAAAGTTTGCACTGTGCTGAGGATTCCGAGTAAATTTTCTAAGCCTGTCAGACTTGTCTCCATCAAAATGAGTCCGTGTGGGCTGAAAACAGAGCTGCAGCTGCCACATAGCAAAGTGTCCTTCTTTCCTTGCACCCTGCTTCATGAGCGCAGGGGCCTCTATGTCGGGAAGGATGAAGAGGATAGGTGGATGCTGTGGAAGAATATGGTGGGTCCAGCAGGCAGGAGCCTAAGGGAACACAAGGGCCCTGAGCCACGGAGCCCAGTCACTGAAAGAGGCTGAATTCGTCATCTGTGAGAAGGGCTCAAAGTGAGCTGTGTGGCAAGGGGCTTCTCCAATTGGAAGATGGATTGTTGGTTTCAATGGTGTGGGAGTCACATGGGTTAGGCTGCAGCTGCTCATGGTTAACTTTTCACCTTTTCAAGTTTGGGCTTCACCTTCCTAACACCTGAGTCCTAATCTCCCTGGACCTCACCCGGGGAGGTAGGTGCAGGCAGGCTCTCCAGGGAGCAGCCCCAAGGTGTGCAGCGGAGAGGCTTGTGGTGGGAGTGATGCCTGTGAACCAGCCGTGGAGACTGTGGGCTTGGGCAGGAGGAGCCTTCAGGATGCAGGGCAACCTCTGGGCACCTCTAAGCCCAGGTTGCTGGTGGGAAGAACTGGTCTGGGTGTAAAGGCCAGGCCTGTGCCTCTGACTGGCCTAGTTACTAGCTAGGGCCACCCCAGGGAGAGCGGGCTGTGGCTCTAGCACCAAAAGCTGTCAGTGGCCATGCTCCTCACAGTGGGGCAGTCAGTCTAAGTGGGCTGCTTGTGGGACACGGGGCTGTGGTAGCAGAAGCTGCACACACTTGGTTGACTCTTACCCTCAGGTAGGTTCAGGCAGGACTTCATCAGTCTGAAAATCTGCCTGTCAAATATCCCTAGCAGTTCCCTAGGGGCACCACCCCAGTGTGTGTGAGCACATTCACCAATGCCATCCTTTCCAATGATCCTCTCTGTTCCCACCTTGGGGTCCCCTGTGTCCACTCAGGCATCTTCACCTGGTCTAAGGTCCTTATCCTGGCAGGCCCCACTGACTCCCACTTGACCGGCCGGTTCCCAAGGAGTTCCTCGACACAGGGGAAGAGCCCTGGGGCTGAGTGGCGAAGCCTCTCTGGGTCTCTCTCACAACTCAGTCATGGCTGGGCTGCAGACAGGTAGGATGGGGGGTGCACAGCCCCCAGCTGGGTAACTCCTCATCGTAGAGGTCCTCTTGCCCTCTGCCTGCAGGATCCTGGTGGTGGGCAGCATCCCCAGCTCAGTTGACACTGCCAAGTCTGAATTCTGTGCAGATGCCAGCTGGGCTCTCTGTAGCCTTGGAAAGAAGGGGTCCACATACTGAACACCCACTGCCCATGTATGTGCAGCTTGAACCCTTCATGGATCAAACACAGCACTGATGTGGGGCCCACAGATGCGGGCAGACAGACAGACAGATGTGGGCGTGGCTGAGGGCAGCTCTGCTGGGTGGTGGTAAGGGGCTTGGCAGCGTATCTGCACAAGGGGGTGTGAGGCCACAGGGATGGGAGATGCACTAGCTTGGACAGTGACTTGGGCATCGTTGTGTCCCCTCAAAACTCATATGTTGGAGTCCTAATCCCCAGGCCTGAGAATGTGACTATTTGGAGATAGAATCCTTAAAGAGGTAGTTAAGTTAAAATGAGGTCACTAGGGGTGGGCCTGATCCTAGACGGCTATGTCCTTATTAGAAGATTGGGACATGTACGTGGGAAACTCAGGAAGAAGGCAGCTGCCCGAAAACCAAGGAGAGACCTCAGAAGAACCCGTCCTGCTGACATCTGATTTGGGACTTCCAGGCTCCAGAACAGTGGGAAGTACATTTCTGTTGCTTAAGCCACCCAGTCTGTGATGTTTGTTACGGCAGCCCGGGCAAAAAAATACAGGCAACTCCTCAAGAGGCCATTCTCTAGACGGGTGTGCTTTGGGCGTTTGGCCTCTTGGGGAGCCACTCAGACCTGAACTTTGACTCTGGCCTGTTGTGGACCAGCTCTGTCATCAGGCAAAGTACTGATTCTCCTAGCCTCAGTTTCCCCATGTGTAGAATGGGAAGGTTAGAGCCCATATCCCCCTTGAGGATTGTGGTGGGACTTCAGAGGGAGGGCTTGTGACAGTGTCTGCTACATACTGGCAGTGTAGGGGCCTCCAGACACACGGGCTGCCCTCCTGTTCTTTTCTAGGACCAATCACCTTCCCCTCCAGAGAGAAGACCTGAGTTTCATTTTCCCAAGACCAAAATACAATCTGATTGATGCTACCCAGGTGAGTGGTGGGTACCAGGAATCCCAATCAAGGGCAGTGGAGAGGGCAGACAAGGCCTTCTCAGTCCCAGAACCTCACACCTGGAAAACTGGGAAGGCTACACCTCCATTTCCTTTTCAGACTAGCGGCCAGCAAAGCTAATTATGCCAGAAGGCACGTGTTGAGAGTGGAGTGTGTAGCAGTTGAGACCACCAACCTGGGGTTTGGGCGGAGCTGGAGCATAACTGAGATTTGTAGCAGCTGTGTGACCTGGGACAATTTATTTCCTAACCTCTTTGAGCCTTGGCCTTCCCTCTGGGACACGGGGATCACAAGGATACAGACCCCTGAGACCATGGTATGGATGAAGATGACATCATAGAATGCTCCATGACTGGCAGAAGCCTCCCTCCGTGCCACACTGCTCTATCAGTGCCCCTCATCCTCAATGTGAGGAAGGGGCATAACTGGGGACTGAAAAGGGAGAACCCCAGACTGAATCTTCTGCTGCCAGCACCCTATGGTCAAGATGACCTTCTCGGCCCATTAGAAACAAGGCCCTGCCTTACATACCCCGCCACAGGCAATACTCAGCAGTGGCCATCTGAGTGACTGAAGGAGAGCACTGTGGCCGCTCACTGATCCCCTTTAGGAAGGGAGACCATCACCCAGGTGTGAGGGTCCGGGGGAGCACCACTTCCGTCTCTCCCAAAGCTGACAGAGCTGCGCGGGCAGGAACCTGCCACCCACACAAGCACCAGGGATATGTGCACATGGGGCCAGATGCAGCTTTTGCGAAGGGTTGATGGAAGCCTAAGAACTGGAAGAGTGTCCCAAGAAGCTGGAAGAATGAATGAAGCTCCCAGGAGAGTTGGAGAGGAAACCGTCTCCCTCGAGGTTGCTGCTCCAACCTGAGCAGCCTCTCCCATCACAAACACATGCTGTTGGACTTGGGTGGTCTATGGCCTTGATCCCTTCCCTAGGCCCCTGGCCCGTGGCCTTGGTTCTGCCCCTGCACTGTCTCCAGTGAGGCTGTGCACTTCTCCAGCTCTGCCCCTTTCCTCGTCTTTGTTTCCCAAGGGCCCACTCTAGCCCTTGTACACAGTAGGCACTCAGCTGTGCTTGTCAAACTTCCCTGGCATTCGCGAGGGGGCATGGAATGCCTGCCCCATGCATTGCACCTCTGGCTTTATTCCACAGTGATTCTGAGTGACTGAGAATGAATAAACCTGCAGATCACTAAATTAAAGCCCAAACCTCCCCTGCAGACTCTGATAGGCCTTGTCCAACCTCTTTTCAAATGCAGTCCTCTCCTAATTCACGGGGAAGGAGTGGAAGGAACCATACTTTTTCTGTGAGCAGCCCTGCCTTGTGGGTCTGATTTCTTGCCCACAGCTTACACAGTGGAGAGCACGTGGTCCCCAGCCTCATCTAGACCACCGTCCTGGAAAGGATGGCAAGGCTGCTGGTGATGCCAGTGCCCCACCCGGTTAGACCCTGATCCTCACCCACAGTGGAGTAGCTGGGGAAGGAGGCTCGGCCACTACCCAGCAGACTTGAGTCCCCACCTACCATGACCTGGCTGACTTGGGCTCATGCCCCTCCTGTGGAGCCCTGTCTCTGTCCTCTGTGGATGAAACCCACAGCCCTTTCTGGATCAGAGGATTTCTGGGAGTCAGTGATTGAGCGACCCTGAAAGCTTTCTCTACAAAGCCCCAGGCCACCTCCAGTGGGAAGTTCTGGCTATTTCACTGCTCCTGTTTGACTGGAATTGGCCCACTGCTGGTGAAGGCAGGTGGAGGTGTGCACAGGGCAGCTGAAGCGATGTTCGACTCCACAGGCTTCTTGTAGGGCTCAGAGGAGGGGTGGCTCCCTCGTTCCCTCTCTCCGCTTCCCCTTCCTCTCTTCAGCTAAACTGTGATGGGGGTGTTCAGGGAAGCCCTTTCATAGCTCTGTGAGTGGATTCCAAGCGTACTTGGCAGGCTCTGCCTGGGTGGTACCTAATTCAGAGCCACTTTTCAAAATGTGAATGTTCGTGTTGTGAGTAACCAAGCCAGGTGGCATAGTGCAGGGTTTCTTAGCATTGCTGATGTTTGGGGTCGTCTAGCTCTCTGTTGTGGGGGTTGTCCTGGGCATTGCAGGATGTTGAGCAGCATCCCTGACTCTCTCCATAAGAGGGGTAGTTGTGATAACCAAACATGTCTCCCCAAACCTTCACAAGTATCCCTGGTGAGTGGGTACAAAGTTGACACCGGTTGCTGATTCCATTTGCTGTCAGACCTCGGTTATCCCTGAGCACAGGCGGCTCACCCAGGCCCCCGGCTTCATGTTCTCCTAGCCTGTGCCTTCCACATCAACCACTGCAATCACCACTTTCTCATGAACTGGACTCAGATGAGGCCTTGGGGTGGGGGTCGTCGGGAGGTTCCTTTCATGCCTGAAAGGCTGCACCTGCTCCAGGGGAAGCCGCACATTTGGGCAGGGCATTTGGAAGAAGCCTGATATCCCCAGCTTCTCTCTTGGTACAAATCATCCTGGTGCTAAATATTCCCCAAAGGGGATGCTCAGTGCAAGGGGGAACAAAGCCAGGCACCCTCTGTGCTGGGGTCTCAGCGGGGTGAGACTCAGGAAGTGCTGTGGCCATCTTGCAACCGTGATTGTGGGGCACCTGACTCACTGCTCCTTGGCTGAGCCCAAGGCAGGGTTTGTCACCCAGGGGTGTTGAGGAAAACAACATTTTGAGTTCCATTTCAGATGTGGCACAGGACTGCTGAGAATATGAAGCAGATCACTTTGCAATGCACTCTTCAAATTTAAGGTATATATTATTTTTAAAGCACCTATTGTTTGAGAATCCACACACACCAGATGGAGAGTTGGTTTAGAACACCTGAACAGCTGGATTCTTCTCTTGGAGTAATAACAAAGCTTTACATTTAATTCCTTCCCATTATTCCATTGTGAACTAAAAGGAAGGGCAAGTGAGCCTGGTCTCTTTTCTACATTAAAGATTGTGGCGGGACAGTGACTATCCCTCGTCGCTAATGACAGAAGAACGTCTTGAGAGAATAATGGAAGACTCACTCACTGTGCTAAGCAGGAGAGGTCTCCCAGCTCCTCATCGGCCCTTCCACCAATTCAGCCCTCAGCAAGTCGGAGCCCACCTTAGCAGATTCTTTCTACTTAGCAGGAACACTTCATCAGCCAATTCAGTAGAAAAATAGATGCTGCTTAAAATGTGCCAACTCTGTCCAGGGAATGAAGACACTAGCTCAGGTGAGTTAGGGGAACTGAGACCATCTTGTTCCACCTGAAAATCTTGAATGGTTTAATAAAATAGTTGGAACCCAAATATGGATGCTCTGGCATATATAGACGACAGATCCAAATCATTGTCAATTTTTTGGCTGAGTCATGAGTTGGACTCAGGTGTCCTAAGGTGTCATAAGCAAAGGCCGATGAGAATGGAGAGCGCTGGCTTAGAGCTGGAGCAGATGGTTCACATACCGTGATTTTGTGTCACCTCTCTCTCTTAAATGTCTTATTGCTATCTCTGTCTATGTGTATTCATATTTGCCCCCGAATGACCTGGTTTCAGTAAAAGGCAAAGCGCAGTCCCCTAGATGTAGTAGGAGGTGCAGGGGATATGCCCTCCAGGACCTATCTGGCACCTCCCAGAGCACCTCGTTTTCACTTAGCCTTGACTAACTGAGTGTAGGCCCGGGGGCTGAATTCTCTCTGTCTGGGGCAAGCACAGCCCTGGGCTTATTCTACACTAGAGCAAAGGACATGAGGGTGACGGAGGAGACTGACAACATGCTCAGCTGAGGGGACACTTGTCTCGCAGTCTGGAGCCCAGATCTTCCACGTTGGCCCCTGCATTGATGGGACGGGTGTAGTGGCACTGAGAAGCCAGGTCTGATGCCAGGGCAGCCACAGCACTTGTCCTGGATTGGAGCAGAGGCAGAAATCTCAAGAATAGGTCAAGGCAAATATTCAGATCTAATCTGGGAACTGTGTGCTTGTGGCTCCTCGTTGTGCTATTTGGACACAGCATGGTGACTGTAGACACACATTAGGCAATGGAGTTGCCTGCAATGCAACTCAGAGAGGGCCTCGGTCAGAATCAGGACAAAGACATTGTCCTTGTCGCTCCTAATGGCTTTAGTGCTGTGATGGGAAGGCCTGGAAGTGGATGCTCCAGCTGTGCTGGAGTATGTGAGGAGCACACGAGCCTGCCCCAAGAGCCCTGGGAACCAGCCCGCCTTGGGAGCCCTGCACACCAGCCCGTCCTGGGACCCCACCCTGGGAGCTCTGTGCACGAGCCCGCCCTGACGGAAACCCTGCGCAGGAGCCCACCCTGGGACCCCACCCTGGGAGCCCTGTGCATGAGCCTGCCCTGGGAACTCCGGGTATGAACCTGCCCTGGGAGCCCAGCGAAGCTCTCGTGAATTCAGCCCTTGGCATTCCTCGTTCTCTCCTGTGGAGCCTCCAGCATGTGCAGCTGTAGGCACTGCGGTGGGTCTGTGGCCTCTGCTGGACAGAAGCGACCAGAGGCAGCTGTCAACAGGGCCTAGAGGCCCTTCAGGCCGCCCTGGGGCCAGCGTGAGAGGCTCACAGTGGGCATCCTGGAGCGGGTGGGGGTCAGTGTCCTCAGTGTGAAGGCCAGGACTCAGCCCTGCCTGCATGCTGTTGTCCTTGGGCCTTGAAAGCTTTCCTGAAGAAAGCTGTCCTACCCCATGGGCTTTCAAAACCAAACCAAACAGCAGCAGCAGGACCAGCAACAAAACCCAAAGGAATGAGCCCTTGACCTTTCTTCTGGAGTAGAGGCTGGTTTCCGCTCAAGCAAATACAGGTTTCCCTGCAGCATGAGCAGGCCCTCTCCCGTTGTTTGGGTTTGGAAAGCCAAGCCCAGCCCCACCCACTGGGGATGTCTCCAGTCTGGTGCTTCTGCGTGGAGTCACCCTCATTCACACACATCTGCTGCTTTTCCACCTGGTAGATTTGGGCAAATCCTTAGAGGCCTCAGGGTCTTCCCCTGCCCAGAGGGGTCATCCCGTTGTGCATACCTGCCTGGAACTCCATCCCAGCCATCCCCATCCCCTCGTGTATGGGGCAGCTGTACTCAACCTTCTCATTTCCCGGGACCCTGTTCTGGGGACCTTGTTCTGAGGGTCCTGTTCTGAGGCCCCAGGCCATGCCCATCCCTCACTCCTGTGGGAAGGTGAAGTCGCCCCTGTGGTCCTGAGTCCTGCTGCATCTTAAATGCAGGGTCAGCAGATCCTGCCCCTTCTGCCCTCTCCCCACAGGGAACTTTGACTCTTTCCTGTGAGGCTCAGGCGGTTGACGAATTCATTACTCAGTGGACATGCTTGTTTGGCAGGGAGCCCACAGTCTGAAGACCTCCTGTGTCTTGGTCTAGCATCCACTGTTACTTTCAAAGATGAGCAGACTATTCAGACAAGAGCGTCAGGGGAGCAAAGCCCCCACCCCTTGGACAGCCAAGCTCACTCTGAAGAGCAGGGAAGAACTTCCAGGAGGTCATCGGAGTGGGGACAGCACAGCCACAACCTGATGCCATTGATCCCAGTGTTATCAGCACAAAGCAGAGGCAGGGAGGCATCCCTAGATCGGAGGTGGGGTGGCCGTGATTTCCGAGGGTTTGGCCTCAGCTCAGGCTATGGAGGGACAGTTAATGGCCTATTGGCAAATTGGATCAACAGATGTCAGCACCGATGGCAACTAATGCAGGTACACTTTGAAGGGAAGAGGGAAGCACAAAAATGTCCTCATAAGGACAGGCATTTCAGCCGGTCCACTAGGAGCCTCTGAGCGATGCTATAAACCTCAGGGGTCAGATCCTGAACTCAGGCCACGGCTCTGGAGGGCAGCTTTGGCCATGATCTCAGTGCAGGCTCCACTTGACATTGGTATCTAGGGCATGGGATCGGCAATTGGTAAGCAGGAAGATTGCTCCACTGGTCATTTTAAATCCATAGGCTACTGCAGAGGGCAGGGCCACCTGTAGAGCTGGCTGAGTTTGAGGGAAGCCCTGTTCCAGCTCTGGAGGGGCTGGTCCTGGTGTCAGGGGGCCTGGTTCCTGGTTAGCTGTGTGGTCTGTCTGTGGCAGCTGCAGATGGCATGGTGACCAATGATGGGTCCTCCCCTACCATATTCTCCTCAGAACTCACTGTAGTTCTCTGGGAATAGTTGGGGTATGACACCTGGTCAAGTCAGTTGGGACACTTGCTGAAGCTGGGGATGCCTGGGGAGGGGGGGGTACCTGGGGAAGAGGGGATGCCTGGGGAAGTGGGGGTACCTGGAGGGGTGGGGGTAGCTGGGGAGGTGGGGATGCCTGGGGAGGTGAGGAGGTACCTGGGGAGGTGGAAACGCCCAGGAAGGTGGGGGTACCTGGGGAGTTGGGGGTACTTGGGGAGGCAGGGGTACCGGGGGAGGTGGGGACGCCTGGGGAAGGGGGGGTACCTGGGAGGTGGGGGATGCCTGGGGAGGCAGGGGTACCTGGGGAGGTGGGGGTAACTGGGGAGCTGGGAATGCCTGGGGAAGGTGGGGGTATCTGGGAGGCGGGGGATTCCTAGGGAGGCAGGGTTACCTGGGGAGGTGGGGATGCCTGGAGAGCTGGGAGTACCTGGGATATAGGGATGCCTTGGGAGGTAGGGGGATGCCTGGGAAGGCAGGAACACCTGGGGAGGAGGTGGGGACTCCTCCCTGCTGGGACTATTGGGAGGATGAGTCGAGGTCATGTGTGCCTGGCATAGCTGTGCTTAGTGGATTCCACGTGGGCCTAACAACAATGATGCAGGTTTAGGGAGGTGCAGTTCGCTCCGACACACTTGGAAGACGGCTCAGCTGACAGCAGTCACTAACACAGCCACCGACGATGACCTTCAGTCACTTTCCCTGCCACCAAGGCCAAGCCAGTCACAGGGCTGTCACACACTATGCCTAGCTGCCAAGTGAGCTGCTGGGCCCCATGACTGCCTTCAGCTGGCCCTGTCCCCTGTGCCCACTATGACCATTTACACCCATAGGTAAAGCCCTTGAGAAAGACTCGGAAGAGCTTGACAACTTAGATAGGGCCAAACCCCTGGGAACTGGGGCTTTTCCACCTGGAAATACAGAGGGTGGAATAAGATGGGCAGTTGGTCTAGCAGAGGTAAAGTACCTGGCGCTAAGGGCCTGGCTTAGGGTGACTGTGACAGTATAGACAGAAATGATGGGTGTGGATGTACAGACAGGTTCTACTTCTTTACCACATCCAAAGGTATGCGCCTTTGGGGAGTATTTGAACTTGAAATGGATCATTTCAGGACAAGTACAGCTCTGGAGGGGCTGGTCCTGGTGTCAGGGGGCCTGGTTCCTGGTTAGCTGTGTGGTCTGTCTGTGGCAGCTGCAGATGGCATGGTGACCATTTGACACAATGGCTTGTGATAAATGAACCCTGAGAGATGGAGGGACACAGACCAGCCATGGGATAGCCCATCAAGGGCATGATAGTAACTATGACCACCTGCTCTTGCAAGGAGCCATGGTCTGTGCCTAGTGCCTTCCCCAGCAACCCCACAAAATGGGCCTTATTGATTATCCTCTCCTAGAGACCTAGAGACGAAGCTCAGAGAGGTGTAGACTTTTTTTTTTTTTTTTTTTTTTTTTTTTTTTTTTTTTTTTTTTTTTTTTACGAAGTCTTGCTCTGTCTCCCAGGCTGGAGTGCAGTGGTGCAATCTCGGCTCACTGTAACCTCCACCTCCCAGGTTCAAGCGATTCTCCTGCCTCAGCCTCCCGAGTAGCTGGGATTACAGGCATGCACCACCACGCCCAGCTAATTTTTTGTATATTTAGTAGAAACAGGGGTTTCACCATGCTGGTCAGGCTGGTCTCGAACTCCTGACCTCGTGGCTCACCCACCTTGACCTCCCAAAGTGTTGGGATTACAGGTGTGAGCCACTGTGCCTGACCGAGGTGTAAACGTTTACCCAAGATCACAGAGCTAGAAAGTAGCACAGCTGCATTCAAATCCAGGTTGGTTTGAACCTAAACCTATGCCCTCCATGGCTGGTGACTCTAACTCCTACAGGGGTGTTGGCTGGCTTCCCTATCTACTTCTTAGGGTTAAAATCCTATAGTCCCTGTGAACCATCCAGTAGAGACACATGCTAGATGGATCTCAAATTTGACCCGGGAAGACAGTGCTAATAATTTTCAGAATATTAAATGTTCAAGGTCAAGGAGGACAGTGTCAGGAAGAAGGATCAAACCCGTAGTCCTTATTCCAGGGCAGTGGTTCTCAACCTTGGCTTCACGTTGCAGTTACTAGGCCACATCTTGACCAATCAAGTCAGCCTGGGGCTGACCCAGGCCTCAGGAATTTGCCAAGTGCTGCAGGCGGAGCCACTGTCCTGGAGAGGGGGGTCTCTGCGTCCACTGAGGGGATTAGGACGATCATATTTATTGGTGGAAACTGAAGCGGCAGGGACTTCGGTTCTCCTGGAGACACCCCTACTATTTCATAGGTGGAGGCCTGGGTGGCTCTGCAGTTCCTTAAACCACAGGGGAAAGTATAAATGAAACCCAACGACAGCTATTCATCAGAAAGAAAAGTCTTAAGCAAAAAAGCTAAAAGATAATTTTTTGTTAAGTAATGAACACTCGTAAAACAGCAACGAAATGGTATTAAAATGTCTGTGATTACTTATTTCTCAGCATTCGTCTGGTAACTTAAGCAGCATGAAGCAAGAGTTGCACTTTAAAAAATGACAAGAAAATAGCTATTCATTTAGTCGACAGAGTAAGGCCCATTTCGTTTCCAGGATCACTAGTTTCTGCTTATGACGGGGTGAGCATCCGCCAGCGCGGTGATTGGGAGGCGCCCCTGTGTCTTTACACTGAGGCAGTGCCCACGGCTGCAGTGCCTCGAGTTTCTGGAGCAACCGCGGGGCTCTTTCTTGAGGAGTCTTGGGAGGGGCGGTGGCCTGCCTCCCCATCCTAGATCAGTGAGGTCCCAAGAGTGCATATTGCTGCGGGGTAGCTGTGGAGTGTAGACATGTTCCGGAGTGGCTCAACATCTTGAGGCTAGGGTGGTGTGAAGGGAAAGGAACAGGGGCAGGTCCCGGGCTGGCTCTGCTTCCAGGGTCAGGCCAATGGGTCTGCAGAGCAGTGCGGCGGGGCTCCTGCCAGCCATGGTGTCACCTCTTTCTTCCCAGCCCCATTCTCATCTTGCAGGGAAGGCGTGTGGACTCAGGAGGGGCACAAAGGACTCCAGCAGGGCCACAGACAGAAGAGTGATGTGTCCCTTGTCCTCTGCCTATTGCACCGTGTTCCATAAAAAATAAACACTTTTTTGGACTGTTTGTATATTGCTCATGCGGTGGCACTCTGGGCACTGGCAGGCTGCAGAGAGCCGCGTTGCCATTCATCCACCAGAATCCATCCAGAGACAGCCTTGCGGGCTGGGATCTTTGGAGCTTTCCTTTGGAAGGATTAGCAGTGCCCATCTGACTGGTGCTCTACACAGTGCTGTGAACATGAAATTAAAGGATAAAAACAAAAGAAATTCATGGGTAGGAAATCCCAGGGCTTCATGGCGTCTTTTGGCAATCATTTGTTCTGTACAGCATCATGCGGTATGTCTGCTTCCTCCACGTCCACACAGACCTGGCCCCGGGCGCTCCCCTTCCGTTCGCAGGAAGCTCACAGGTGGTTGTTCTTGGAGAGGTAGGCGATGAGGGCCACGGCCACGCCCACATAGACGCCAGTCCCAATGGTGATGGACAGCACTGCCAGGAACAGGGCCCGCTGGGAGCTGGTGCTGGCCTGGTGCAAGTCCCGCTTGGCCACGGCTTTGTTGGTCTGCAGAGTTGGAGAAGAAAAAGGAAGTCATGGTAAGCAAGTTGGAACAAGCAGTGAATGAAGGGCTCATCTATGGCTGCTGATTCAGAAAAAGGCATTGTCGATGCAGAGAAGGCTGAGGGGGAAACTGTGCTCACACCTGCTATGACAAGGGCAGTTCTCTAACTGCAGGAAACGAATGTGGGGCTGGGATCTGCTGCTGTTCCCCCACACCGCAGGGAAGACAGACTTCTTTTCTACTTGGCCCCAAGGGAATAAGAGAAAACTGGGAATAGCTCAACTGAGTTCCACCAGTGTGGGGTCTGGGATCTCCAGCACCAGTATTGAGGGATGGGCTAGATATGACTCCTCCAGTGCTTCTCTTTCTACCCAAGAACGGTGTGCTCATTTATTTGAATAACTCATAATTTTCTAAAGCGTATTTCTACCTATCTTGTTGAATCTCTGCTACCCACTGGAGGTGTGCAGAAGGCAATGACAGCTCTCATTTCCCCGAGAGAAACTCCGGCATAAGATCATGAAACCCACTGGAGGACGCCTGAGACCTTCCTCCTCAGCTGCCTTGCCTGCCGTGGCCATGAGTCATTCACTTCCTGACCGTCCCCACCCTGGACATGGCTGGCGTTAGTAAAATTCATCCATCAATAAAATCATTTGATATAAAACTAACAGCTATATTCCTTAGTGCTCAATGACATAACCAGGTATTGGTGTAATCAAATTCATGATTCTTGAGGTCATGAGGAGATAGAAACACGGAGGTTTTGGAGGCCACCATGGAGGCACCACCGGAGTAAAATGGCTCATTTGGCAGATGGGGTGGGAAGCTACCAAGCTACCAAGCTACCAAGGCACTGAGCCCCGGGAGCCCACGTGATGCTGAGGAGGGTTGACCCCAAGCCACCGGTGGGCCCCGTGTGGTCAGGACTACCCTGGCAGAATGTCCTAGCTCACTCTCATGGCCGTCTCCACAAAGGCAGATTTCTACCGGGTCCCATTTCCACCTAAGGTCAGTGACATTCCTAGGTTTTATAGGTGAGTATGGGAGTCAGCATGTCGTTCGTTCAAACACACCAGCTGAAACATACCAACACCTCTTCAGTGGACCAGAAAGGCTCATGCTCAGAGACAACTCATGATGTGAACCTGTGTCTTCCGTGGTCTCTGAGCTCTGGAAGTCTGTGCCGCGTGGGGAAGGGATGCCCACCACTGCCTGGCTTCCTTCTCACTCCCCTTGCTTTTGAATCCTAAAAGCTAGTTTTTGTTTTTTTCCTCCCCAACTTTTTGTCTTGGAACAGCTTGAGAGCTCACTGTGGACAATTCTGGAGGGAGCAGAGGTAAAGGGATGCAAAATGGAAGCCTCTTAGGACAATGAATGAATAAATGAATGAACAAATGAAGTTGTGATGAGCCCAGTCTGTTTCATGCAGCAGCGCTTCCACACAGGCCCACATATTAGAACACAATTTCCTCTAACTGCCTTTCCTTAGCGCTAACTCAAAGAGCCATCGCTCATTAGGGTCATGGCTTTGTGTCCCCGCCATAATCACCAGCCTTACTGCTATCTCCATGGCTATGCAAAGGGGTGCGGAGAGGAAGGCGGAGTCACTACAGCTGCCCGGGCATGTGCCAGCAGCATTCCCTAACCCCTGTGGGAACACCCATGCTGGGCTTCCTGAGCTCATGAGGGCTCACACATCTGAGTACCCACATGTGGAATAGTTGCCTTCCTGCTCACTGGTAAGCTCCCCGGGGTAGAACCCGTGTCTCTCTTGTGTGTTGTGGTCTCTCTGGGGCCTGGGCTGGGCTCTGGGGGGATAGGAGGAATACGATACTTCTGTAACTGGGGCACAGTCCCAGTCTCTCTGGTGGTGTTGAGGAGAAAGGCAGCGGCATGGGGCTGCCTCTTGACCTCAGTTCTGGCCCAACTCTGCAGGCTCTGCACACACATGCATCAGAGCTTTCATGCCCAAGCTGGTGTGTCTGCTTGAGAATCACATTTGTTCTTTATTCTCATTCTCCATGCTGGGGGAACTCGATCCGCAGGTTTATATGTTTGACTCTAACAAGAAACCTAGGGAATGTGGTGTGTTAGGGGCCTGATCGCTGGAGATGTCAGAAACAGCAAACAGATGCAACCTTAGCAAGCAGGCTGCCTTCGGCAATGTCACTCGGCGTCTGCGTGTCATAGAAGCCAGTTCCTGGGGTGCCCACTCCCACAAGGCAGAGACGTCATTTACATACACAAAACACACAACATGGTCTAATGAAGGTGATTACCTGACGTGAACCTTTTGTTTCAGAAAATGGATAACTGTGGCTGCGAAACAGCTTGCTCATTCCTTCCACAGGGTGCAAATGGGAAGACATGTTTCCATCCTGACAGCTGCTGGATGAAAGCTCCCGGCTCTTTGACAAGGTTTTTTGCTGTGCACGAGGGCAGGGCAACTTGACCTGAGTCCAAGAGTCTCTGAGCTGAAGGCAAGGCTTTGTGTGTAGGTGCAAAAAAGTTTGTCAAGATTGTTATTTCTTGTGGCTGGGCTTTTTCTTCCCTGCCCTTTTGCCAACAGGTTGCAAGTGAAGTTTGTGACTTTGTTTATTGGCCTTTCATTGGAAAATAAGTGCAGGTGGTTAGAAAATGCAGGTGGTTGGGGAAGCCCCAAGTAGTGCCTGGTGCCTGCACCTGTGCCAGCGGTGGGCTAGGGGTAGGGGCTCAGCAGGACCCAAAGACACTATTTCTGCACCATGAGGGCTCTTCAGAGAAAGCGTTTCAGCTCACAGCAGAGGCAGAGCCTTAACAGCCCAGGACACAAGGGCTCATCGTTGGGAATGCAGGAAGCAGCCAGGCTCCATCGGCAGGGCTGGCTGCAGGGCATCAGACACAGTCCCCAAGGGAGATGTCCTGCAACCTGAAACCTTCCAGGCGCTGAGCTCCTGCACAGCCCACACTGGAGTGTGATGTGTGCACTGCGGTTCTGCAATTAAAAGACCTGCTTTCTCTTCCCTAGTTGCAAAGATATGTAGAAGACTTGAATTTTAAGTTGAAGAGCAAAAGTAAACGTGTGCCATAGCAATGACAGTTACAGAAGCACCCCCTTCCAGTCCCTCAAGTGCAGTGCTGTTCACACTGAGGAAATAAAAGTTACAGAAGCAGAGGACAGACAGCCAGAACGAATGTGCTTTGGCTGAAGTTGTCACCATCCGAACTGAGGTCCATCCACCTTGTACCACTGCTGGGTCACACATCCTTAGGTAGATTGGTCACTACCAAGTGGCCAAGTCAAAGGAACTGGTTGTCAAAGGACCGAGAGCTGTTGATCCACATGTAAAGGTCATGCTGCTCATGGTTTCGTGATGAGAAATGACCAGTTTGTGGAGGGACAAAGTCAATTTACGTTCCACGGGTGTTAGTGTTTAGTGATGAAACCCCCCAGCAATTCTCTCTGGTGGAACCCCTGCCCTGCAGATTGGCCACATTTTGGGGAATGGTTTTATCTGAAGGGAGTGGCTTCTTGTGGAGGTGGCAGAGGTCTGGGAGTGGGTTCTAGGTCCTGCTTCCTTCTGATGCACCTGGTGGATCCAGGTCTTGCTCTAGTTGGGGGAGTGGCCAAGTTCCCTCATGTCTCCCCTTCTCATGCCCACCTGAGGTCCCTGGTTTATCCAAGGATGTATCTTAGCACATGCTGGTATGCTGAAGGCCTGTCCCTCCCTCCCTCCCTCCTCCCTTCCTTCCTTTTTCCTCCTCTCCCTCCTTCATCTCTCCCTGCTTCCTCCCTTTTTTCCTCCCTTCTCCTTCCTCCCTTTTTTCTCCCTTCCTCCTTCCTTCCTCTTTCCTCCTTCCTCCCTCCCTCCTTTCTACCTCCTCCCTTTCCTCTCTCCTTCTTCACTCTTTCCTCCCTCCTTCCTACCTCTTCTCTCTTTCCTCCCTCCTCCCTCCCTCTTCCCTCCCTCCTTCCTACCTCCTCTTTCCTCCCTCTTCTCTCCCTCTTCCCTCCCTCCTTCCTCCATCTTTCCTCCCTCCTTCCTCCTTCTTCCCTCACTCCTTCCTACTTCCTCCCTCTTTCCTCCTACTTCCTCCCTCTTCCCCCCCTCCTTCCTAACTCTTCCTTCTTTTCTCCCTCCTCCCTCCTTCCTTCCTACCTCTTCCCTCCCTCCTTCCTACCTCTTCCCTCCCTCCTTCCTACCTCCTCCCTCTTTCCTCCCTCCCTCCTCGCTCGGTCTTCTCTCTCTCCTCTCTCCCTCCTTCCTCCCCTTTTCTTCCCTCCATCCCCCTTCCTCCCTCCCTCCTTCTTTCTTCTGCTTACTTGCTCTGTAACAGGAGGTCCAGCTGGAAGCTCCACCCCAGGCTCTACCTCAAAAGAGACACACCCTAGGATGGTGACAGGGACCTCCCTGGTCCCACCCCCAGCAGCCTTTGCCTGTTTTCTAAATAAGAGAGCGGAACCAACTTAGATGCCTCAAAGCCTGTGCCTTCACAAAGGGTTTGGAGGCTGAGAAGCATTTGGAAGGACTGACAGTTGCTCAGCCTGGGTTCCGTCCACAGAAGGCAGGCATTTGTTTTTCACTCAGGCTGTGGGGGCGCAGCTGCCACGGGACACTGTGGGCTCCATGCATGTCCAGCACCGTGGGCGGAAGGCCAGCCGGTTCCTGCCTGGAGAGTCTGCAAGGCGAACGGCTGGCCAGCAGTCTCAGGGGTGGGGCCAGGAGGGTGCAGCTCTGTGGAGATGGCCAGGCCCTGGCTGGGCCAGGAACAAAGGCTGACGCGGTCCCCAGGGACCAGACATGGTCTTAGGTCCCGTCCAGTAGAGCCCAACTGAGGGGCAAGTGGACGGACACACAGGGCCTGTGCAGCAGGCTGAAGCTGGGCATGTGAAGGTGAGTGTGGGCCCGAGAAGAACCTGCCAAATGCCCAGATGAGAAAGCAAGCCGTGTACGAGAGCACGAGCCTCCTGTGACAATCTGAGTTGGGGGAGACTGTGACATCTCTGTCCCCTATCTGCTCCTGCCAACCACACCTTGTCCACAGGCGCAGACACTGTGGCTGACAAGTGGGAAGGAGGAGGGGAAGAGAGGGGGCCCCTCCTCTTGAGGCCAGGCCTACTGTGTGTGCACACATGCCCAACCCAGGATGCTTAGAACATGCATGGACCCTCCAGCAAGGCCAAGACACGGCCAAGAGGCAATAGGAAGTGTCACAGAGAAGTGGGAAAACTAAAATTCCCCTGCACTCCTGGCGGGATGTAAATTCAAGCCATCACTTGGGGAAATGGTGAGCATTTCTTACAGCTGAACATATAGATACATCACACAACAACAATTCCACTCCCGTAAATGAGTGGACATTTATTTGTGTAAATACCCAACAACAATTATTAATGTGTTCACAAAACGCATCTGTAAGAATGTTCAAAGGAGTCTGACTCATGGTTGCCCTGCCCTGGAAGCCCAATGAGTGCCAGTGATAGAAGGGCAAGCCGTCATGGCACCCAAATGGTCATGGAATAAATCTCAGAGGCACAGTGATGAACAAAAGAAGCCGGACTTGGCATCCTATTATCTACAGCACAAAACAGGCCCAAGTCGCATCTGTTGTTGGCGTGGAAACAGGTTCATGGATACTTCTGGAAAAGAACAGTAACTGGAAGAAAGCATAGTTGAAAAAATCTACCTTACTTTAGAAATGAATTCTATCAATAATTAAATGAACAGATAAGAACCACCTACAGAGAACAGAGAAACTCATTTTATAAAACTGATAAAATCTTGATGCCAAAACCAGAGAAGAAAAGTCAGAGAAAGGGAAACGAGAGGCTGACTTCATCTTCGAACACGGATGCAAACGTAATTGTCAAGGGTAGGTGCTGCCCGGCTCCCTCTCCAGGCCTCTCCCCACCTCTCCCTGATTTTCCCTTCGCTCTGGTTGTATTTGCAGTGGCCTTTTCATCACCTGTCACTGTTTCAACACTATTCATCTTCCGGGCCACAGCTTCTCCATGGTATCTTCCCAGCTGCCTTAGGTCTGGGCCCTCGTGTCTCCACCCAGCACTCAGGCACTGCAGCGTTGATGCTAGCCTCTTTGCTGAATGCAGGACACATCACCCACACCTGGCAGTGCCCAGAAGGCCCAGGGAGTGTCATTCATGACCACACGATGATGAGGACGGCAGACTTTCCCCCTACCGTGTTCCCAAAGGTAACTCATGCTCTCCAGAAACATTTCCACGATGTGCAGAATCCCATGCAGGCAGGCCCCAAATCATGGCTGGTAGTCACTCACTGGCTTTATGCAATCTACAAGTTACTAAGGAAGATAAAAATAGGTGAATCCAGAAAGGAATGAGTTATGCCCAATGCTTCTTTCTGTGGCCGGTGACACCTATTAAAGGGAAGCCCTCTGGGCTCAACAGGGCATGGGGAGGACTTGGCTCCAGTTCTGGCAGTGTGTCACGCTCAGCAGGGCAGAGTGGGAGGGACTGGCAGCTTCTTGGGTAACCCAGGAAAGGAGCGGGCGAGAGGAGCAGGAAGGTCCACATTGGAGCTGTGCAGAGGCTCCTGGGGGATGGAGATGCTGCTTGACCGTGCCACCTGCTGAGTCTACAGGGCACTTGGGGCTTGGCTAATGTTACTGCAGAACTGAATTTTAATATTATTTAATTTTAACTAATTTAAAAGTAAACAGTCGTCCGTGGCTGGGGGTCCCACACTGGACAGCATGGATCTGGGAGAAAGCAAGGCAGATGATCCCGCCAGGAGAAGAGCCTGTGGTGATGCCCGAAGTGAAGCTCCGGGCGTTTCTGGGCTGTGTGCTGCACGGGCCTTCCCAGGCCCCTGGGAAACAGGCTCCACACCTGCATGCCTCGTGGGAATCTCTTTCACCTTCAGTGAGTCGCTGGGGTGGGGCCGGGGGGGTCATACTCCACACGGTTCAATGTCAGGGTGGAGATAATGAAACAGCTGCAAGATGAAGGACATGGGGGTGACCGTGGGAGGGGGAAGCCCCTTGAAACCTGCAGGTCACTGGGGGAGGGCTTTCGTCCTCGCAGGGCATGGCCGGAGTGCCTGTCCACTTCAGGGGTCCACGGTCTGCAGCTCCTGTGTGGAATCTGTCACGGGAAGGGGCACCGGCCATCAGGGACCCAGTTCTCAGTGACCCCGTGGCAGAGTCCACTCCTCCAAGTTCCAGTCCCCTGCCATGTCACTACCTGCCTTTCCCTGAGACACCCTGGAGATGTCTGAAGTGCTGGACTCTGGGCTGTCTCAGACAGGCCAGGACCCACTGGCTGGCATTTCTCTTCCCTCTTCATGGAGTTTCTGATGAGCTTTTGCTTGTCCTTTGGCTGGAAATTATCCACTGTTGTTTGAGGTTTTGGAAAAATCATGTTTTCTGAGGGCTACCCCGGCTGCGTTGTTTCTCCTGCAGTCAGTTTTTAGGAGCAAGGTCGATGTTTCCACAGTCTGCGTCCTCCATGGACCAGGGCCAGCACAGCTGGGGGTCCTCAGCAGTTACGCCCTCGCCAGACACCTACCTCCCAAGATCTGGGATGGGCTTCTGCAAGACACTGGCTGCCTCCCGAACTATTTCTCTGGAAATGTACAGCATCACGGGTGTTTTATGGTTCATTTTCTTTCCAGTACTGATACCTGTCTGGCTGGATTACATTTCTTTGCATTATTGTAAAGGTTATTTCCATTATTTATCATCATCTAATGTTCGCCCTGCAATGACAAAGTACTGAGAGCTGTACTCGACAAAGAGGCAGATTCAATATTCTTAATGCGGACAGAAAGAGAAGCTGAACAGCAACTACAGGAACGGGAGGCTTCTCAGGCAAAGGGTCTTACACGCAGACCCCCCAACACACGTTTGTTTCCTGCATGTGTTTAGGCCCAGGTCTATTTTTATGACCTCTCACCCCTGCCTTTTTAGCAAACCTTATATTGTAAGCCGTAAAAAAATAAATCTTCTGATGTTAGTTAGGTCTAAATGGCAGGGAGGCAATGGACTGTGAAACCAAATGTACCGACTGTTGGTTACAACCCAACTCAAACACCAGAAGATGGCTGCATCACCACCTGGGTGCTGGCACCGATCCTCTCCACCTTCTGCTCGTCTGAATCACTACATCCAAGGGAGGGGACTTCCTCACAGGGAGGTGTCTTGAGTGTCTTTGTCCTCAAGGCCAGCCCCTTCTGTGGATCTCAATTTAAAGAGATCACCATATAACAACATCATAAACATAAACAGGAACTGCGGCCGCTGTGCCAGGTTGCTGCTGGACGGGGGAGCTGCTATCATTTACTCCATTTGCTGACTGTGTTCAGCCCTCCTTGCAATGCTGTAAAGGAATACCTGAGGATGATAACTTATAAAGAAAAGAGATTTAAGTAGCTCATCCTTCTGGAGGCTGTACAGGAAGCATGGTGCCAGCATCTACTCCGCTTCTGGGGAGGCCTCAGGGACTTTTCACTCATGGAGGAAGGAAAACCAGGAGCAAGCCTGTGACAGGGCCACAGCAGGAGCATGACAGCAAGGGATAGGAGGGGCCACACTTTTACTCAACCAGATCTCAGAGCACTCAGTGTCTTGAGGACAGCACCAAGCCACGAGGGATCTGTCCCCATGACCCAAACAGCCCCCACCAGGCCCCACCTCCAACACTGGGGGGTACATCTCAATATGAAATTCGGAGGGGATAAACATCCAAACGGTGTCACTGGCCTCTGGCCCTGGCCAGGGAGAAGCTGGCCTTGGTTTCTCACAGATTCAGGCTTAGCTTGCCTGAGAGGGAGGGGGCCGCAGGGCTGGCACTGCTCGAGTGTGAGCACACAGAGCTCAGGAGGAAGCGAAGCAGAGACGGGAGCCCCTGAGGAGGGTGAGGGGCACTTGTGATCTGGTCCAAGAAGTGGATTTCCGTGTCTGGGTGGCTTCAGCTCGGTCCTGTGTCCTGGTGCCCTGTGAATATTAATGGGGCTGCCCATGATGCTTCACCTTCCTCCAGGTGAGTAGCTGGATCCACCCCAGCAGCCCACCCTCCGCAAACGCCTCCCGGCCCTCCTCACCAGTGCCCCTCAGCACGCCTGCTTTCCTCAGGGCGCCACGGGGTCCAGCATGCAGGCCGTTTAGGAATAGGAAGGATTCTAAAATTGTGAGATATTCTATTATTACATCAGAACTACGGCTAGAATCAGTGGGACTGACAATTGTCATTCTCCTCATTCGTCAGATCCAAATAGCAGTAAATGGTCACACACTTTATACTGGCTTTTCCTGTGCCCTTCATTCTTCTTTAAAATGTGATATATATCTCCCATATGACTGTATACCATGGGGAACACTCACAGAGAAGTGCTCTGTGCATCAGTACACAGCTTGGGGAAGGCCCACCACATATGTAACCAGCATTGGCACTAAGAACAGCACCATATAACCCCCAAGGCCTTCCTGTGCCCCCTCATTGTCCCTCATCCTTAGCGGTGCCCACTTTGCTGAATTACAACAGCCCAGATTCTGTTTGCCTGCTTTGATATGCCCTATAGGTTCCATAGTACACGCATGATGGTGTCTGACTCCTCTGCTCTGGGTGTGAGACTCACCCCTGTGTGTGCAGTGATGGACCATCCGTTCGCTAGGCTCTTGTTGCAGGAATGCACTGCAGTCTATTCATCTATTCCCCTGTGGAAAAGCATCTGAACAGTTTCTAGTTTTGGGCTATTATGGATAGCTCTGCTATGAACATTCTAGTCTTTTTTTTTTTTTTTTTTTTGATGAGTATATAGATGTATTTCTGCTGGCTATATAGCTAGGAGTAGAATTGCTGATAAGTATATGTATATATTTAGTTTCTAAAATAATTTTTATCATCAAAGGAGTATGTTCACAGTGTTTAGTAAAATACATGACACCAAAAGATGTATAAAATAAAACACCAGCAGCAATGTCTTTGGATACTTCTCTACCTCTGAGGCTCTTTCCCAAAGACACATTTTGAACTTTGTTAGTGGATCCATCTGGTATTTACTTCTTTCTTAAGGAGTTAAGCATGTTTACTTTCTTGATTTATCAATTTGTCAGCTACCTATCACTGACCGACTATTGTGGTGGATGAAGAGTTCACTTTCTTGGAAACCTCTGTCCCCAACCCCTTTTCACCTCTCCTTTCCTTCATCCCCTAATATGGTCATTATTTTGACTACGTATGTTGTGTTCACTGCTAAGCCAAGTGCAGTGGTTTATGCCTCTTTTCTTCTGGCTTCAGTTGCTATAGTTTTTACCACACCCATTAATACCCTGTCAATACAATTTTTCAGGCTATAATCAAACATATCAGATGACTTATTAATTCCTTCTTATTTCCTGGGACCACACTCCTGGCATTCTGTTCCATTTAAGCTGATTGCTTTTTGTTTTTTTATTTTTTTATTTTTTTTTATTTTTTAATTTATTTATTATTATTAAACTTCAAGTTGTAGGGTACATGTGCACAACGTGCAGGTTTGCTACATATGTATACTTGTGCCATGTTGGTGTGCTGCACCCATCAACTCGTCATTTACATCAGGTATAACTCCCAATGCAATCCCTCCCCCCTCCCCCCTCCCCATGATAGGCCCCGGTGTGTGATGTTCCCCTTCCCGAGTCCAAGTGATCTCATTGTTCAGTTCCCACCTACGAGTGAGAACATGCGGTGTTTGGTTTTCTGTTCTTGTGATAGTTTGCTAAGTATGATGGTTTCCAGCTGCATCCATGTCCCTACAAAGGACACAAACTCATCCTTTTTTATGGCTGCATAGTATTCCATGGTGTATATGTGCCACATTTTCTTAATCCAATCTGTCACTGATGGACATTTGGGTTGATTCCAAGTCTTTGCTATTGTGAATAGTGCTGCAATAAACATACGTGTGCATGTGTCCTTATAGCAGCATAATTTATAATCCTTTGGGTATATACCCAGTAATGGGATGGCTGGGTCATATGGTACATCTAGTTCTAGATCCTTGAGGAATCGCCATACTGTTTTCCATAATGGTTGAACTAGTTTACAATCCCACCAACAGTGTAAAAGTGTTCCTATTTCTCCACATCCTCTCCAGCACCTGTTGTTTCCTGACTTTTGAATGATCGCCATTCTAACTGGTGTGAGATGGTATCTCATTGTGGTTTTGATTTGCATTTCTCTGATGGCCAGTGATGATGAGCATTTTTTCATGTGTCTGTTGGCTGTATGAATGTCTTCTTTTGAGAAATGTCTGTTCATATCCTTTGCCCACTTTTTGATGGGGTTGTTTGTTTTTTTCTTGTAAATTTGTTTGAGTTCTTTGTAGGTTCTGGATATTAGCCCTTTGTCAGATGAGTAGATTGCAAAAATTTTCTCCCATTCTGTAGGTTGCCTGCTCACTCTGATGGTAGTTTCTTTTGCTGTGCAGAAGCTCTTTAGTTTGATGAGATCCCATTTGTCAATTTTGGCTTTTGCTGCCGTTGCTTTTGGTGTTTTAGACATGAAGTCTTTGCCCATGCCTATGTCCTGAATGGTACTACCTAGGTTTTCCTCTAGGATTTTTATGGTATTAGGTCTAACATTTAAGTCTCTAATCCATCTTGAATTAATTTTCGTATAAGGAGTAAGGAAAGGATCCAGTTTCAGCTTTCTACTTATGGCTAGCCAGTTTTCCCAGCACCATTTATTAAATAGGGAATCCTTTCCCCATTTCTTGTTTCTCTCAGGTTTGTCAAAGATCAGATGGCTGTAGATGTGTGGTACTATTTCTGAGGACTCTGTTCTGTTCCATTGGTCTATATCTCTGTTTTGGTACCAGTACCATGCTGTTTTGGTTACTGTAGCCTTGTAGTATAGTTTGAAGTCAGGTAGCGTGATGCCTCCAGCTTTGTTCTTTTGACTTAGGATTGTCTTGGAGATGCGGGCTCTTTTTTGGTTCCATATGAACTTTAAAGCAGTTTTTTCCAATTCTGTGAAGAAGCTCATTGGTAGCTTGATGGGGATGGCATTGAATCTATAAATTACCTTGGGCAGTATGGCCATTTTCACGATATTGATTCTTCCTATCCATGAGCATGGTATGTTCATGCCCACAAGAGAAAGCAGGAAAGATCTAAAATTGACACTCTAACATCACAATTAAAAGAACTAGAGAAGCAAGAGCAAACACATTCAAAAGCTAGCAGAAGGCAAGAAATAACTAAGATCAGAGCAGAACTGAAGGAGATAGAGACACAAAAACCCTCCAAAAAATCAATGAATCCAGGAGTTGGTTTTTTGAAAAGATCAACAAAATTGACAGACCACTAGCAAGACTAATAAAGAAGAAAAGAGAGAAGAATCAAATCGATGCAATTAAAAATGATAAAGGGGATATCACCACCGACCCCACAGAAATACAAACTACCATCAGAGAATACTATAAACACCTCTACGCAAATAAACTGGAAAATCTAGAAGAAATGGATAATTTCCTGGACACTTACACTCTTCCAAGACTAAACCAGGAAGAAGTTGAATCCCTGAATAGACCAATAGTAGGCTCTGAAATTGAGGCAATAATTAATAGCCTACCAACCAAAAAAAGTCCAGGACCAGATGGATTCACAGCTGAATTCTACCAGAGGTACAAGGAGGAGCTGGTACCATTCCTTCTGAAACTATTCCAATCAATAGAAAAAGAGGGAATCCTCCCTAACTCATTTTATGAGGCCAACATCATCCTGATACCAAAGCCTGGCAGAGACACAACAGAAAAAGAGAATTTTAGACCAATATCCCTGATGAACATCGATGCAAAAATCCTCAATAAAATACTGGCAAACCGGATTCAGCAGCACATCAAAAAGCTTATCCACCATGATCAAGTGGGCTTCATCCCTGGGATGCAAGGCTGGTTCAACATTCGCAAATCAATAAACATAATCCAGCATATAAACAGAACCAAAGACAAGAACCACATGATTATCTCAATAGATGCAGAAAAGGCTTTTGACAAAATTCAACAGCCCTTCATGCTAAAAACGCTCAATAAATTCGGTATTGATGGAACGTACCTCAAAATAATAAGAGCTATTTATGACAAACCCACAGCCAATATCATACTGAATGGGCAAAAACTGGAAAAATTCCCTTTGAAAACTGGCACAAGACAGGGATGCCCTCTCTCACCACTCCTATTCAACATAGTGTTGGAAGTTCTGGCTAGGGCAATCAGGCAAGAGAAAGAAATCAAGGGGATTCAGTTAGGAAAAGAAGAAGTCAAATTGTCCCTGTTTGCAGACGACATGATTGTATATTTAGAAAACCCCATTGTCTCAGCCCAAAATCTCCTTAAGCTGATCAGCAACTTCAGCAAAGTCTCAGGATACAAAATTAATGTGCAAAAATCACAAGCATTCTTATACACCAGTGACAGTCAAACAGAGAGCCAAATCAGGAATGAACTTCCATTCACAATTGCTTCAAAGAGAATAAAATACCTAGGAATCCAACTTACAAGGGATGTAAAGGACCTCTTCAAGGAGAACTACAAACCACTGCTCAGTGAAATCAAAGAGGACACAAACAAATGGCTGATTGCTTTTTGATGCCTCACCTTGGAAATTCCTTTTGCTTCCCTTTGACTTTACAGTTTTCGTTTCCTAGATCTCAGGTCTTGTCTCAGGGAAACTTGTCCCTGCAACACACACCGCGAAAGCTTTCACAACATCAGTGCGTGGGAGGCAGTCTCTGCATGCCTGGAATGGCCATATTCTACTGCCACATTTGACTGACGGTTTGGAAAAGCATAGAATTCCACTTTGGAAATGATTTTTCCTTGGACTTCTGAAAGCCTTGCCCCATACTCTTCTCACTTCCAATACTATCAACAGGTCTAGCATCATCTTTATACCCCTTCACTTCAACAGATCTAGCATTATCTTTATATCCCTTCACTGCTGCAGCTGCTCCTTCTCTCTAGAAGCTCTGATGGAGTCCCTTGCCACCTAAGTGTTCTAAAATGTTGATTTGAAGGGCTTTGATGTTCAATGAATTCTCTAACCCACGCTTGCTTGCCTGCTTCCTTCCTTCTTTCCTTCCTTCCTTTCCTTCCTTCCTTCCTTCCTTCCTTCTTTCCTTTCTTTCTTCCTCCCTCCCTCCCTCCCTCTCTTCCTTCCCTTCTTTCTTTCTCTCTGTCTTCCCTTCTCTTGCTTGTTTTTGTCATTGTCTACCTCTTTCTTTTTGTTGTACTTTATGGGACATTTCCTCAATCGTTCTCCAAGCCTTTTATGGGATAGTATTTGAGTATCATATTCCTTAATTTCCTTTTGTTTACTCTTTTTGTTTGTTTGCTCTTTTTGTTCTCTTGCTTTTGCTTTTACACAACTTTCCTTTTCAGTTTCAGGAAGTTGATTTCATTCCTTATCTCTCTGAAAATATTAGCTGTATAGATTTTTTGAAAGACACTTTCTACTTCCTGCATTGTCTCTCTATCAATCAGAATCCCTCCCCTGACCCTCGCCCATTTGTTCAGGTCTCTCTCTCTCTCTTTTTTTTTTTTTTTTTTTTTTTTTTGATGGTACAGGTGTTCTCAAGTGTCAGGAAATCACTGGCTGT
The DNA here is from genome assembly GCF_047675955.1 of Chlorocebus sabaeus. Lineage (NCBI taxonomy): Eukaryota > Metazoa > Chordata > Mammalia > Primates > Cercopithecidae > Chlorocebus > Chlorocebus sabaeus. The sequence goes on along the minus strand of NC_132905.1, from coordinate 41,666,826 downwards.
TATTTAACATTGAGGATCACCAACAGGCTAATCAGATGCTCTGCATATATGGCACTGATTAACTGGTGAGATTTTCCATAGTATTGATTAGGCTGCAGGCTGTCTCTTAGATTTCTTTAGCTTCTGTACAACAGCATACATTGTACACTGGTCTTTTCTCTGGGGACTGTTATAGGCTGAATTTTGTTCCCCCAAAATTATATGGTGAAATCCTGGCCCCCAGTACCTCAGAATGTGACTGTATTTGGAGACAGGGTCTTTAAAGAGGTGATTAAGTGTAAATGGCATTGTTAGGAAATGGCATTGTTAGGACAGGCCCTCATCTGACATGCGTGGTGTCCTTACAGGAAGAGATGACGCGGACACAGAGGGATGACCCTGTGAAGCCGTGGCAAGAAGGCGGCCACGTGAAGAAGACTGGCCTCAGGATAATCCAGCCCTGCCAACCTTAGGCTTCTAGCCTCCAGAGCTGACAGAGTTAAATTTCTGTTGTTTAGTCACTCAGTCTGGCATTTTGTTATGGTGACCCTAGAAGACTAACATAGAGACTTTCACTTTCTCTAGGGACAAATCCCCCAGCCTCCTGCCTTGGGGAAAGAGCCAGGGGGGCTAAGGAGCACTGTGGCCTGGGCATTGGAGGGGCCGGGCCCCACTGCTCACCACGCTGTGGACTTTGGTCTGCCTTTGCCCCCCTCATGCCCCGAGTCACCAAAGCTGGAGGCATTCTGACTGGTCTCCTGCTGGGATGAAGAAATGTCTGCCACTGAGCCCTGAAGATGGGAGACAGGACTGGGTGCTTTACCTATTACAACTTAGAAACGCACTGCTTTCAGGTGGATGTCTTCGCCACGTCTTGCCTCACACCTGGAGCTCCCCAGCCCTGCCTCCTCCCGGTGATGGTGGAGTGGACTGGCTGATTCCTGCTGCTGTTGTCACAGGGGCTTGCAGACTCAGCCACACTGCACAATCACCACTCCTTTGTGAACTTTCGTCTTCCAAAATGTGCTGACATCTTTGTTTCCTGTTGCTCCACATCCTTTTTCTTTTCCTTCATGGTTTCACACCTTATTCTTTTACCATAACTTAAGTAAAGATTTTATGAAGGAGCTGACATAACACACATGTTCAAGTGCCACTAGAAACTGATCCCTTTGTTCTTAATGTCTTTCCAGCTTAGGCGGGGTCCAGAGGTGACTCTGAGACAAGGGTAGGAGGGCAAGCAGCTTCCTTGGAGGTGATCCCAGGAAGTGCCATTAAGAAGGTAGAGAGGTGAGATAGGGCGGCAGAGGAGCTGGTGCAGGGTGGGTGAATGAGCAGGGGGTGGCTGTGTCAGCCCCACTGCAGACATCTGGAAGAATATTCCCAGGGGCTCCCCTCCAGGAGCAAGGAGTCTGGAATATGTAGCCCCAGTCTCCTCCACCGTTGCTTGAGGGCTGCTCCTGTGTGTTCACCTCCCCACATTTCTGGCCCTCCCCTGCACATGACCGGGCACCTTGCTGTGAGTGGAGAAAGCCTCCAACAGCGTCATGGCTGGTATTTGCAGTTAGAGCCATGAGTGCAAAGGGAATACGGGTGCATTGCTGGCGTCATCTGCTGTGTCTCAACCAATTGCTTTGTCATGTTTCCATTTCTCCCATATCACAATCAGCTGAATGAAGAATCACATTAGGCCACTAGGAAGCTGTTAAACTTACTGGAATCACAGCCAACCACGAACAGGCCTAGGGCTAGACCAGAGCCCAGGGTAGGACAGGCAGAAGCCTCTTCTGATGGCCCTTCTGACTTGTAGGTTACAGTGGAGGAGCTCATGTAAGTTTTGTGAACGTTCCTCAGTAAGGCATCCTGGGATAAGGGGTGAATCCTGGTAGCTGAAAACAAAATTAGGAGGTTCCAGGAGGAACAGAATTTTGAGCAGAGGCTAGAGACAGGTGTGTCTTTGGCTGCACCTTGCATCTCACTTGCAGGGAGGAGCCTCAGCCTGTTAATGCTTCCCTTTCAACGCCTCTGCCTGGCTTTCCCATCAATCCCATTTCCTGGATGCAACCCGAGGGCTCATGCATCATTCCGCAAAGATGACCCCTCTGTGGGGAGCGGTGACTGTTCTAAATTATCTACTGCTGGTAACAAATGGTTCTAAAGCCTGGTGGCTTGAACAACACCATTTTCTTCTGTCTGATAATTTGTGGGTCAGGAATTCAGATCAGACCAGCTGGGTGACTCTTCTACTCCATAGGGCATTAACTGGGTCACCTGATGTGGGGTCACCGGTGTCTGGACTGCCCTGGAGTGCCTGAGATGGCTGCACTCACACCTGGTGCCTGAGCCTCTTCAGCACGGTGGCCACCGTTAGTTGAACTTCCTGTGTGGCAGCTCAGGGCTCTGGGTGAGTGTTGCAGGGGGAAGCTGCAAGTTTCTTCTGGTTATCAGCCACAGGAGACTCAGAACATCACTTCTGCTGTGTCCTACTGGTTACGAGTGACTCAGTGGGGCCAGCCCAGATTCAAGGGAAAAGGATGCAGGAAGCAGGTCAAGAAATGCGTGGTCATCTTTAGTGTACTGCAGTGACAGCCACTCTCCTCCAGTGACTCCCCTTTCACCTGGTGGCCCAGGACGGGAGGCTTTGCCTATGAAGAAGAGCCCTTAGCTCATTATGTATTAGACTTCTAATCTGCACAGCTGAGAAAATTTCCTTTGTTTTAAATATACGTCAAAACAACTCCTATGTGTGCTTTACTGATTCAGTCACAAACTTGGCTCATGTGTGGTCATTTATCTGCCTTTGCCACTCCTTCTGTAGCAGGACTGACTGCAACTTTAGGAAATTTGGATAGGCCCTTGGTGGGGAAGTTTATGGTGATTGACCCACAATCTCTTGCCTTATCCCCTTTTTGACCAAGAGATATATTTGTGACATTTTTGTGGCCTTTATCAGCAGTGAATGCTGTCTATGGCCATGGTTCTAAGGCGATATTTGGGGAATGGCCCTGGTAAGGATCTATGCTTATAGTCAGCCTCTTTGCAGGGAAGCAAAATAGATAAATTCAAGAGTGTTGGCCTTAAGAGTAAACACATGTGAACAAACACAAACAAGCTGAAGTGATAAGAAAACACAATAAAAACAAACACACATATGAATATAAGGAGGCCGAGGCAGATGGTTTGCCTGAGCTCAGGAATTTGAGACTACCCAGGGCGACATGGCGAAAACCCCATCTCTATTGAAAATACAAAAAAATTAGCCGGACATGGTGGTGTACACCTGTAATCCTAGCTACTTGGGAAGCTGACTCAGCAGAATTGCTTGAGCCTGGAGGTGGGGGTTGCAGTGAGCTGAGATCGCATCACTGCACTCCAGCCTGGGCTACAGAGTGAGACTCTGTCTCAAAAAAAAAAAAAAAAAAGAAAGAAAGAAACAAGAAGAGTCATTGTGTGGTCCTTGGGAGCCCTTGGGAGTCAGAAGTGAGCTGTAAGAAGTACAAGATATATTGCATTTTCAAGAAACACACGTTTGTTTTCATACGATGCAACAGTCCATTTCCACACATACTGCAGAACCATTACAGCTGGCAAGAGCACACAGGAATCACTGTCCCAACTGGGAGGCTGGGCTGGTGCACTGAATTCTGAGACCCGGTGCTTACGGTAAAGAGAGGGACGTTTTTCTCACCTGGAGAATTTGTACAACATATAAGGTTGAATCTTCTTTAGTTCAAGTGGGAAAAAAAGGATGGAAAGGTTTCCACAATCGATTTGTTTCATTTGACTCCATGGTGCTGCCCATGTACGTGATGCTGAGTGGGAGCACACAGGCAGATACGCACCATGTGAACTGAGGATGGACAGCTCACTGTGGTCGGAGGGCTCAGCACAAACTGGATGGGGCATTTATTTCGAGCACAGTTGGCAAACTTGCAGATTTCTGTTTATAAACATGGTACCTCCTGGAAGGCAGACACAGCATTGTACAAATGCTACTTTCTAGCTGGTTCAACTCTTTATGAATTTGCTTTCACAACAGCCTTGGGGACTGGTCTAGATGACACGTTACAGATGAGACAATGAAGACTGAGAAAGTGTAAGCGACAGATGCACGCTCACAGAGTCGAACTTGCTTTCTGAGCCACACCCAGTGCCCTGCTGCCTGCAAGCTACCCCTATTTTAGGTTAGTGGGTAACTGTGACCCAGGGCCTGGCTAACACAGGGGAGCTGTGTTTGTCAGCCCTCCCATGCCTATGCGATCCATCTGTTTGTTGCACAAAATGTATTAAAGATGAGTGTATGCCACAGGGAGCAATGGCTTCCTGCATTTTAATTCATTTTATTTGCATTTTCTATTTTAATATTTTCCTGTTTTAAATAAAGTCTTTTACATTTGGTACTGTCACTGGTGTTTATCTGTGAAGTATGATAGGTCTTGCATTCCAGCAAGATGGCCAGCTGGGATGACATGGGTGACCCCTTTCACTGAGAAGGCACAGAAACTATGTAGCCAATGGGTGATTCATTTCCAGTAGACAGGACTGGGGGTGTGTGGCTGAGTTTCTAATGCCTTGAGGGGAGACAGGACATGGTGTTTGGTCCAGGGAGAACTCATGCATAAATCCCATAGCCTCAAAGAATTCTCTCCATGACGGAGGACCAGAAATTCCCCAGTCTTCACCCCATGTTAATAAAACAGCGAGTAAGCTTTGTGTCTGTCCTGGACCGTAAGTGAGCAATCCAGACCTCAAGTCAGGATAACCATAGGCATGGGCCCTGAATTTATAGATACACATGTGTAAGAGCCCTGCTGAGAAGTTAAAATATAAATGGATCCAGCACTCAAGCCCAATAAAACAAAAAGATTGTCTCTAAGGATGATGACAATTTCATAAATTAGAGCTCATAGATTTCCAGCAGGGGAAAAACAAATCCTAGATCTCAATGGAACCACCAAAGAAAATTATAAACTGAATGAGGGGGGGTAACATAAAAATGATGGTCAGCTGATTGTCCACCCAAAGCAGAACTATTACTTCCAGGTGGCTCACCTTCAGCTGTAGGGCCCCCTGCCCACCACCTCAACAGGATGTGTCCAGATCTCACACAAACATTGAGTCCCTGGAGGAGGCTTCCTTGGTCCCTGGTTCAGGTCATGCTTCCCCGCACCATGCTTTCATACAACTTTGCATGCATGACACTTACTAAGTGAATGTTCGTTTGCCCACTAGACTGTAAGCTCCAAGGGAGCATAGGTCACCTTTTTGCTCACCTTTTTTCAACACTTAACATAGCACCTTGCACATGGATGACATGAATGAAGGATATATCCAGGATATAAGAGAATAATAAGAATCAGTACCTTTTCCAACAGAAATTCAAGCAGCATGCTGGTAACATGAATACAGCAATAGTGTCCTCTGCAGACACTGGCCTCCACCAGCTGTTAGCATCCCAATGTTGACTGCTGAGATGGAATCTGGCTGCTGTGTCTTGGCCTCTATGTTGCTGCACTTGGCTTGGGCACTCATTTCTAACACTCAGCTCTTACTAGGAAGACGACTTGCTTAGCACAGTTGGATCTGAACTTCTGAAAACTGTTTGCCTCTGCAGCAGAGAAGCAGCCCTTGCCAGGCTGGTGCTGGTCTCACTGCTGGCCCTTCTGGCCTCTCCCTGGGGAGCCTCCCTGCTTTCAGACTAGATGCTAGCAACCAGGGATGTGCACTTCCTAGTTCCACTCCTTCAGGATTTTATTTTCCTGCTGCAAGAGTTTCTGACATCTACTAACCCCAAATGTGTGATAATATAGTGAGACAAAGGAAATCAGACCTCGCAATTATTCTATAGTCAAGTGAAGTGAAGATTTGGTAGTTGGAGTGGACACACTGGGAAGGTGCCACGTGCTCTGTATGTCCTCAGATCCTTGGTGACACCAAGACACACACTGCGGGGCAATGGCAGCAGATCGTAAACCTCCACAAACCTCCTCTCTTAGAAGGAAAAGTGCCCACTTCAAGAGAGGGTCTTCAGTGAAGCTGAGTTTGTTTCTTCATTGCCCAGAGGCATGTCTGCTAGCCAAACTGCTATGGGCTGCATGTGTGTGTACCACCCCGTCCCCCAACTTCATATGCTGAAGCCCTAATTCCAATGAGATGGTATTAGAAGGTGGAGCCATTGGGAGGTGACTGGGTTTGGATGACGTCATGAGGCTGAAACCCTTAGGATGGGATGGGTGCCTTTCTAAGAAGAGAAGACACGAGAGTTCTCTCTCTGCAAACCGGTGAGGACACAGGGAGAAGGTGGCCATCTGCAGCCTGGAAGACAGCCCTCCCAGAACCTGACCATGCTAGTACCCTGATCTCAGATGTCCAGCCTCTAGAACTGTGAGAAACAGATGGCTGCTGTTTAAACCACCTAGTCCACAGTAACTTGTGACAGCAGCCCAGTCTGACTGATGTGCTGCTCAGTCTATCCCCAGCTTTTCACAATACTCCCTTGCATGTATCTAATTGCTAGAAAAAAAATCCACCCATTTCCTGAGTTTTTTATCTCAAATGAAAAAGGGCACTTTCCTTTGGAAAACAGGTTCCAGCTTGCTGGGCCTTCTTAACTGGGATTATTCTCGGAATTGTGTCATGGTATCGCCTGCTCCATCTGGTTCCTTGCAAGCTGCCATTTCAGGGCTATCCTGGTATTTCCATATGAAATTGACAAGTGCCTCTCCTTTTCCACAGATGCCTGTGAGCCCACATACCCTGCGTTGCACTTTGGGATATCCATCATTCCCCTTCCCAAAGAAAGTGTTTGGCTCAAAGAGGATGTTCATATCATACCGCTTTTTCTTTCCCTAGTGAGAAGAAACTTGCCTCTGAAGCGTGAATTGATGGCATATATACCCAAAACAGATTCCCCTGATTCTGCCGCATGCACTGCCCTGTGTCAACTCCAGGGAAGCAAGTTTCAAGTCATCGAGAAAGTGCTGCCGTTTACCCTGCCCTGCCTTTGTGTTCATATGGCTCTCAACTGTTTAGTTCCTGGGTTCTCTGATTGGGAGCAAGATGCAAAATTAAAAGTATATCTACATCGACTTCTTTACTTAGACTTTCTAATGAAGTGTCAACTATCAGGTGCAAGCTAACAAGAATCTGCTTCTTTGGAATGAATTCCAAAGGAAAGATAGGAAATTCTCTTGTACTGAACTCAAAAGAAAAAGATTCAAAAGACTATATGAGGGTCGCTGTCTTAGTCCATTTTGTGTTGCTATCACAGAATACCTGAGCATGGATAGTTTATCAAGAAAACAGGTTTATTTGGCTCATAACTATGTAGGCTGGAAAATTCAAGACTGAGCATCAGCCAGGTGTGGTAGCTCATGTCTGTAATCTCAGCAGTCTGGGAGACTGAGGTGGGTGGATCACCTGAGGTCAGGAGTTTGAGGCCAACCTGGCCAACATGGTGAAATTCCATCTCTACCAAAAATACAAAAATTAGCCTGGAGTGTTGGTGCACACCTGTAGTCCCAGCTACTCAGGAGGCTGAGGCAGGAGAATCACTTAAACTCAGGAGGCGGACATTGTGGAGAGCCGAGATCATGCAACTGCACTCCAACCTCAGCAACAGAGTGAGAGTGTGTCTCAAAAAAAAAAAAAAAAAAAAAAAAAGACTGAGCATCTGCATATGGTGAGGAGGACATCAGGTTGCTTCAACTCACTGCAAAAAGTGGAAGGAGAGCCTTGAAAGCGGTATGCAAGCACAGAGATCATGTGGTGAGAGAGGAAGTGTGGTGTGCCAGACTCTTTCTAACAGGCAGCTATCGAAGGAGCTAAGAACTCCCTCACACCCAGGGGAGGGAATTCATCTACTCATGAGAGATCTGCCTCTTGGACCCAAACACTTTCCACCAGGTTCCATCTCCCAGTATTGCCACACTGGAGATCAAATTTTAGCATGAGGTTTGGAGGTGACAAACACCTAAGCCATAGCAGTCCCTGGAGCAGTCACTGGGAAATTACCGTTGTGCACGGCTTCCTCAGAGCTGCATGTGGGGCTTCAAAATGAGATGCTGGACTTGAAAGGGCAGGTCTCTACCCTGACATAAAATCTGACTGAAGAGGGGCTCGTATGTGAACTGAGGGCTTCCTGGGCAAGTGCATGCTCCAGCTCTCCTCTCTCCAGGTGGATGGAGGCGGCTCTGTGTGGGACAAGGTTACATGACCACACTCCCACGGGAAGCACAAGCTTGGCTTCTATCCAGGTGAGAAGGGTGCCTTGACTCCTGCAAGCCATTGCTGGAGCTGGCCAGCACCAGGTGTTCTCTCTAGAGTCCACTATATTAGGGAGGAGAGAACCAAGATTCGAATATTTTGGTTCTTAGGACTGTTGAGATGATATCAAATGAAGATTTGCTGAGCATTTTCAGCCTCTGAATACAAGATTAATCAGATGGTAGCCACATATACTGGTGGCATGAGGTTCCCCCTAGCCCAGCCTCTGCCTCTCTCAGCCCAGGTGTAGCCTGGGTGCAGACCTGCAGCTGGTGAAGAGAGGACAGCAGGATCATCTGCTGGTCCAGACAGTGTATTTGCCCAGAGGGCTCAAGGCTGTGAGCTCTTGGCACACACCGAGGCAGTCTCCCCCTCAATTCCCTCTTTCCCTCTCCATTGCCCTCTCTCCCTCTTTTCTCTGGAGCCCTGTGCCGGTTCTCTCTGCTGAGCTGTTTCAGTGGGAGCCACAGCCACAGGAACAGATGGCACCAATGTGGCCATCCGCATCCTACCTGGCAGTGTGGGCTCTCGTCTAATGGTTGGAAAACCAGCTATTTGGTCTGCTCATCTCGAGTTGTGGGTAAACGAGCCGCGTTCCTACTCAGATTATCTATGCCCAACTGGGTGCAGATGCTTCCCATTGAAATAATTATGAAAAAATTAATTAACGTGGGTGTTTTGCCTGGAATGTGGCAAGATTCTTGAAGACAGTTTGGCTTCCTCATTCTAACAGGAGGCTCATTTCACCACCAGGAGAGAGCTGCACACCTCCACATCATTCATCTGGCTGCAGACGGATCCCAGAAGGCACGCTTGGTAACTTTAATTTCTCTAACAGTTCCTTCCCAAAGTGCCTCTCAAGCATTTTTGCTCATGTAAGAGCATTTTTTTCAGGGTCAGACCGACTGGTTTCAAACCCATTGCTTCACTGTACTGTGACTTTCTACAAGTTTCTTTCCTTCTCTGTGCTTCAGTTTCCTCGTCTGTAAGCTGAAGATAATGAGTCACTGTGTCATGGGGTCTTTGAGAGTACTAGGGTGTTAATATACATCAGTCTTTAGAACAGTACCTAGGACACGGTAGTGAGTGTTCTGGTGATCTACTGCTCTGTGGCTAAGTACCCCAGTGGCTTAAGACAACTACCACTGGGTGCTTATGAATCCTGGGGTCAAGAATTCAGGCAGCACTCAGCTGGATAATGTGCTGGTCTGGAGGTCCAATGTAACTTCTCTCAGATATCTGGTTCTTAGGCTGAGATAACTCAGAGACTAAGCCTGTTGACCAGAACACCTACAAGTGGCCTTTCCATGTGACTTGGGCTTCCCCAAAGCATGGCAGTCTCAGGCAGGAAGACTTTTTACATTGTAGCTCAGGGCTCCAAGAGCAAGTGTCCCAGTGAGTGAGGCAGAAGCAGCAAGGCTTTGGTGATTCCTGGCTTCTGAGGCCACACAGAGCCCTCTTCCTGCACTCCACTGCGACAAGCAAGGCACTCAGTGCATCCCAGTGCTGTACAAAGCACTAAGTCAAGACGTGAATGAAATTCTATGCCTTAATGGAGCAGGGGCAAGGCCACATTGCAGAAGAGCATGTGTGCTGGGAAATGTTGTGGCCATCTTTGGGAGGTAAAATTTGCCACAGTGAACAAAATGTTTTAACTGTCATTTTAATTAGCCTCTGCCTCATCATCTATGTGAGCAACAGAGGGCTAAAGATTAACAGTAGCCTTGCTCCATGGATGAGCACGTGGAGATTCAGTAGAGCAGACCAGTTTGCTCATAATCAGGCTCATAATCAATAAATCAAAGTGTGTTTGGAAGCTGTCGTATCCTGGAATCCATTGATTTTCCTCCTTCCCTGGGAATAAGGTGTGGGTGTTTGCGTTAGCTAGTCTACATGATTCACTTTTTCTTCTTTGACATAGAAAGTCTACTTCTTGCATTTCAAAATATATGAAGCTGCAAGCTAATTATTGCTAGGGCTCAGTTTTCTCTTTTTGATGATGTGCCTGTTTTTCTATTGAGAAATCTGGGGCCTAGTTGTGGGGCAAGAGGGAGAAGTCAGCATCACATAAGTGGGTTGGAAATCACATATTTAAAGCTCTTTCCACAAAGCTGTGTTTCTTCTTAGAGCATGTCTGAAACTATTCTGTATGACACTGTCATGGTAAATATGTGGCACTGTGCATTTGTCAAAACCCACAGGACTTTACAACACAAAGATGAAACCTTATTGTATTCAAATTAAAAAATTGATTAGGAAGTCAGGGGATGCCAGGAAGGAATGCAGATTATGATGGATGAATCTAACTGTGTTACAAATTTATGCAACAACCTCACTGAAGGGGGTGAGGTGGGTGTTGACTGAAGTAACTCTGGAAATGAGACTATAGGACTAAAGGCAGCAAGAACTGCACATAAGCAAGGCACTCTAGCTGATAAAGTTACTTCCCATGAAGATACAGGTTGACAAATCTGACGCTATACACTTAGACTGGAAATGAACAATTAAGTAAGTGAATAGTGGATGGTTGGAGCTGGGTTTCTCATTGTTGGAGTAGGAGGGTACAGAGAAGTAAGGGAAGAAGGCTGCAGTGATGTGTGACAACGAGTTAGAGTTGGAGGCATCAGTATGAACTCACATTTAGCTTAATACAGATACAGATGGATATATATATATGTACATAAATAATTATACATATATAAATATTTCTACATATATAAACAAGTAGAAACACTCTACATATAGAACTAATTACAAACGTAATTGCAGTTTTGCCATTAAAATGCAACTAACCTAATAGTAATGGCATGAGGATACACATATTTATTTCCTAGCTTTGTTACTGAGATAGCCTAGATTCAATGACACCCCAGAAGCCACAAGCACATCCAGTGCCCAGATCTTGGTTTCAAACATCATTCTCTAATGAAGGAACCAGAGCTCCGTAGGAAAATAGTTGATTCTAGGACGTGGACAAGAAACATGCAAGATAAACCTGAAGCAGCATCTTGCAGTGCAAAAAAGTAAGGAAGTGCTTCAAAAAACAAAAGGATGTCAAGTGGATACAGAAACCAATCTGAAAGAGCTCCCAAGGGTCAAAGCAGCAAATGAATTATGTAGTTTTGGATTAGAAACCAAAGTATAACATAAATATCCAAGGGCCCATACTGACACAAATAAATGGGTGAACGAATTAATGGAGAATGGACAAATCTCCCACATAGACAAATTCCAAAAAATTTACCTAAGTGCTCCGCCCTTAAGGTGATAAAGCATTTTTCCCCCTACCCTTCAAGTGTGGGCTGTGCAGTGACTTCCTATGACAGAGGACAGCATGAGAAGGGGGAAAGAGTGACTCTGCAGTGGAGGCCCTGAGAATCGCTCTCTCACCAGGTGCAAGTTTAACATCAACGGCAACAAGTCACACCGATAGCAGGTGCCCCTGATGTGACCCCAAGTCTATAACCTCAGTCTAATCATGGTAAAGACATCAGACCAATCCCAACAGTGGGGCCTCTCATAATGTATCTGACCAGTGCTCTGCAAAATTGCCAAGGCCATCAAAAACAAGGAGACTTATTCAAGAAACTGTCACAGCCAAGAAGAACTTAAGGAGACATAACTACTAAATGCCATATGGTTTCTTGGATGGGACCTCAGAACAGAAAAAGGAATTAGGTAAATCCTGAAGGAATCCATTATGGACTATGGTTCTTTTGTATTTTGTTTTTGTTTGTTGTTCAACCATAGAGCCTAGATAGTCCACGGAGTGTAGTTTTTGATAATGTGTTAATAGTGGCTGATGAATTGTGACAAATATGTCACACCGTAAGATGTTAGGGAAAGGAGAAACCAGGTAAGGAATACATGGGAACTCTGTGTACTGTCTTAGTAAATTTTTTGTCAACCTAAAACTATTCTAAAATAAAAAGCTGACTTTAAAAACATCAGGGCATGGCATGGGACAAGGTGAGAGACCAGGAGCTGTGGGTCTGCAGACCCTGCTGCACACCCCATGCTCCATCCTTGGCTGCTTGGTGACGAGGTGGGCAGGGCACAGCTTTGGGATAGGCTGGCCCAGCTCAAGTCTAGCATGAATGTTAACTAGTTTACATCCTGTTACCATTTTATCTGAGTGTCTAGTTTCATTTTCTCCCTAAAATAGAGTTATAATACCTATTTTGCTGGTTGTGACAAATATTAACAACAATAACACACTGACTTACAGCTTTATGTCGAACACCATACAGACAGCACTTTACTTGCCTCATCTCGTTTCTTCCACTGCACAACACCATCTAGTAGGTACCATTATCAATACTGTTTTCCTAAGCAATGTTTTATGTTAAGATATGGAAAAGTTAAAAGAAACTACAGTCAACACCCATATACTCACCACTTTGGTGTACCATTATCATTTTGCTATGTTTATGTATCTACCCAACTCTCCATCCATCCATCCATCCATCCATCCATCCATCCATCCATCCATCCATTCATCCATCCATCCATCCATCAATCCATTCATCCATTATCTTCTTTTTCAAAAATGTATTTCAACATAAGTTCTCCTAAACATGTCTGCATGTGAAACCATTAATGCTACTTTAAAAATGAGGAATTAAGGTTCAGGAAGGTGAACTTTATCCAAGATCACATAGCTAGTGAGCAACAGCTTCTAACTCTCGGATTGTAGTAAGTGCTCATGAATAGAAACTACTATCATCAATTTCATTCTCTAAGCAAAAGTTCCTGGGAACAAATGAGGAGGTCTAAGGTTTTAAGAGTTATGAGAGGAAGGGCAGATCTTTCTTGTTAAACACCCATTGGGGATGAAGAGCAATTTTTAGCAACCAAAATGCATGGACATTGTGGAGTGACCAGCTGTGTGCATGCAGGCTGGCAGGCACCTGCCCATGTGCCCTCTGTGTGCACCCTCTCCCTGATATGTGGGTGGTGGCTGTTTTGTGCCTGTGAAATGCTATTGGGTTGCTAGTTTGGTGCCTCTAGAGGCTGTGTAGATCCATCCCATGCTATCTGCAGAAGCACCCCTAGGAATCCTGTGTTTTTGTGTCCAGCGAGCTTCTGCAAGTTTTGCTGTATTATGGGTGACATACTAGTCCTCTTGTTCTCGTCTGGAATCTCCTCTTTCCAGTCAATTTCATAGAAAAGCAATTACATAGTAAAACAAAACACATTTGTTTACAAGGTCTTCCCACATTGGGGCCACTAGATAACCATGAAATCTAACCCTTTAATTATTTGAAGAAAAACTCCTTCCTTCCTTCCTTCCTTTTTTTCTCCCTCCCTCTTTCTTTTCCTTCCTTCCTTCCTCCTTTCCTTTCCTTTCCTTTCCTTCATTCCTTCTTTCTTTTCTTTCTTTTTGAGACAGAGTTTCACTCTGTCACCTAGGCTGCAGAGCAGCGGCATGATCTTGGCTCACTGCAAACTCTGCCTCCCAGATTCTCCTGCCTCAGCCTCCTGAGTAGCTGGTATTACAGGCGCTCCCCACCACACCCAGCTAATTTTTGTATTTTCAGTAGAGATGGGGTTTTACTGTGTTGACAGGCTAGTCTCCTGACCTCAAGTGATCTACTAACCTTGGCCTTCCAAAGTGCTGGGATGTCAGGCATGAGCCATTGCACCTGGCCAGAAAAGCCTATTTCTTAAGAAACAAGAATAAAGATTTAAGCAAAAAACTGAAAAAAACATGCAGTGTTGTTTATTAGAATGAAAATTTGGGGGGCAATCTAAATGCCTTAAAATGTATTTGTGAATAGTTAAATAATCATGTTGTGTCCATGTGGTGAGATATCTGGTACTCACAGACAATTATGCTTATGAGACAGTGCTAATCACATGGAAAATGCTCATGGTATTGGTTACAAAAAGGCAGACTTTACAATTTAATCTTACCTATATAGAGAATAATGTTTAGAAAACAGGGCCGGAAAGAAACAGGCTAAACTCGTCAGTGTAATTTCTTCTGATGTTTTCCCCCTGTTTTTTCATAGTTTATCACAATGTCCAAAATTTCCATTGTGTTAATGTTAACAACAACAACAACAACAAGCAAAACATACTGATACGGCAGGATGCCATTCTGTCCTGGTCAGCATCACGCTGACAACTCAATTTATTCCTCCAAGTGTGAGCAGCTAGGGTGGTGGCAGTGTTCCCGTCACTCAGACTAGGGAGCTGAAGGGCAGGGACAGCAGGCTGTCTCCCAGCCCCAGAGATGCTGAGATGCCTTTTAGAATTCTGGGACGCTGCTGACAAAGCCCTCCTGTGTGGGGAACATGCCTTTCCCTACTGTCCTCACTGGGCTCTGATCTGCAGTGGCAGGGACTGCTGTCTCTGCAGGCTGATAAACCTTCATCATCACTGTCACATACGAAGCCCCCAGTAGCACTGGAGCCAGTGGGCACATGCATCTGGTTCATGCCCTGTTGAGATGTGCTTCCCCTATTGGCCATCTGACAACCCTCCCCTGAGCCTGTCACGTTCTCCCTGCCTGTGTCTTACCTCACCCTGGGTGCATTTCATGCCCTCTGTGTGCACCCCTCCAGTCTCCATATTTCAGGCTGCACGCAGTGCTTTGTATTATAATAATGTGTGTGGCCTTTGTGAGTCTTGTCGTAGGGACAGCACCTCCTCAGCTCTGCTTCCTGGGCCCCCATGTCTGTCACCTGCTGCTGATGTCAGCTGCACCCACCATGCTGGCAGGGAGGCCAAGCATGCTGCCTTCCAGTCCAGGCTGCCATCTCACCACAAGTCCTGCATGCCAGGCCTATGACCTTTGGCACCCCTGGGCTGCCCCTGTGTTTATATCTTAAACAGTGCAGCGTGCTCACTCTCTGAGCCTAGAATCAGACGCCGTCACATGCCCAAGCTGAGTCATGCACAGACTTTCAAATCAGAGCCCGAGCCTCTGCTTCCACATTTAATATGCCATTTATCGTGACAACGGCCATTCCCTTTTGTTTTCAGTAGCAATCACATTCACAGATATTCATCCAGTGACACATTTAAAAACATACAAATTCCAGGCTGAGTATGGTGGTTCATGTAATCCCAGTCCTTTGGGAGGTCAAAGGGGGGGGATTGCTTGAGTCCAAGAGTTTGAGACCAGCCTAGGCAATGTTGTGAAACCCTGTCTCTATTTTAAAAATACAAAAAATTCACCGGGCATGGTGGTACATGCTTGTAGTTCCAGCTGCTCGGGAAGGGGCTGGGATGGGGGCATCGCTTGAGCTCAGGAGGTGGAGGACGCAGTTAGTCCTGATGGTGCCGCTGCCGTCCAGCCCGGGTGACAGAGTGAGACCCTCTGGAGACAGAGTCTCTAAATAAATAATAAATAAAACAATTTCTATTTTTACCTGCCACCATATTGCTGTTCTTAATATATATGCAAACTTGTCAGTTATAGTCTCTTCTTTCAAAAATCCAATTTTGCACCTGCAGCATCCGTCTTAGTTTTTCTGTCCTTCTCAGCCCTGCACTGTCACTGGGGTGCCCAGCTTTGGTAGAAGTTGACAGTGCAGCTTTGTGCTGACTGCTTTTCCTCTGTGAGTGAGAGGTGATCAGTGCCTGCTTTGCTTGGGCGACTCACTCACCTCCACTTTTTAGGACTGCATGAGGCTAAGTGATGCAATGTTTGGAAGGAACACTCTCTTGGACACTGGATGACTGGATGTTAGTGTCAGCTTGGCCATTAACTAGTTGTGGTCTCGGTCAAGGCATTTAACCCCTCCAGGTCACAGCAGTTTCTAAGATGCTTCTAGGATAGTCCTGGATTTCTTCCAAGAAGTCTCAACTACACAGAGGAGTCTACAGGTAGTTGAGGGGTGTTCTGGGGCTGGGGAGCCTCAAAGGGAGCCAGGGTGGTCTACACCAGCCAGCTAGGTGGGTGCAGCCCACTGCCTCTACCCTGCTGTGGTGCCTGCGGCTCTTGGTGACACCTACACATCTTTTGCTGCTGGACCTTTGACCGGTGCCTGCTGGCAGAGCACCTGCTCTGCTCTTTGCCTGTTCTGTTTCTGGCATCATCTGCCCCCTTCTTTCCTTGATTTGAATTTAGGACTTTAGTGACTTGCCCTGTATCACATCTAGGAATATCAGCGTTTTAAAAGGGTCTTCTCTGTGGCAGAAGTCTGGAGAGCCCACATTTTGCTGGAGTTTTCTAGGTTAGCAAGAGGCTTCATGAAGAAGATCCGATGCCCAGGTGGGACCTCTGAGGGCTGACGTCTCTGAATGAGAGGGTTGTCTTTATGGGCCTATTCCTTTTGTCTCTCCGATGCCACTGCTTTTCACAGGGAAGAGGCTGTTAGAGTGGAGGGAGGGGACGCAGAAGGGACTTGAGAAAAATGTTGCTCTGAAGGGAAGGAATCATAAATTACCACGTGGCTTGTAATTACCACATGAGACACACCACAGAGTATTGGGTTTCTTGTTCATCATTCACTTGTCTGTTCACTATGTAATTGGCATCTATGCTGCATGTAGCTCCATGTGGGATTCTGTACGAGCTGTACTAAGACCCCTCTTCCTAGCCAGTGTCCCCTCCTCAGCTGCCGGGAGGGCAGGCTGCTGAGGATGCAGCAGCCTGCCCTCCCCGGGCCCTGCCTGTGTCTGCAGGGAACTGCCTTGCAGGATCCCCTACAGGGAAAGGGCCAAGCAGTGACTTCCCATGTGCAGGGGAAAATTCTCACCCCTTGGATGGTCTGCAATGCCTCAATTGCAACTTGTGATTTCCTACTGCACCCCAGGCACAACCTAGGTTTGTTTACATGATCAATATAGATTTTATCTTATAATAATGATATAGCAGTTAAAAAGAAATTCTTTAGGCAGATAGTGAGGGTAAGAGAGTCCTTGGTAAGGTTTTCCTTTTAATGAAAAGCAGCCCCCAAATCACTTCTTTTCTAACAAACAGCAGCCTGTAAAATTGAGCTGCAGACATAGATAAGCTGGAAGTTTGCACGAGTGAATGCCAGTAGCTGTGCCAACAGGAAAAGGCTACCTGGCAGCCAGGCAGGTTCAACATGGCACTCCATCATCTCCTTTCCTTGTCAACCACGTGCACAGTAAGGAGCAGACAACATGGTACTGGCCAGGTAGAGACCCCATCTGCATAGTAGAACATTAGGGAGAGGTGTCCAGCTTCTTCATGTGCTATGTAAATGGCACACCTGGCACTTGGTCCGACCAATCTTTGGGCCCTATGTAAATCAGACACCGCTTCCTCAAGCCAGTCTGTAAAACCCCATGTACTCTGCCATGGACCACAAGACCCACTCAGGCGCCCCTCTCTCTCGGCAGGAGACAGAGCTATTCTCTTTTCTCTTTCTTTTGCCTATTAAACCTCCACTCTTTTTTTTTTTAAATTTATTTATTATTATTAAACTTCAAGTTGTAGGGTACATGTGCACAACGTGCAGGTTTGCTACATATGTATACTTGTGCCATGTTGGTGTGCTGCACCCATCAACTCGTCATTTACATCAGGTATAACTCCCAATGCAATCCCTCCCCCCTCCCCCCTCCCCCCTCCCCATGATAGGCCCCGGTGTGTGATGTTCCCCTTCCCGAGTCCAAGTGATCTCATTGTTCAGTTCCCGCCTATGAGTGAGAACATGCGGTGTTTGGTTTTCTGTTCTTGTGATAGGTTGCTGAGAATGATGGTTTCCAGCTGCATCCATGTCCCTACAAAGGACACAAACTCATCCTTTTTATGGCTGCATAGTATTCCATGGTGTATATGTGCCACATTTTCTTAATCCAATCTGTCACTGATGGACATTTGGGTTGATTCCAAGTCTTTGCTATTGTGAATAGTGCTGCAATAAACATACGTGCGCATGTGTCTTTATAGCAGCATAATTTATAATCCTTTGGGTATATACCCAGTAATGGGATGGCTGGGTCATATGGTACATCTAGTTCTAGATCCTTGAGGAATCGCCATACTGTTTTCCATAATGGTTGAACTAGTTTACACTCCCACCAACAGTGTAAAAGTGTAAACACACTTCTTGTGTGTCCATTTCCTGGATTCCCTTCGCATGAGACAATGATCCTCGGGTATTTACCTGAAAAAATGACGCAGCTTCAATAATAGATGAAAATAACTTTCAACTGATGTATGATGAAAATAAGTTAAGCTTTCTCATGAAAACTGAAGTATCCTATTTGCAGCCCAGTCTTATACAGCCAGGCTGCTCCTGGGACTGCCGCGTGGGAGCTACAGGATCCGATGGTGCCCGGGAGACACCAGCACAGGCTCCGTCTTCTGCTGAGTCACCGTGAGATGCCACAAGACCAATGCTCAGCAGCTGTAAAGAACTGTAGTGCCCTGGAAGCTTCCCCCCAGCAACCACTGAAGGTACTCCAGGACTCCTTTCTACAACAAATGGCACCACTGACAGCCAAGTCTGGCAGGAGGACATGTTTGCAATATAGCTCACAAGCAGCAGACTAAAAACTGTGTCAGAAAAATAAGGTCTACAAATTAATAAAATGTGAAAGCCCAGTACAAAATGATAAACGTAGAACTAGAAATTTATACAGGAAATAATAAAAACAGGAAAAAAATAACACATATAAAGATGCTCAGCATTATAGTAACCAATGACATACAAAGTGAAACTGACAATATCTTTTATCTATCAGATTGTTGAAAATGGAACACTGAGCCCAGGTGGGAAAGACAGGCATTTGCATTTTGTTAATGGGAATGAAAACTGGTACAGACTTCTGGAAGAGAAGTTACAGTAAGTAGCTACATTTACATGTGAATAACCTTTGACTTGCCTGAATTTCACTTGTGGATATTCTATATTTGCAAAAGGAGAAGTTGAAAACAATTAATATGTCCATTTTTTAGGGAAAACATTCCTGTAATGAAATTATTGCAATTCCTACATCAAAATGCTACAGAATCATTAAAAATGTCAATGCTGGTGTTTATATGCAGATATCAGAAGTATTTACATTATGTGAAAAAGCAAGCTGCAATGCACTTTGATCCTTTTCTATGTGTAAATCAAAACTGGCCACACACGCATTGATAAAGGCACAGAAAGACGGGGTCCTCCTGGAGGGGTGGCTTTGAGAAAGGGGCATGGAGGAGAGGTTCATTTTTTATGCTTTTTTTCTCCATTCTCTTCCTCCTCCTTCTGTTTTCCACATTGAGTACACTATATTTGAAAAGACAACGAATGAACAAATCCAGACGTGTGCCTATGTGCTCTGCTGATAATGAAGGGAACCCAGGCAGAGTTTGGCAGACGCAGGTGACCTGGGAGGGCAGGAGTGAAAAGGTGAGAGTGGCTGGTGAGGGTGTCCTGTGCTGTGCCCACACCCCAACAACCCTGAACCATGGCCTCCTCTAGGTGCTGGGGTTCCTAACCAAGAGGAACATCAGGACAGGCTGATTTCAGCATGTGCTAGCCCAGGAGTCTCCACAGCAACTTCAGAGGGGTATTCACACCCAGACTGCCAGCCCCGCCCCCAGAGCTTCTGAGCCAGCAGCTCTGGGGAGCTGAGGGGAGTTCAGGATCTTAAAACGTTCCCAGATGACCCTCATGCCACTGGTCCAGGGAACCAGCCCTTGAGAACTGGAGAAAAGGATGGAAGAATTGAATGCTGTCATTCCTTCCAGGGTGATCAACTAGAATCAAAAGGGGGCCAACTTAGAGGGGTTCTTTGGCGCATTCACCTCCATGAACGTTACCGTTCATATTGATCTGTGTTTATTTCTGAGCTTCCCCTGCACCCGCTCCCGTGCTGGGTGCTGGGACTCTGCCAGGCACGTAGAAACCAGGAGGGGCGCATCAGGGGCGTCACACACTCCACTGTGGGCCTTCCAGCTGGGTGGTGTCGGGGAGGAAGACACGTGCCAGAGAGGTGGGCAGTGTGGCCCTGCAACCAGCGAGGGCTCAGACCCTACGTCTGTACTCAGGACAGTAACATGAGCCTGAATGATCCGGGCCAGGCCATTCTGGGTCTGGAGGCACTCTGACGGGTGGGACAGTTTCCAGGCAAGCCTCCTCACTCAGTGTTGAGCATGGCAGTAAGCTTGCCGCAGCAAGCACATCATATTCAGATTCGACATGGTCTGCCCATCGCCTCTGATTTTCCTCAGGGAAGGAGGTACAGAATGGAGCATAAAGAACCACTGGAAACTACGGGAAAGGTTATTCAGTGATATGAAAGCCTGTGGTAACTTTATTGACCAAAACGAAACAAAACAAAACAAAACAAAACAAAACTTCACATAATCCATGACAGTATCCCTCCAGGGCCTTCATAAAATAAGTTCATTTCAAGTTCTGTTACAGCTTCTTGCAAATTTATTCCAGAAGGGAGGAAAACAGCTTGTCATCCCTGTGTCTGGAAGCCCCTATGACTTTCCCTTGTTTCCTTGCAAAGCCACAGTTGTTTACAGGTCTCTTTGTCCCTCCAGCTGGCACTAAACACCTGAAGGGAAGCAGGACTTCCTGCTGTTTCCCTGCTCATGGCAGCAGGACCATGTTATCATCTTGTTACCTGGACTCCTGACAAAGAACAAAAAAAGGGAGCCCTGTGGTCCTGGGACCAGGAGTTTTGAAAAAATCTCATTGAAATGAGGCAGCCTGCTTATTTTCACTGGTGTTATTATTATGTGTGAGATCTGGCCAGGTGTGGTGGCTCACGCCTGTAATCCCAGCACTTTGGGAGGCCAAGACGGGCTGATCACCTAAGGTCAGGAGTTTGAGACCAGCCTGGCCAACATGGTGAAACTCCGTCTCTACTAAAAATACAAAATTCAGCCAGGCGTGGTGGCACACACCTGTAATCCCAGCTACTTAGGAGGCTGAGGCGTAAGAATCACTTGAACCTGAGAGGCAGAGTTTGAAGTGAGCCATGATCACACCACTGCACTCCAGCCTGTGCAACAGAGTGAAACTGTTTCAAATAAAATAAAATAAATAAGTGAATTAGGTGTCAAATCTAAGCAGCAGGGAATTCACAGAACTGGAAAGGTCTCAGATAGGCTAACTTCCAAATTCCTCCTTGCCCTCCCCTGCCACCGCCTTGGCCCACAGCCCCCACTTACACAGAAAGACATCTGGGAGATGAATGAATCTAGTTCTGGTCTAGTCTGTGCCACCCTCTGAAGACAGGAGCAGAGGATGGAGCAGAGGATGAGGCTACAGGGACATGCCTAACTGGACAGCAGTGATGCTTTGCTCACGTTTTTGAGTCTTGGTTGATGTAACTATAAGCAATCTAAGCTTTTATCAAAATGTTGGATCCTTGGTTTCAAAAGTCACCAACACTGCAAATCTACCATTTAAAACAAAGCTAGGTGATAGTAGAGTATAGAACTAGCCACAGAAACTTATTTTATTGCAACTCTTTGAAAATAAAGCTAGCTTCACAGGATATGGTTCTGCATATACATGTATATACTGATTAGATACACACACACATACCAAGAAGGGTGCTCTCAGCAGGAGGAATTTTTGAAATTTTTCCAATGTGTGTGTTTCCAGGAGAGATTCCTCAATGCTCAGATGCCTCAGCAGATTTGATGTGATAAAGCTCTGCTCTGGAAGTCCTTCCCAGTGTACCCCAATAAACTACAAAGGTCCTCCTGATTCCAAATACAAAAATCTCACCTTTCTGTGAAAATAAAATTTTGGTAAATTGGTTCAAGAATGAGGAATGTTGAATTTGAGGCTGACAGTTCCTGATGTGTGGCTGACAGTATTGCTTTCTGGAGGAGATGATGAGGCTGTCGTGCTCGCAGATGGGGATGTGGTGGCTGACGAGGCCCTTCCACAGTCCTCAGAGGCCTCTGCTGCCTCCACCTGTCCCGGAGCTCACCCCCATGCACGGTGATGCCTGCTGCAGGAGCCACCATTTCATCTTCTACTTCTACAGCTGGGCAGGGAAGATGCCAGGCCACGGTTTCCAACCTTGTCTGGGCCCACAGCTCCCAGGACATTCTATGAGCCTGTTCTCTAATTTCCTCAGACTTCACTTTGAAGCTTTCTAGGCCACAGCCTCTTCCTTGATTTCCACGGTCTCCCTTGTACATCACAAAGTAGAGGCTCCCCAGCTGGGACTTTTGAGGCAGTGTTGATTTCCTGTCATTGCCCTCCATAACAACACGCCCTGTGGACAATCCAAGGGCGTCTATGACCACCTCAGTTAAATACCTTCTCCCTCACTTCCCATCAGCAGCCAAGCCAGCTCATCTTCCAGACCCAAATCATCACGTGATCCTGTTGTCCTCCTTTCTTTAGAGAGTGTTCTTTATTGCTCCGAAGGCATTTGCCTTCACTTCTCTTTGTGCGGTATTAATCTCACCACTGACTACTTCAGTGTCATCTTCCCTCTGGACGGGACATTCTATAACTCGGGATTCTTGTAGAGTGGCAATGGCAGAGAGGCAGGGTTCCCAGCAGGGGCAGCCCAAGGGCAGCCAGGTGACAGTGGACCAAGGTCTGACGAGTCCTGAGGATGCAGCATGAGGGCTCCCAGGACCCAGGACCTCAGGAGTGTGGATGTCGCTGCAACCATGTAAGGGATTCTGCTGCCTTTGAAACAGAGGGACTCAGGCCCACCCCACCACATGGAGCTGCCTGGTGAACCATCCTGGATTCAAAGGACCCTTGAGATAGACTCTGGCTGTTTCTCTGCTCTCCTGGGTTGTTTTCAGTTTGGGGCCCTGATGAATAAAGTACCATGAACAATCCTGTATATCTCTTTTTGTGGACATTTCTGAGTTTGTTTCTCTTGGGAAAATATCTAGGTGGGAATAGGGAGATACATGTTTTCATGTTTCCAAGGAAACTTCAGATCATTTCCACAGTGTTTGGAGCATTTTACCCTCACACCAGCAGTGGGTGAGTGTCCCAGTCCTCTAGGTCCCAGCCAATCCCCAGGGGTCTCAGCACGTTGAATATGGACCACTCCAGTGGGTGTGTGCAGAGGCAGCTCATGAGGTTTCCGTTTGCACTCCTCTGATGATACACGATCATGGGCACCTTCTCTGTGCTTCTTGATTTTTGCATATCTGCTTTGTGAATTAACTATTCAGGTCTTTGTCTTTTTATCATAGAGTTCTGGCATTCTTCACCACCACCGGCAGAATCTCTCACTTTATAGATGATGCATCTCCTGTGCAGTCATGCATGTGGTCCTTGCAGGGTTGGGCTTGGACTCGGCTCCTGACGCCAGGCACTTGTGCACGACCTCAAAGTATAGAATATCCTGAGTGGCAGCAGAAAGGCCACTTGGCAGCAGGAGGCAGAGACACACGACCACTTGCCTGTCTTCAAGCAGTTATCTCGGCAGCTGATACTATCTCAGTTCCAGAAGCTGCCTGGGCTCCTCACTCTGGTCCACCCTCCCTGGCAATGGTGCTGTAAAATGATTTCACAAAACCTGCATTACATTTACTTCTCCTTGCTGGTGGTAAACCATGGCTAGCTTTGTAAATCACTTTCAGCTTTGAAGCCTCAGTGGTATATAAACATGTGGAAGGGCCCCAATTCTCCGTGTTCCTACAGCACAGCATGGCACAGGCAGTGGTGGGCTTCTTTTCCTTGGTTTATTTATATGGTCTTGACACAACAGAGCTGCTGACTGCTGTGTGGGCTCAGGTGGCTGCAAGTGCCTTTCTCTGTGGTCCTCATTTGGCTTCCTGTCAGTTTCCTTCCTCCTCTGCCTCCCTTCTTTCCTCTTCTTCCTGTCTTGATTTCTCTTTGGCATATTGTTTATTTAATTGCCATGACTTTTGAAAGGCCCTGAAGTCAAAGCAGTCACTTTCGATTCTCTTGCCTAAGAATTTCCACCTAGGACCTTCTTCCAAGACACTGCCGAGGAAGTCTCCCCAAGGGCAGTAGCAAGACCAATCCGAGAACCCCAGAGGCACACTCGCCTCACTGTTGGGAGGCCACTTCAGCATAAGCGGGGAGCTGACATGTCCACGTCTGTCACAGAGGAGTGTGTGGGCTCCTGGGCCTGCCCTTGGCGTGTCTTATGTGTAGCAGGCCAGAGCCGGCCTTTCTGGCTCACATGTTCTATCTGCAGCCTCTCAGCTGAGCATCCATCTCCACTGTCCAAGCTCTGCATTCATTCTGCCTGAAACAAAGCCATTTGCATGGGGCTAACATGGACAGATACAGAGTAGCTGTGGCTGCCTTTCTCATGAAGACCACTACGCCCTCAAAATCATCATCTTCCTGCCTTTCAGGGTCTAGATCTTAGAATTCATATGGGGGCTTTGGAAAGCCTACAGACTTGCTTGCCTTCTCTCCCACCCAATCTGCAAAGCGTGGAGACTGAAAAGCAAGGCTGACCTTCACTTCCTGTTCTGGAAGGATCAAGGGCAGGCAGAGGATGCAACTCCGGATAATGGTGACAGAGCCCTAGCGCAGTGTGTTTGGCAGAAGGGAAAGGGTGGAGCAAGGGTGTGTGTTTCCTGGGGACTGCCAACTTGGCTGCAGCCAGACTCCCCTACCCACGAGTCCTGCTGGCCCCGCTGCCATTCTCAATGTGTTTTGATTGGATGGGGAGCAGAAAATACAAAAGAAATTTCAAGGTCCATCACTTAGAGGACAAACGTATATCATTATGCACTGATACTGCCTTTCTTGAAGTGGAAATTCTGCTCAGGGTCCATGCCAGGCCTTCCTCCAGTCAGTAATAATGACCTTCTTCACTTGGAAATCTTTTCATTTTCTCTGCTATGAAGCCCTTAGTGAGGCCACCTCAATTGATGGTCCACACACCAATAAATACATCAGAGGATGAATAAGCAGAGAGGCTGGCAGGGTGGGGAGCACAGAGCTGCACAATGGAAGGTGTCAGAGCTACTGACTGCAGAGGAGTGCTTTGCTGCAGATGTCCAAGTTTGCGGGGCTCCCCTGGTACTGGCTTCAGAAGAGTGTAGACTTAACGGACACGGGCTCTGGCAGTGCCAGGAAGCTTTCGACCTGCTTCCTGGCAATGGTTGCCAATTCTTTTCTTTTCTTCCCAGATAATTTTTACATAAGGAAGTAGGGGGCTGAGCACGCTGGGGATGCCCCGGAGAGCGAGCCGTGCCGACAGCTCGCCAGCTTCTGCCTTCCTCTGTCCTAGCGGGGGATCATCCTGCTCTCCTCTAAGTGCCCTAATTACGAACGATCAAAAATGATTTAACATCCACGCTGCACACCAACGACATGAATAAAAGATGGAAAGATACTGCCACAGCTCAGAGAGCTTACTCTTCAAGTTTTCATCACCACGCTACTCTCCGGCCCGAGGATCTCCGCGGAGTGACTGAGCACTTGATTCTCCAACCTCCAGAGGCGACCCTGCTCCAGGGCAGCGCTAAGAAGTGCTGAAGAGGGGGGCTTATTCTTAGGGTTCCCCCAGCCTTGTTCTCCACTTGACAGTGGGACCCTGTCGTCAAACAAGCTCAGAAGAGCGTTCCCTTTTAGTTCGGTAGCAAAGCATTTTGTTGTTGCTGAGAATTGATTGATGGGCATTTCTGAGACTGGGAATCAAACCAGCGCCAGTTCCAGTCCCGGGAACTGGAGAAGGCTTCATGTCTTTTAGCCTTTGAAAGAGGCACTATGGAGAATGTTTTCTGAAGTGTAGGAAAAATATCCTTTTGTTCAAAGAACATCCGAATGCGGAGACTGCAGCATGATCCCTTTGGTAGATCATCAGAATCAGGGGAGGAGTTCTCAAAACCAGAGCACTCAGGCCTCACCCCAGACCAATCACATAAAATTCACCAGCAGAAGGGCCCAGGCATCAACCGTCCTTCAAGTTTTCCAGATTCCATAGGTAGATAAGACTGAGAACCATTGCTTTCATTGCGGTAGAGCAATCAGGTTATCCCTTGCTCCTGAAGTGAGCTTTGCCATTTGTATTTTCAAGGGACTGGTCACTTTCATCTAAGTTACTGGATTTACAGGTACAGAGTTGTTCACAGCATTCTCTTATTCTCCTTTCAATGTCCCAGGCATCAGGAGTGATGGCCCCTTTTTCATTCCTGATGTTGATAATTTGTGTTGTCTTTATCTCCTGGTTAGCCTAGCTAGAGATTTAATTGTGTTGATCTCCGCAAATTTTATGTTTTCTTTTCAAAGAACTGACATTTGGTATTGTTGTTTTCTCTACATTTTTCCCGTTTATAATGTTATTCATTTCTTCTCTAATTGTAGTTATTTCCTTCCTTTTGTTTAATTTGTTATTTCTCTAGTGCCCTAAGAGAGAAGTTTAGATTACAGATATTAAATCTTTCATTTTTTCTAAGATGTGCATTTAATGCTATAAATTTCCCTTTAATCATTGCTTTGACTACATCTCCCAAATTTTAAATTATATTTCCATGCACACTTAGTTGAAATATTCTTAAGTTTTCCTTGAGATTTATTCTTTGACCATGTGTTATTGAGAAGGGTTTTTTTCTAAGTTCCAAATATTTGAGAAATAACCTGTATCTTTCTGTTATTTAGTTCTATCTTAATTATTTTGTTGTCTGTCACATACTTTTTATTTTTTCTACTGTTTTCAATCTTTTGAGGATTGTTTTGTGACCCAGAATATGGCCTATATTGTGACCGCTTTGTGTGCCCCTGAGAAGAATGTATATTACGCTGTTGTTGAATGAAATTTTCTTTTAATGTTAATAAGGTCAAGTAGATTGATAGTGCTATTCAGGTCATCGTTTATGATTTATATCTTCACTAATTTTCTCTCTGCTTGATCTATCAATTACTGACAAATGGGCATGAAAATCTCTAACTACCATTGTATCTTCTTCCATTTCTATCAGTTTTTGCCTCTCATATTTTGACTCTCTGTGGTTAGGAGCACACATGTTTAGGATTGTTGTATCTTCTTGGATATTTGAACCTTTCATCATATCCAATGAGCCTCTTTATCTATGATGATCTTTGTTTTCTGAAGTCAGCTTTGTCTGAAATTAATATAGCCACTTCAGCTTTATTTTGATTAGTGTTAGTATAGTACATCTTTTTCCATTCCTTAATTTTTTTTTTTTTTTTTTTTTTTTTGAGACGGAGTCTCGCTCTGTCATCCAGGCTGGAGTGCAGTGGCCGGATCTCGGCTCACTGCAAGCTCCGCCTTTAGGGTTCACGCCATTCTCCTGCTTCAGCCTCCCGAGTAGCTGGCACTACAGGTGCCGCCACCTCGTCTGGCTAGTTTTTTGTATTTTTTTTTTTAGTAGAGACGGGGTTTCACCGTGTTAGCCAGGATGGTCTTGATCTCCTGACCTCGTGATCCGCCCGTCTCGGCCTCCCAAAGTGCTGGAATTACAGGCTTGAGCCACCGCGCCCGGCCCCATTCCTTAGTTTTAATACATCTGTATCTTTATATTTAAAGTAGGTTTCTTATAAACAGCATTCAGTTGGGTCTCTTTTTTTTTTTTTCGAGAGGAGTCTCGCTCTGACACCCAGGCTGGAGTGCAGTGGTGGGATCTCGGCTCACTACAAGCTCCACCTCCCGGGTTCACGCCATTCTCCTGCCTCAGCCTCCCGAGTAGCTGGGACTACAGGCGCCTGCCACTACACACAGCTAATTTTTTTTGCATTTTTAGTAGAGACGAGATTTTACCGTGTTCGCCAGGATGGTCTCGATCTCCTGACTTCGTGATCCGCCTGCCTTGGCCTCCCAAGTGCTGGGATTACAGGTGTGAACCACCGCACCCTGCCAGTTGGGTCTCATTTTTAAAACTCCAGTTTGACAATCTGTCTTTTAACTGTCATATATAACTGATAATACAGTCAGGTTAATGGCTGCATCTTTACATGGTTGTTGCATTTGTTCTGTTTTTTTTTTTTTTTTTTTTTTGGTTTTTTTTTTTTCCTCTTTTTCAGCCTCCTGTAGTTTCAACTGAACACTTTACATGATTCCATGTAAGATGGAATCTATTGACTTATTACTGACTTATATTATCCTCTATTAACTTATTATTTATACTTCTTTTTTAATGTATAGTTTAGTGCCCAGGGTTTACAGTATACATCTTAAACTAATCTAAATTTACCCTTGAATAATACCTTACTGCTCCATGTGTCATGCGAGTACCTCACAACAGAGTTTTTCGGATGCCCTTCTCATTTCTTGGGATGCTGTTTTCATTTTTCACTTGAACATGTGCTATAATCACCAAAGGCAGTGTCACTATTTTTGCTTTAAATGGATCATTTAGATAAATTATAATCAAGAAAAACAAAATATTTTATTTCACTTCTAGTCATTCCTTTTTTGCTGTACTTTTTTTCTTTATGTAGATCCAGATTTCTGACCTGTAACATTTTCCTTCTGTTTGAAGAATTTCCTTGCTATTTCTTATAGACTTCAGCCCTGCTGGCAATGAATTCCCTCAGCTGTTTTTCTGAGATAGTTTTTACTTTATCCTTGACTTTTGAGGGATACTCTTACTGGATATGCAATTCTAACTTGCCAGTATTTTTTATTTGTTTCTTCAAATTTTTAAAGATTACAGTAAGCTGCATTCTTAGTTGCACAGTCTCTTTTTTCTTTTCTTTTTTTTTTTTGAGGGAGTATTGCTCTATTTCCCAAGCTGGAGTGCAGGGGCGTGATCTCAGCCCACCATAACCTCTGCCTCCCGGGTTCAAGTGGTTCTCCTGCCTCAGCCTCCCGAGTAGCTGGGATTACAGAGTCGCACAGTTTCTGATGAGTCTGCTGTAGTTTTAATCTTTGTTTCTCTAAAGAGAACGTCTTCATTCTTTTCAGATGTATTCAAGATTTTCTCTTTGGTTTCAATTTTCCATGGTTTTAACAAGATATATCTCAGTTACTTTTGGTTGTTGTTGGTTTGTTTTTGTTTTTTGTTCTAATTCTGCTTGATGTTTTCTCAGCTTCTTAGGACTGCAGCTTGGTGTCTATGACTAATATTGGAATATTCTTGGCCACGATTTAAAAAAATATTTCTTGTGTCTTTTTCTGGTATTCCAATTTTCATATGTTACACTAGTGGCTGCCAACCTTTTTGGCACCAGGGACCAGTTTCGTGGAAAACTATTTTTCCACAGATCAGTGCAGAGGGGATGGTTTCGGGATGAAACCATTCCATCTCAGGTCATCAGGCATTAGATTCTCATAAGGAGCATGCAACCTAGATCCCTCACATGTGCAGTTCATAATACCATTTGTACTCCTATGAGAATCTAATGCCACCAGTGATCTGACAGGAGGCAGAGCTCAGCTGATAATGCTTGATAAACCAGTCACTCACCTCCTGCTGTGCGGTCCAGTTTCTAATAGGCCACAAACCAGTACTGGTCCACGGCCTGGGGGTTGGAGACCCCTGTGTTACACCATTTCATATGGTTCCACATTCTTGGACTTTCTGTCCTGCTCTGTTTCATTTTCCATTCTTTTTTCTCAATGTGTTTCAGTTTGGGTCATTTCTTTTCATCTACCCTCAAGATCACTGATTCTTTCTTCAGCCATGTCAAATCTATGTATGAGCCCAATAAAAAATTATTTGTTTGTCTTTTTTGTATTACTGGCATTTCTTTTCATATTTCTGCTGACATCCATTTTCTTATGTGTTGTCTACCTCTTCCATCAAAGTCTTTCACATATTGATCATAATTGTTTTAAATTATATGTCTGACAATTCCAACATCTGAGTCATATTTGAGTTTGGTTCTGATGATTATTTTGTTTTATCAGTGTTTTCCTGACTTTTGGCCTGCCTTGTAATATTTTGTTGAAATATAGACATATAGTATAGGGCAGAAGATACTGAGTTAAATAAGACTTTCAAGTGAGAATTGATGTTAATTTGGCCAGGAGTTGAAGTGTATTAGATGTTTGGTGTAGATTTATGTGTCAGAAACTTCTAATGTCCTTATTTTTGCCTCCTCTCTTGGCATTTGGGCTCCTCTATATGTGGCACCTAAGTCAGAATATATGTCTTGTGGTTTCTCAAGCTCAACTCATGGTTATTTTCATATGTTACACTAGTGGTTGCCAACCTTTTATGCTCATTCACATGGTGGTAGGGCATAGGGAAGGAAATGTTCTCTGATTTGATCAAGTATCATTCTTTGGAGTGCATAGTTGGCTTGGGGTGCACTCCAGAAAAAGGCATGACTTTAAAATCTTTCTGTTTCTTCCCAGGGTAGAGTTTCCCCCATAACAAAAGCATACCACTGCTTCAGATACTAATACAGGGGAAGAAATGAGACCTGGCAGACATATCAGCACATGGGTTTGGGACGAAATGGCAAAAGAGTTATTTAAAAATATGAATAAGCAGAGTGTAAACTTAGAAATGCAGTATTTCAGCAAATCTGAAATAAGACATTTTGCAAATGGCCACTTAACAAGAGAGAATGCCAAATTGTGCTAAGCCAACCAACTGAAACCTTCAAAGTGCTATGCACTTATGATGTGATAAATTATTTACTTAAGTAGCAAAAGTAAATAGAGAAGCTTTCCCAACACTTTGTTTTTAGAATAACAAGTGAGATGCATGTGGAAGATTAGCAAATGCTTTAAGGTTGCTCTCTTTTGTTGAGACAGTTTCTATTCCTTTCTTGTACACATACAAAACATCAGGCTGCACATATTTGATGGAATATGCTAACTTAGCTTATTTTTTAACACTCTCAAAATATTTAATGCTATCATTTAGCGTTATCAACATAATGCTGTTTGCTTTGCTCATTGAAGATTCACAAGATTCTTAGCCCTTTTATCTCCATCAGGTAATGTGTTTATCATCATTGCTATGTATGCCAACGGGCATTTGCCATGTATAATAGCATCTCAGTCAAAATGCCTTTTACCTTTTACTGAAATAATGCCATGAACTTACAAGAACTGACAGGAGGTATTTTAAGTCAAAGATATTTTGTTAATTTGATATATTGTTTTTGAATAAAGTATTTAGGAAAATAATTGTTCTGTCATTATTCATTTTCCTGTGAATCTATTAATACAAATACGCTATGTGTATAATTTTCTTTCATGCTTGGAAATACAGATGTGGCAGACTATATAGTCCCAAAATAGCAGCTGCAATTTTCCCCATCCTTTATAATCTTCTGGAGCATTGACATCTATGTCTTCTCCCATGAATGCCTTGACCAGTAGAGTCCAGCAGAAGTGATGCTGCCTGGCTTTGAAGGTTGGATCATAACCAGATCTTGTGTTCCACCCTGATGTAGGATGTTTGCTTGAGGAACCCAGCTACTGTGTTGTGAGAAAGCTCAAATTAGCCCATGTGCAGAGACCACATGGAAAGGCACTGAGATGGGCCTCCTATGGATAGCTGGTTTAAAGTACGAGCCAGCAGCCAGCACTGATGACCAAATGTGGGAGTAAAGACATCTCCAGGTGTTTCCAGACCATACTGTCTGGTCACCCCCAGCTTTGGGTCTTCCTAGTTGAGGTCTCAGACATCATGTTGCAAAGACAAACCATCCTCATGGTGACTCTTGAACTCTCAATCACAGAAATCACGAGCATAATGAAAAAGTTGTTTATGCCACCATGTATGGGTAGCAGCAATAAATAGATCAGTGTCGTAAATAAAATTTTGAGATTTATCAGACAACGGGGAGCTGGAGTTGTGTATGAAATACTTTCCTTTGAAACCGATAAGAATCACATAGACTGTGGCTTGAAGGTTGCAGCAACTGATACAAGGTTATCCTGAAGAAGAATTTACCTTCTCCTGTAGAGTCTTAGGGAAGCTCTCCAGGGCGGCCAGGATTTTGAACCTCTTCAGTTGAGTCCATATTTAAATTCCCAGGGCCCCAGTTTCCTCACGTGCAGAACTCCACAACATGCTTTGCCTCATGCAGGGTCTGAACCTGGAAGCCTCTGCGTCACCCTTTCTCTCCCTCAATGCCACTCAAATGGAAGACACTGAATCCTGATTTTGCACATGAAAGTTAGACTGGGTCATGCCACATGGGGTCTGTGATACAGTATGTTCTGGTTACTAAAAGATGACTTTTCTTTAATGGCTGGAGCTTTGTTGACTAATAATATCATGAAGATAATGTAGTCAGTCTGGGCTATGCTATTATATAGTGGCAACACTACATTTATCTTACTTATAAACGTTAAAAATAAATACAATGTAGAAGCAAGGTTCTTGAATTATGTGTGTGCGTGCACTTGCAAATGCATGCTCTTGTTTATGGCACATAAATACCAGCACCCCTGACAATCATCTACGAACAGGAACACGAAGATGGCAGACTTGTCTCTCTTATCACTTCGCAAATATTGAGAAGTGAAACAAGACTGAATTAGTGTTGTCCAAATGATTGGCTACCCTCCAGCTCCTTTCATAACAGCAACATTTAAAGAGAACAGACTTGATGATGACAATGACCACTGGGCCCAGGAGGAATGGCCCTGGGTCCCCACTCTTCAGAGCAGCTGCAGCGAAGGCCTTAGGAGCTTATGTGTACACACTGCGCAGCCAGTCCAGATCCTCGTTACGCATCCGATTAAAGGATCCTTGAGGTGTAACACCAGCCAAGTTTGGCTGAGAGCTGAGGGTTCCACTAAGTCAGACTCACAGGCTTATCATAGGCATTTTCATTTTTCCAGCATTTAAAACAGTGAGATAGACCCAAGACCACAGCTTCTCTTTAACCCTTTTGGCAGTTTTAAATTCCAGGAGGCTTCAGCACTCTCGCCCTGCAAAGGAGACTGTAAACCTCAGTCTTCGCATATAAGAGCGGGAGGTTCTGCAGAGACCATACCTGGAATAAAACAGGTGCATTTTGTCTCCCTGTATATTATTTGATGATATTATTTGTTGTTGCAATTAAGGAAATACAAGCCCTAATGCCCTGGTCACTTGGCTACAGTAGTTACATGTCTGAAATAACAACCACCACCACAAAATAAATAAAATAATAAACAAAGAAAGGAAAAAGGAAAAAGAGTCACATGGAGGGGAAGAGGTAAGAGAGAAAAAAAATAAGAGACTCATCCAAAAGAAGAAAAGGTCACAGCGGCTATTCTCAGGGTGTAAAATATTCCATTAGCTTTAATATGTGGAGGACATTAGCATTATGCACAGTGGGAAGGAACATTTTTAACACAGAACCTCTTCTTCTAGCTTCAAAAGATGAGAGGAAAATATAAAGCGAATGAAACTGCTGTTGGGATGATGTCTTTTTCTCCTCGGAGTATAGAGGAGAATACTCCTCTGGGTTGGCAGAATAGGAGGCTCGTCGGGACACAATTTGCCTGGTCAGAAATGACCCCGCAAGAGAAGGAGAGGCTGAGCCCCATGGTGCCCAGGAGGACAGGTGCTCTGCCTCCCAGAGATGGTAAAAAATCCCCCTCCCTGGGCCCTTCCCAGGGACCCCCTTCCCCAGGCTCTCCCCCCTCCCCAGGCGCTCCCCCCTCCCGGGGCTCTCCCCCTTCCCCGGGCTCTCCCCCATCCCCGGGCTCTCCCCCTTCCCGGGGCTGTCCCCCTTCCCGGGGCTCTCCCCCTTCCCCAGGCTCTCCCTCAGGACACCCCTCCCCAGACTCTCCCCACCTCCGGTCTCTCCCCCCATCCCGGGCTCTCTCAGGACTCCCCTCCTTGGACTCTCCCCACTCCCTGGGCTCTCCCCCCTCCCCAGGCTCTCCCCCTTTCCCAGGCTCTTACCCCTCTCCAGGCTCTTCCCCTTCCCCAGGGTCTCCCTCTTTCCTGGGCACTCCCCACTCCCCAGGCTCTGCTTCAAGACCCCCCTCCCTGGGCTCTTCCTGCTTCCCAGGCTCTCCCCTCTCCCCAGGCTCTCTCTCAGCATCCCCCTTCCCCAGGCTCTCCCCACTCCCTGGGATTCCCGCTCCACCACGCCAGGGGTCTGCCCCTCCCCAGGCTCTCCCCCATCCCTGGGGTCTCCCTCTTCTCCAGGTTCTCCCTGTTCCAGGGTTCTAACCCCTCCCCAGCCTTTCTCCCCTCCCAGGCCCTCCCCCAGGACCCCCCTTCCTGGGCTCTCCCCACTCCCAGACTCTCCCTCAGGACCCCCTTCCCAGTGTCTCTCCTCTCCCAGACCCTCCCCCCAGGATCCCCTTTCCTGAGCTCTCCCTCAGCCTCCCCTGGGCTCTCCTTGGCCAGGAGCCCAGTGGGGAAGGTCTTGGGTTTGCCCGCCCTTTTGGGGGGCTTCCTTGTGGTAAATCTCAGAGGGCAAAATGCACCCCCGGGCCTTGCCGTGTTGGCCAGGGAGTCTGAGGGTGAAGTGGGTTGCCTATGTCTGGGATCCTTTCGGAGAAGGAGGTGGCTCTTATAAAGTCCAGTTCTCAGGAGCACCAGGTGGGCAGTGTCTAGAAGCTCATTAAAGGTCTGGTCTTACAGGCATTGCTGCTGCACCTCCAAAAGGTGCAGCTGTGACTGTGAGGAAGGCACACAAGTCCACTCCCAGCTTTCCTGGGTTCAGAGTAGTGCCGGGTCCCCTTTTGTGCCCCAGTCAACCGGTTGGGAGGTGACAAGGCAGCAGAGAGGAGGGTGTCCTGATGGGGCAGAGTCGGTGACTGAGTTTAGGAGGTGAGGGAGAGGAAGGATGCGGGCCAGGAGCATGGAGGTTTGGTGGGGATGGCTGGAGGGTGAGCAGCCCCTTGCAGAGCCACGCGATGGGGTGCAGGCCCTGTGCTGTGGGAGAACCCTGGGGACAGCATCCAGGTGGCCACCTCTTCTAGGCCCACCTATCACATCGGGTAAATTTTCTGTGTCTGTTATGTAAACCTCCTGAGTGACCTAAGCAGCTACAGGAGAAGGGGGAGGCCTGAGAGTACACAGATGCCACGGAGGGCCGTGGAAGGGGACAGATACCTCCAGAAGCCGCTGAAGCCACCTCTTTGGCCCACACTCTGAAGGTCAGCACCCTGAAGGTAGCAGGCCGGGGCTCTGCTACCTGGCCTGGTATTTCAAACCCTACAAGGACAGGGCCTTGGTCCTGCTCTGTGCTGTGTCCTCAGTGCCGGCACCCTGTGTGGCAACAGTAGCTTAGTGAAGGGTTGGGAAGTGCATACCCTACGAGCAGCAGCTGGGCATCACAGCAGCAGCAAACAGCGAAGCTAGCAGGCAATTTTCTCTCCTCCAGGCTCAGCCAGTTGCTGTCGAGGTGTGAAGGCTGAAGCCCCATCCAGCTGCCTCAGCCCTGTGCAGCTGCCTCACCCCCTGCACCTGCTACTTTCTGCTCCGTCTTGCCGGGGCCTCCTTGCACCTTCTCCTGGGAGCTGCTGCTGCTCTCCACAAATCAGATTCTGCGCTTTCTCCTGCTGAACCCAGAAACCTGGGCCCTGAGGTGGCTGAGAGTGCAGAAGGCAGGCTTTTCACTGCCTGAAGGAAGGCAGGTTGGCCCACCCTTGTACTGGCAACATGATCTCGGCCCTGTCTGGAATGGGAGCTTCAGTTTCCTTTGAATTAAAATCCCCAAAGGCGGAGCTGGGAGGATGTTGGTGGAGGAGGGGTGCGAGCCCCTGGAAAGGCTTTGGTGAAAGGCCTTGAGCTGGGTGGGAAGGAGGTGCTGGCCAGATGGACAACATGTCACAACGCCAGGTAGGGAACCTCACCTTCTTAGAGCCACAGCCCCTGTCTCAGAATAGTGTTCTTAAATGTATACAATAAAATACAGAGGCTTAAAAGATGAACCAAATATATTGAAATAGAGCTTTGGAAATATTAAAAGTCATAATATAGAAATATATGGGCTACTTTAAGACATTAAATAGTAACTAACATTTGGGTTTGCATTTTTAAAGTAGTGATGAGCATAAACAATATTTTAAGATACCATCAACAACTGTTATGTGATGTGAAGACATCTGTGGTTTCTCCTGGTACAAAGTCACAACAAACTCTGCCGTGTGTTGCTTACACTCCTAATTGGAGGACGTGCTAAATTTCAGCTAGAGGTTGATGAAAATAATGAGGTAACTCATTTTCCACCCAGGCTTATGGATGTGCTAAATGACTTCCTTGGCCCTCTTAGCGGTCCTTCCTCTAGAGGGGAGAGGGGAAGAATCCCACGTTCTCTGAGCTGCAGAAGGACATTGAGAACTTTGGGCAGCTGAGAACTGAGAACTGAGTTCACACTGAGAACTGAGAGGAGGTGGAAGATGAAAGACTCTGCAGACTTTCCACTGGGCGCCTGTTTCAGGGACAGCAGTGTGGGGTAAACTGAGTACCTGTGTCCCCTCTGAAAATGTGCCTGTGAGGAGAGGCCACCTGGAGGGGAAACTGGGTGAGTTCTCGACCCCGAAAAAGCCTGCCTAGCCCTGGGGCCATGGGGAGGATGAAGTGGGTGCAGCATGGGCTCCTTGTGCTCCCAGGCTCCCACAAAGCTCGACAGTCTTCACTGAGGGGCCCAGCAGTTAGAGAGAGGTGGCCTCTCCTGCTGGGTCAGGAGCTTGGTTCTGGAAGGGTGCTGAAGGAGCTGTAAGAGAGCAGAACCTGGGGTCAGAAGATCCAGGCTGAACCCAGGTCTTGCCCATCACCCCGTTAGGGATTTCAGGTGAGTGGTGGGGTTCTCTGATTATCAGAGTCCCTGTTTCCTGCAACATTGGAGCAACACCCCTCCCTGGGTCCATTTCATTTCACACGAGTGTTAGGGTGTGAGGATCTTTAGAAGACCATCACACAAGGAAAGGCAAGCTATTAGGGTGGACAAAACGCTGTGTGGACCAATTACATGGATGTTCAAATATTAGCAAGGAAGCTACCTAACCTACTTAAGATACCAACGTCTTTAAGAATTTCAATAAACAAATTGGTTGTTAATTTCAAATATTAGCTTTCACTTATTAAAGTAGGCCCCTGAAATAACTCCTTTGAAACATAAACTTGTTAATTGCAAGGTAACAGAAGTGCTTGAAAGCAATAATGCTGCTTTAAAATATTTGGCAAGTCAGACGTTTGAGAACATTTCCCCACACCTGGTCCAAACTACAAGGTATTGTTAAGTTCTGTTCATTTCATTCTCCACTCACCAATTACATTAATTTATGCATATAAACATTCTAAGTATAGCCTAAGCATTTAAATAGGCGAAGAAGGACTTCTCCTTGACAACAATTTGTCAATAATTAGCACTTTAATAGTATTTGTGTTTTATTTATACCCTGACAACTTCCAAAAAGGATCTGTGTGGAGGGTTAGCTCATTCCTCCCATGTGACTCCCTCTCCCCCTCCTTCCCTCCCCCTCTCTCCCTCCCTCTCTCACTGCCTCCCTCCCTTCCTTCCTTCCTTCTTTTGATTTTCCTAGCCCCAGTTTCTAAGATCTAATTTAATATATTGCTGTGATCACTCCAGAGTCTTAAATTAGCAACTTTAGGTTAGTTCCCCTCAGATTCTGTTTTCACTAGAGAGTGGGAGGTTTGGAGAAAGTGCTCTGATGAACCAGTTCCCTTTATTCTTGGTTGTTGCCTCCCTACTTCACTCTTTACAACAACCAAACAAACAAACAAAAAAGTATATTTATTATATTCCTTTACCAAACCACAGATTACATGAATACTAAAAAGTCTAATCATGCACATTAATATCTCAGAGTGAGGCTGGGTGCAGTGGCTCATGCCTATAATCCCAGCACTTTGGGAGACTGAGGTGGGAGGATCATTTAAGCCCAAGAGTTCAAGACCAGCCTGAGCAACATAGTGAGGCCCCATCTCTACAAAAAAAATTTAAAAATTAGCCAGGTGTGGTGGGCATGGTGGTGTGTGCCTATAGTCCCAGCTACTTGGGAGGCTGAGGCAGGAGGATCAATTGAGCCCCGGAGGTCAAGGCTGCTATGAGCCGTGATAGTGCCATTGCACTCTAACCTGGGCAACAGAGAAAGATACTGTCAAAAAAAAGAAAAGATCTGAGAGCGATGCCCAACCCTGCTGGTGATCAGGGTGCTCTCCATGGTCTGCCTCACCCAGCACTGGTAACAGCCTCTCCCCTCTACCTGGGAGGCAGCATGGCCTCTCCATTCACGTTATCCCCCAAAGCCCTAGATTACCATCCTCTTCTGTCTCCAGACACTAAGAATTCAGGTTCCAAATCCTATTTATGCCATTTATGCCCTTGCCCTTTGGGTGTCATGATTTAAGCTGGGAATGTTCCTTAAAGTCCCAACTGTAGCTGGAGAAGAGCTGCAGGGGCACGGCTGTCAGTCTAGAAGGGCTCTGGGAAACGCTGCAGGAGCTGGCTCTGTGTGGGCTGAGCAGGAGTTCCTGGCACAAGGTCAGGAGGGCAACCATGAAGGGAGAGCCTCTGTGTGGAGGTGTCGAGGCAGGGGGTGCGGGTGGCTTTAGGATCCTCAATGGGGGACACAGGAAGCTCGGGGTCTGGCTAGGCACAATGGGTACGCTGAGGGCAAATTCTCCCCCAGTCCTAGCTCCATGCTGGGGTCCACGGGCAGGTCTGTGTCATGGAAGGCTGATGGTGAGGCCAGCAAGGAGACTGCACCAGGCCTGGCCATGCAGCTCTGTCCAGGGAGATGGCAGGACAGGGAGCGGCTGTCCAGGTGCGGATGGTGCTGTCTCTCTGATTTGCAGAGTAAGCTTGCTTGCTCCCATACAGCACACACAGCAGCTGTCAGCCTCACCACATCTTGTCTTATCTTATCTCAGAGGACCTGGGATAGGGAGTAACTTGGCCAGGGTCACATAGCTGGGACTGGCCATCACCGGAATGCTTTCCAAACTTCCAACCCCAAGCACCCGGACCCTTTATCTAAGTAACAGGGAGGTCTGATATCTTCCAGGTTACCTTGAAGGTGGGCAGTCTAGCCAAGCATTGGGAGGGTCTGCTCTGACACCCTGGCTTCACCCCAACCCATGGTGCCATCTCCCAGAGACGCAATCTCCTCATCCATAAAGCATTCCTTCTTGTTTCATCACTGTTGTGGAGGCACGCATGTGACAGAGCTCATGAAGCACTCAGCATGGTGCCTGGCACATGGAAAAGCTCAGGATGTGACAGCCTGTGGTTGAGATGGGGATGCAGCATGTGTCCTGTTGTTGGGGTGGATACCCTCTGGAGTTTGTCCCTGCTCCTGAGTGGCTGGCAGTGATGTGTGTAGATCCAGGAGCCTCCCAGACCTTGAGTTCTTGACTCCTGCAACCATTTGTTTATGGACCACCAAGAGCCGAAACCCTTCATGCACACTTTTTGAAGATGAAGAGCTGTTATAATTCTATGCTGGGACCGAGGGGGAATATTTCTGAGTTAAGATGTATTTAGAAACATATCTAAGGTTGACTTTCCTTTAAGCCTTTTCTCCTAGCTTTTGAATTCTGTTAAGTTACTGGGAAATAAAATTAATCTTTTGCAGGTTAATGAAAGGTTGTGCCAAGATCAGTTTTAAGTCCTGCTGCCAAAGCTATTCTTTAGTCTGATGGCTTGGGATGCCACGTGTCATGAATAATAGTGCAGGCTGCTTTCTTCTCCTGCTTTAAGACAAAGGCACAAGGATGTTTATGTCAACAAGGGATCATCACAAATATTCCCAAGTAGACTCAGGACTCAGGGGCACTTGATGTCTGTCCTGGCACCAAAGGGTTAAGCCCTGTCCAAAAATTTAAAGGCACCTTCCCAGCCCTTTCAGCTAAGGTCAGACTATTCCTATCTAAATAAAAAAGATGAATTATTTGTAGAAAAGAAAAGTCTTGGGTGGCCTCCGTCTCCTAAGTGGTGACGAGGATTAATGAAGAATTTGCAGAAAGAATCAGCCTTTCTCATGAAAGGCACACAGTGGTGGCAGGTTGAATTTTTTGCCTCTAACCACGCAGGCCCTTAGAGAACCTGATACGTAAACTATGTGATATTCCCTGGGGCAATATTTTTCTTGCTCTTGCCATTAAGTGGCTATGTCTCTGTCAGCACAGCTATGCAATGGAAGTGGATATGTCAAGAACACTCTCATTAAGACATGCAATTACAGGAAGCAGTGCAGGGTTTGGTGCTCCCTGTATTTTATTTTAGAACACCTGAATTACAGTATTATCCCATTCTTGGGGATCACACGTGACAGTAACAAGAGGGCTCTGGCCAGATTCGCTATGATTATTGAACTTAGAATGCTCAAGGGAGACCAGCACCGTGGGCTAAAACCGAACAGCAGAGCCACGCTGCATGAAGAGGGGCCTGGGAGAGGCACCTGGCCCATTTCCTGTGGAGGAAGTGGAAGTTTGTGGGTAGAAGGCCTCCAGGTAGAGGCTGAGGAAGGGGTCCTGGAGAGGTGGCATGGGAGGACAGGCCATGAAAGGTTGGGGTGGCAAGTGCACACCAGGGTACGGAAGGCAGGAGAGAGTGGGAGAGAGAGGGTGTGGCCCTGCCGAGACCCTGTGGGCAGGATGGTCCTGCTGTGGGTAGGAGGGGGTTGCTGGAAGTAGAGCCCTAAGCTGAGTTGTGAGAGCCACCAACGTCCAGCAAAGGTGCTCTGAGTGAGCTCTGCAGAGCATCAGGAACCACTGAAGCCTGGGCTGGAGACAGGCACCAGCTTACCCGCCTTAGGAGCATTAACTTGGGGACTTTGGCTGACACAAGAGAAAAGGGAGGTACGAAAACAGGGTGGTGAACTGGAAGAACAATCTAACGGTTCCAAAAAGTGGCAGGCCATGAGAATCAGACTAGAGTAAAGGGACAGCAGACAGGAATGGAGAGGCCAGAAGCCTTCGTAGAGAGAGAATGCTTGGGATTCACAACCTGGAGAATGTGGTGAGGCGAGGGGAGGGAGCTGTGGGCCGTGGTTTGGAGCCCTGGATGTGGGCAGACAGTAGTTCCAGCAGCAGAAATAAGGCGAACACTCAGAGGCAATACCCTGAGCATCGCGCGGTTCAGCTACGGGAGCAGATTTGAGAGAATCTGCCAGGAAGCGTGCCTGGGAGCTGGCTGAAGACAGAAGATGCCCCTCTGACTAAGGAAATAAGATGCCATTTCAACTCATTTCCTGTCATTGCAGCAGGGCAAAGCCCTCAAAGAAGACGCAGCCCTTCTTGACAAGGCAAAGGCACCGAGAGTGGCCTGGCTTCCTCCTGTGGACCCATCTCCCTCTCCCTGGGTAGCACCAAAGCACAGCTCTGGGCAAAGAACACTTGGTACCAAGATGCCCTGTCAGTGGACAGACCCTGCTTTGCACTTAGGGCTTTTGGCCCTCCACTGCCATCCCAGGCCTGTGTCCAGGTCTCCCTTCTGCTGCATACAGCTGAAGTCCTGCGATTTACTTCCTCCCTGAGGCCGTGTCCTACTCAGGGCACCTCTGTCATTATTGTGTCCATCTACCATGCAGGAACAAGCCAGAACGACCAGGGAATTAACACCTCTTGTGAAAAGCTCTCATCTATGGGCACCTCCAGCCCTCACCTCCCTGCTCAGTGGCAGAGCTTGGAAGACTAGGAATGAAGCTTCCCCAAGAAGTCCCCAGGAGTTAGGGAAACTTGTCTACAGTCCTGCCAAAGGCATGTACTCACAGGATTTGGCAGCATGATTTGATCTTAGCCACGGACAATCTCTCCCAACTCTGGACACTCTTTAGTAATGCTGCATTTATAAACCACATGGTTCATCTTTATGAAATGACCAAGTAGAACACAGGTGTGCACATCTTTGCATCAGACACAAACACAACTGGCATTTAAGTGAGCATCTACAATGTGGCAGATTCCATGCCCAGTGGCTCTTTGTAGCATTTAAATAAAGATTGTTTCTTCATTTGCATTGGAGTGAGCTGTATGGGCTTCTTCCCATGTCCTTACACTCCTCATTAGCCTTGATAGCATTGTGTTGGTTACTCATGCAGTGCAAAGAGCCAGTTTGAATTTCAGTTAGCACCAGAAGAAATGGGAATTCAAGTGACAGATAATCTAGGTCCATAAACCAAGCTTCCAATTTTGTAATCAACAATATTGCTGTTATAAAAAAATATATATTATCTGTACAAACAACTAAGGAAGCAGAAATGTAGATTTCTGCTTCTAATAATGCCAGACTGGTAACCCTTCTACAGAAGACAGCTAAAAAACATTAAAGAAACATCAAAGAAAATATTTTGTAAAGCATTAAAGAGATAAGATGAGGGATTATCCGGTCAAGACCAGAAAGAGGACAATAATTCAGAATGGTGGACCAGTCATATGAGGACACATATGCCCTAGGGATGTTTGCTGACCATAAGAGGTGTCTGAGAGGGTGAGTTTTGGGTTACTTTGTGAGATGGTGGGAATCCAAGTTGGGGTTCAGAGCCCAGCAAAGAGGGAGATCCTGTAAACCAGTCATAGGATGGAGCACCAAAGAGCTAAGCTGTGGGAGACAAGGTGAAATGAAAGTACACCAGCACCTCATGGGCTACAGCCCAGCCCTGCTTCACCTCAGAGCTTGAGTGTGGACTAAGATGGTCTTGAATTTTTTGTGCCCTATGTCCTGGAAAAAAGCAAAGAAATAACCTATCTGAAGAAAGGTGTCATCTTCCTAATCTTCAAAATATTACTATGAATACTTTGTCAAAAATAATGAGCAGCATAAAATCAGTAACATCTGAGAAAATATACCATGAGTGAAGAACAAGGAAAAACAACAAACATCCAGACTCACAGGTATCATAATGATCAGGCATAGACTAAAATACCTCTGCTTACTATGTTCCAGGAAATAAAACAAAACTTGGAAGTG
The DNA here is from genome assembly GCF_047675955.1 of Chlorocebus sabaeus. Taxonomy (NCBI): domain Eukaryota; kingdom Metazoa; phylum Chordata; class Mammalia; order Primates; family Cercopithecidae; genus Chlorocebus; species Chlorocebus sabaeus. The sequence goes on along the minus strand of NC_132905.1, from coordinate 41,623,921 downwards.
TTGGCAGGTGACTGAAACATACAAGAAGGGTTGTAGGTGATCTGAAAAAGAAGACACATGAGAATTATAGAACTGGAAAATAATTTTAAAAAAGTATTATAACTCAGCAAATGGGTTTGGTAGGAGTTGAGACACAACTACAGAGGAAACTGTGGAGCAGAATTCTATACCCAATGAACATACCTGCAAGAATAAATGTGGTAAAAAGACATTTCCAACGACATAAAACAGAGAGTGTTTACCAGAAGAAAAGCCATTCTAAAGGTAATTCTAAAGGATGTTCTCTAGGCAGAAGGGTATCACTCAAGCTGGACAATAAAAAATTTAGGAAGAAATGAGGAGCAAAGTAGTGGAATATAAGGATTTCTACAGTTAAACATCACCAGTGTAAAACAATAACATTGTCATTTTCAAGTATTTCTTTCTGTCTGTCCATCCATCCCTAGAAAAGATAATCTTCTCTTTAGTTCTTAAAGTCCAAATTCATATTTTAAAAATATTATTAAAATTGATTATTATGATGAAACTGACAAAATCCTAGAAAAATATAACTTGCCATAACTGATACGAGAAACAACAGAAAGCCTAATCAGAGATATCAATATTAAAGAAAGTAAATCACTAATTTAAAATCTTCCTATGATGAGAAGTCCAGGCTCAAAGAGCTTCACCAATGACTGCCACTAAAGATTTGAAAAATAGTTAATTTCAGTTTTAAATAAATGTTCAGAGAACAGAAAAAGGGAACTCTTCACAACTGGAGTAACATTGATATCAAAACTTAATGAAATTACCACAAAGGATAATACACATCAATCTCTCTCATGAACAGAAACACAAAAACGTTAAGCAAAACAGAAGCAAAAAATTCAGCAACATATACAAATTATGATCAATTAGGATTTATTTTAGGAATGCAAGGTTGGTTTAACATTTCAAATCAGTCAATGTAATTTATATTAGTAGATTAAAGGAAAATATTCACATAATTGTTTTTCATTTGCGCAAAATGCTTTTGGTAAATCCAACATCCATTAATGATTTAAAAATGAGTTATCTAAAGATCCTACTTAACAGTGAAATGTTGGAAATTTTTCTGTTGAGACCAGAGACAAGATAAGAGTGCCGCTCAGATGCAATGTGGCTTTTGCAAGTACAGTAAGGAAAGATGAAGACATGGGCTGGGCGTGGAGGCTCACATCTGTAATCCCAGTACTTTGGGAGGCCAAGGTAGGCAGATAGCCTGAGGTCAGGAGTTCAAGACTAGCCTGGCCAACATGGTGAAACCCTGTCTCTAAGAATATAAAAATTAGCTGGTTGTGGTGGCGGGCACCTGTAATCCCAGCTACTCAGGAGGCTGAGATAGGAGAATTGCTTGAACCTGGGAGGCGGAGGTTGCAGTGAGCCGAGATCATGCCATTGCACCATTGCACTCTGGTCTAGGTGACAAGAGCAAAACTCCATCTCAAAAAAAGTAAAAAATAAAAAATAAAAAAAAGAAGGAAAGATGAAGACATGAAGGTTGAGGAACTCAATCTTAGGTGGTAAAATAATAAAAATGTGTAAGAAAAGTGTGTCCTGTGGAGGTTATTCCAGTGGTCACTGGGAGGGGAGGAAGGAGAGTGGTAAGGAGGAAGGATGGCTGGAAGGTGCCAGTCCTTCTACCCTGGGGGTCCCAGGGACATTCCTGACCTGGGTGATGGTGACTTGGCCACTTGCTTTAAAATAATTTGTTAAGCTATACAATTATGCTTCCATGCTGACTGTTATTTTCAAACGAGAAAGGTTTGACAATCCCATTCACATTAACGGTGCTAAAACAAAAAAATAAATAAACACAAAGACACAGCAGGAAGGAAGAGAAAAACCAACCATTGCCTACAGATGGAGTGATTTTCTTCCAGTCGCTTTTTCTTTTTCCTAACTTTCAAAAATGTGTAATAATATATTGCCTATGTGGAAAGCTCAATTTTTTTGTGATGAAGACATATGAAATAAATCACTTGATTCTTCTGACAAATGACTGTGTACTGTAGCGTAACTTTAAAAAAAAATTGTACAGATGTATGAGATACCTGTGAAATTGTGTTAGATGTATACAATGTGTAGTGATCAAGTCAGGGTATTTAAGGTGCCATCTTCTGAATATAATACAGTTTTGTTTAACGATAGTCACCCTACACTGTTATCAACCATTGAATGCATTCCTTTCACCTAACTGTACATTTGTACCCTGTAACCCACCTCTCTTCATCCTCCTCCAGCTACTCACCCTTCCCAGTCTCTGTTATCTATCTTTCCACTCTCTGCCTCCATGTGATCAGACTCTTTAGTTATGTTTATAAGTGAGAGCAGGTAGTATTTGCCTTTTTGTGCCCAAATAACCTCCAGTTCCACCCATGATGCTGAAAATGGCATTATTCCATTCTTTGTTATGGCCAAATCGTATTCCATTGTGTATCTATACCACATTTTCTTTATCCATTTGTCCACTGATGGGCACTTGGGTTGATTCCATATTTTTGCCATTGTGAACAGTGCTTCAATAACTATGAGAGTGTAGGTATTTATTTGATATAATTATTTCTTTTTCTTTGGGTAGATACCCAGTAGTGGGATTGCTAGGTCAAAGGTATTCTATTTTTAATTTTTTGAGAAATCTCCATACTGCTTTCTATAGTGGTTGTACTAGTTTGCATTCTTACCAACAGTGTGTAAGAGTTCCCATTTCTCTGCATACTTAGCAACATCTGTTATTTTGCCTTTTTAATAATAGCCATTCTGACTGGGGTAAGATGATGACATCTCATTGTGATTTTGATTTGCATTTTTCTGATGATTAGTGGTGTTCAGCATTTTTTCATACATCTGTTAGCCGTTTGTCTTATTTTGAGAAATCTATACAAATCCTTTGCCCACTTTTTAATGGGATTATTTGTAGCATTTTCTTCCTGTTGTTTGAATTTTTTGTATATTCTGGATATTATCCCTTGTGAGATGTATAGTTTGCAAATATTTCTTCCATTTTGCAAGCTATCGATTATTTCTTTTGCTGTGCAGAAGCTTTTTTGTTTCATTAAGTCCTGTTTGTCTATTTTTGTTTTGGTTGCCAGTGCTTTTGAGGTCTTAGCTATTAAATTTTTGCCTAGACCAACATCTAGGAGAGATTTCCCTAGGTTTTCATTAGTAGTTTTATAGTTTTTGGTCTTATATTTAAGTATTAAACTCATTGTGAGTTGATTTTAGCATATGATTAAAGATAAAGGTCTACATAGTGTATACTTTAAAATCACAAAACTAACCCTTTGTTGATGGGATAAGTGGAGAATAACTGATAAGACATAATTTAAAAATGTTTCCATGGGAAAAGTAGTAAACCAAAACCAAGCAGTGTTAAACTGAAAAGCAAATGAGGTCATGAATGAGATTGGACTAGAATCTGTAGGAGCCAATCCTGAGCACCTAGAGGTGCTTGTGGATTTCCTCACAGTTTCACCCACTGTGGGCCTCAGTCCTGGCGTGCAGCCAACCTGCTGTGTGATCCTGAAACAACCTTGCTGGGCGCTAACTTCCTCACTTGCTAGGTACAATAGAATGTGCCTATTTCAGGATTCTCTTGAAGATGAAATAAAAGTCACTGTAAACTTGCTGTGAAACAGTGGCTCTGGGTATATCGGAAAGATTTTAAAACAGTACAGACCCTGATTTGTACAGACCTAGATTCCAATGTGTAAAATTTATCATCTGTAAAATGGTGATAATACTAGTATTAATTTTACGGGGCTGCTGTGGGAATTAGGTGCAATTGTGCATCTAAAGCACTTTGCCCTTGCTGCCATTCTTGTTTCGTGAGTGTGTGGCAGCAAGCCCTCCACTCCATACCCTGCACAGTGCCTGTCTGCAGCAGCACAGTTCTTGGCTCAACAGAGAACTGGAACTATGGCCAGGGAAGATTTGCTGTTGACACCCAAGGAGGTCCCTGCTGTACTCAAAACAGGGCTATCCTGGTGAGAATTACCCTCTTTAATGTGGGTTTGAATTTGGCTAACACAGGGTGCACTCTGAAAAACGGATTGATGTCAGCTTATTACATAACCCAAATTGTCATTTGATGTGAGGTGGTGTGGACCAGAATGCACCTCTATGCTGCAGTTTTGACCTCCTTGAGTCCTAGGAGGAAAGGCAGTCTTCTATGCTTTCTGCATCCTCAATCTCCCTCAGTCCCTTTCAGATTGATTCATTGGCCATCGACTGGACATCTGCCATGTTCGCATGTTTAGTCTCATTGGATTCAATGGATATCACTGGTCACAAAGCATCCTCCTTGCTCAGGCATTTGTAGCCTGTGCAGATGGTAAAGGGGGGCACAACTTTTGCTGCTGGGACGCAAAGAGCCTCTGAATGCTGAGGAGGGGGAAATGTAGTACCCTGGGTGTGCTGGGCACCAAAAGCTGTGGAGGGGCTAAGGTGCTCCTCTGATTCTTGCATGCTGAGGTGACTCTCAGTTGGTGTTTTGCTTCCAGAGGGAGAAATATCAGACTCACCTCCTGTGTCTCAGTGTCCCTCAGCCTTGCTGTCTCTCAGGCTCACAAATTGCTTGCTCTACCCTGGCCTTTCCAATGGCTAACTTTATGCAGGCCACATCAGTCCACTGCCTGGGGTCTCTGGCTCTTCCCACCACCACCAGCTTGATGAACTCCAGCCCAGGCTCCCAGATTCTGGCCTCCACAGCAGCTCTGGAGGAAGCACGGTCTGGAACTTGTTAGTGTAGGGAGGTTCATTCCCAGTGGGGCAGACTTTAACACTGGGAGCTACACTGCTACTTCCCTCTCCAGTTGCCCTCTGCTGTCTCAGTAAAGCCTACCCAGAGACCTGCTAAGAAGCAGAGGCCAGAGGGGAAGGCACTACCCTATGTTGCCCCACCTCCTTCCACACCTCCTTTCCATTTCCCTCATGTTCACTGGTCTGGAATTGCACTTTCAGATAAGGCCACAGAACTCCAACCTTGCTGCAGGTTCTGTGTTCTAGGGAGCCCAGTTGAGTTGATGGACTCAGCTATTTCTGTCCAAGGCTCACCACACTGAGTGCATCACATAGCTGTCATGTTAGGGATCTCAGAGCCTCCAGGAAACACAGTGGCCAGAATTCCAGCCCTGATCCACCACAGACTCACCCAGTGGGTCTGTGTAAATGCAGCTACCTCCCAGCCTTAGCATCCCTTCCAGAACAAGGAAAAAAGTGGAAGAAGTGCTGTACTCTTTAACATCTTTAGCTCTTTGGAAAAGAGACACAAGATGGGATAAGGCAGCCAATGGGGAAACAAACTGTGTCCTGAAATTAATTAGAGCAGGAACAAGGGAAAGTACACACAGCCATTTCCATAGCACAAAGCCAGAATCTCTTCTGCACTCTCTATTTCTTCCCTCCCAAACTGCACTTTTATGTGCAGACAAATGGACAATGGACATCCGTTATCTGTCTCCTGGGAAGAGCTGCTGGGACAGTTCTTCCAAATGTGTTCTGGAAGAGGACCATGGAAAAGGACACGAGGTGAAAGAAGGAGGAGGGAATTCAAAGAGAAATCTGTTCATGGACTCCCAGTGGAGGACGGGGTCAGACGGCCTCCAGCACACCCAGGGTACTGCATTTCCCACTCCTCAGCACTCAGAGGCTCTTTGTGTCCCAGCAGCAAGGGTTGTGCCCCCTTTTACCATCTGCACAGGCTGCAAATGCCTGAGCAAGGAGGATGCTTTGTGACCAGTGATATCCATTGAATCCAATGAGACTAAACATGTGAACATGGCAGGTGTCCAGTCGATCGCCAATGAATCAATCTGAAAAAGACTGGGGGAGATTGAGGATGCAGAGCTTATATGTCCCGGCACTGACTGCTCAAGAATTCTGAGTGCAGGGGAAGGGCTCCAAGTGGGGTGAGGATGAGAAACAACCTGTTGGTAAAACACCATGAGTGAGGAGTGTAAGAAAAGGTTTGGAGGCCAGGCCCGGTGGCTCACACCTGTAATTCCAGCAGTTTGGGAGGCCGAGGCGGTCAGATCACTTGAGGTCAGGAGTTCGAGACTAGCCTAGCCAACATGGCGAAACTCTCTCTCTACTAAAAATACAAAAATTAGCCAGGCATGGTGGCGGGCGCCTGTAGTCCCAGCTACTTGGGAGGCTGAGACAATAGAATTGCTTGAACCCGGGAGATGGAGGTTGCAGTGAGCCGAGATTGTGCCACTGTATTCCAGCCTGGGTGACAGAGTGAGACTCCATCTCAAAAGAAAAAAAAGTTTAGAGATTTCACATTTAATTATCTCTTAAATGAGTAATTGGCAAAATAAACACATAAATACACATTAAAAATCGGAATTGTTTTTAAAAAATCAGTCTAAAGAAAATCACTCAAAACCATACATTTATATGGAAATTAAGCAATCTGCTCCTGAATGACTTTTGGGTAAACAATAAAATTAGGGCAGAAATCAAGGAATTCTTTGAAACTAATGAGAACAAAGATACAATATATTGGAATCTCTGCGACACAGCTAAAGCAGTGGGAGGCTTCCCCCACCTAAAGAGGGAAGCTTATAGTGATAAATGCCCACATCAAAAAGTTAGATCTCAAGTTAACAACTTAACATTACACCTAGAAGAACTAGAGAAACAAGAGCACACCAACCCCAAAGCTAACAGAAGACAAGAAGTAAGCAGAATCAGAGGTGAACTGAAGAAAACTGAGGAGTGAAAAACCATACAAGAGATGAACAAATCCAGAAGTTCGTTCTTTGAAAGAATAAATAAGCTTGATAGACAACTAGCTAGACTAATGAAGAAGAAAAGAGAGAAGATCCAAATAAACACAATCATAAATACAAAAACCCTCAGAGACTACCACGAACACTTCTATGCACACCATCTGCAACACTTAGAAGAAATGGATACATTTCTGGAAACACAACATCTCCCAAGATTGAACCAGGAAGAAATTGAACACCTGAAAAGGCCAATAATAAGTTCCAAAACTGAATCAGAAATAGAAAGCCTACCAACCAGAAAAAGCCCAGGACCACATGGCTTCACGGCCGAATTCCACCAGATGTATAAAGAAGAGCTGGTATCATTCCTACTGAAACTATTTCAAAAAAGTTGAGGAGGAGGGACTTCTACTTAACACATCCTATGAGATCAGTATCATCCTGATACCAAAACCTGGCAAAGACTTAACAGAAAAAGAAAACTTCAGATCAATATACTAAATAAACATATATGTAAAAATTTTCAGCAAAAACCAGAAGCACATCAAAAAGCTAATCCACCACAATCAAGTGGGTTTTATCCCTGGGATGCAAGGTTGGTTCAACATATGCAAACAAATAAATGTAATTCATTACATAAAGAGAAATAAAAACCAAAACCACATGATCATCTCAATAGATGCAGAAAAGGCTTTTGATAAAATTCAGCATCCTTTCATGTTAAAAACCATTAATAAACTAGGCATTGAAGGAGTATACTCAAAATAATAAGAGCCATTTATCACAAACCCAAAGCCAATTTCATACTGAATGGCAAAAGTTGGAAGCAATCCCTTTGAGAACTGGAACAAGACAAGGACGTCCACCCTCACCACTCCTGTTCGACAAAGTACTGGACGTCCTAGCCAGAACAATCAGTCAAGAGAAAGAAATAAAAGGCATCCAAATATAAAGAGAAGTGAAACTATCTCTGTTGGCAGATCATATGATTCTATACTTAGAAAACCCCATAGTTTCTACCCAAAAGCTCCTAGATCTGATAAACAACTTCAGCAAAGTTGTGCAAAAATCAGTAGCATTCCTATATATCAACAACACCCAAGATTCACGAAAGCAATTCCATTCACAATAGCCACAAATGGAATAAAATACTTAGCAATACAGCTAACAGGGAGGTGAAAGATCTCTACAATGAGAATTATAAAATGCTGCTCAAAGAAATCAGAGATGACACAATCAACCACAAAAATATTTCCTGCTCATGGATAGGAAGAATCAATATTGTTAAAATGGCTATACTCCCTAAAGCACTTGAAGATCTAGTGCTATTCCTGTCAAGTTACCAATGACATTTTTCACAGAATCAGAAAAAAGTTATTTTATAACTCATGTGGAACCAAAAAAGAGCTCAAATAGCCAAGGCAATCCTAAGTGGAAAGAATAAAGCTGGAGGCATCATGTTACCTGACTTCAAACCATATTAGAAGGCTATAATAACCAAAACAGCATGGTACTAGCACAAAAACAGCCATATAGACCAATGAAACAGAATAGAGAACCCAGAAATAAAGCCATACACCTGATCTTTGACAAAGTCAACAACAACAAGCAATGGAAGAAGAACTCGCTATTCAATAAATGGTGATAGGATAACTGGCTAGCCATATGCAGAAAGTTGAAGCTGTATCCCTTCCTTACACTGTATACACAAATGAATTCAAGATGGAGTAAAGACTGAAATGTGAAATCTACAATTATAAAAACCCTGGAAGATAACCTAGGAAATAGTATCCTGTATATAGGCCTTGGCAAAGATTTCACAGTGCAGACATCAAAAGCAATAGAAACAAAACCAAAAATTGATAAACTGTACCAATTAAACTAAAGAGCTTCTGCACAGCAAAAGAAATGTTCAACAGAGTAAACAAAAAACCTATGGAATAGGAGAAAATATTTGCAAACTATTCATCCAACAAAGGTCTAATATCCAGAATCCATAAAGAACTTAAACAAATTAACAAGCAAGGAAGAACCCCATTAAAAACTGGGAAAAGAACACGACAGATTTTTTTCAAAAGAAAACATACACGCAGCCAACAACCATAGGAAAAAAATGTTCAACATCACTAATCATTGAGAAATATGAATCAAAAGCACAATGAGAAACTCTCATACAGTCAAAACGGCTATTATTAAAATGTCAAAAAATAACAGATGCTAGCAAGGTTGTGGAGAAAACGGAAGGCTTTTACATTGCTGGTGGTAGTGTAAAGCAGTTCAGCCATTTTGGAAAGCAATGTGGGAATTTCTCAAATAACTTAAAAGAGAATTACCATTTGACTCAGCAATCCCATCACTGGGTATATACCCAAAGGAATATAAATCATTCTACTATAAAGACATATGTGTGCATATGTTCATCATAGCACTATTCCCAATAGCAAAGACATGGAACCAACTAAATGCCTGTGAGTGGTAGACTGGATAAAGAAAATGTGGTACATATATACCATGAAATACTACATAGCTACAAACAAAAGGAGATCATGTCCTTTGCAGCAACATGGATGGAGCTGGAGGCCATAATCCTAAATGAACTGACACAGGAACAGAAAACCAGATATTGCATGTTCTGATTTACAAGTGGAACCTAAACATTGAGAACACATGAACAAGGAGGGTAGGAGGAGGGAGAGGATCCAAAAATTACCTATCAGGTATTTACCTGGGTGATGTTTATTACCTGGGTGATGAAATAATCTGTACATCAAACTCCCATGACACGCAATTGACCTATGTAACAAACCTCCATATGTACCCTTTAACTTTAAAGAAAGACAAACCGAGTTTTTCCAGCAGCAGCAGGGGGCCAGAGGTGTGGACAAGGAGCTGAAGTCCTCAGGATTTCCTGATTTCTCCCTACTTTCAGATGATCTTACTGACCTCAACTTTTTCCCTGGGCAAATCAGCTTGTTCTTTCCATATTAAAAAACTGGGGGCCACCGAGTGGTGGGTCACACCTGTAATCTCAGCAGTTTGGGAGGCTGAAGCAGGAGAATCATTTGAGCCCAGGAGTTTGAGACCAGCCTGGAAAACAAAGAGAGATCCCCATCTCTACAAAACACTAAAATTAGCCTGGTGTGGTGGCAGGCACCTGTATTCCCAGCTACTTGGGAGGCTGAGGTGTGAGGATAGCTTGAGTTCAGGAGGCTGAGAATGCAGTGAGCCATGATCGTACCACTGCACTCCAGCCTGGCCAGCAGAGTGATACCCTGTCTCAAAAATTAAATAATTGATTTAAAAAACCTAGTAAGTGGGGACAAATCTTCCAAGTCTGATTATGATGGCCCTGTTGATTAGTTCATCAACAACCCGGCAGCTCAAGAACACAACTAAGAAAGCAAATTGCAACTACTGGCATTGTTTGGATCTCTGGGAGGAACACATGTCCCCACACTCTCTAAGCAATGTCTTGACGGTGGTTACAGGAAGGTTTAGGCTCTTTCTGGGAAATTGACAGAAAACATTGCATCCTACACACCAGCCATGAATAATTAGAATTAATATCCAGAGTAAGATTGAGAAGGGAAACACTTAATTCCTGTTGGAACGATGATGGTGTCGTGTCCCTTAATGTCCTACAAGGCTTACTTGAGTGATAAGTTTTCATACCCAAATCCCGCAATTGTTCCCTCCACCTTTGCAGAATTTGCAGAGCATCTTATTCAGAGGAGAAAGAACAGCCTGTACTTGACTTATATTTCTACTCTGCTGGAGAGCATCAAATTCAAGAGAAAAAATAAGTACATTTAGTACATATCATTACCCAAGATTGCTTGGTTCTCTCCCATAATTTAATATAATCCAGTTTTAATGGAGTCAGAGGGAGAAGGACAGACATATCCCCGGGACCTATAAGCAGGGCTGCTATTTTACTGAAGACAAGAGGCAAGGATATCAGACTTCTATAACTCTTCCCTATGTGGGTATTTGCAATGTTAAAAGCAAGACTGATTTCCTCTAACACTTGGGCAGTATTTGGTGGAATCTGTCACTAAGTACAGTAATCACTGATCACTGACCCAGAAGCGGGCAATGATGGTGGGGGCACCGAATCCTGGCTCTACCCTTGGAAGCGTGACCTGGGAACAGGTATATGACTCTCATAGCCTAACGCCTCATGTGCATCTGCCCCAAGAGGTGTGTGATGTCATGTATGCGCAAGGTGCTTGGTGCAAAAGGGGGTTTTTTGTTGCTCCCCTAACTGTCCCCTCATTCTCCTTCCCACCGTATTTCACAACATCTATTTTTCTCTCTTTTGGGTCATTTTCATCATGAACAAATATGCTATCATTTCTCCCACTTAAAAGCAAAAACAGCCTGGGCGACAGAGCAAGACTCCGTCTCAAAAAAAAAAAAAAAAAAAAAAAAAAAAAAAAAAAAAAAAGCAAAAACAAAAACAAAAACAGAACACTCTTGACCTCATTGAATAGCACCCCATTTCTCACTCTCTGTTTACTGCAAAACTCTTCAAAAAAAGATAACTAGATATACTATGTCCAATTTCTCTCTTTGCATATCCATATGTATATTTACAAACAAGGTCCCATTCTGTCACTCAGGCTTGAGTGCAGTGGTGGGATCATAGATCACAGCAGCCTTGAACTCCTGGGCTCGAGTGATCTTCCCGCCTCAGCCTCATGAGTAGCTGTGACCACAGGCACAAGCCACCACGCTCAGTTAATTTTTAAATTTTTGTATACATGGGTTCTGTTGCACAGGCTGGCTTTGAACCCATTGGCCTCAAGCAGTTCCTCTCCCTAGGCCTCCCAAATACGTGAATTTTCTAAATGTTTTAATTGAAGTATAGTATTCTTACGGAAAACGGAAACGTGTACACACACACACACACAAAGTGTAAATAAAGCTCAAAGAGTTTCCACAAGCATACGGCCAGCACCCAGGTCAGGAAAGGGAATGTCCCCAGCACCCACAAGTCCCTCCGCGCCCCTCTGATGTGTCTGCTGATCCAAGTCCCAGCAGTGCAGCTTTGCCTCGCTGGATGGTTCCCTTCCTCTAGCTGTGGAGTCTGCTCCTCGGGGCTGTCCCTCCTTGCATGCCTGAAGCTGCTCATCAGTGGTCAATGCTCCCACGGGGCCCCTCATCACTGTGCCGGCGCTTGACCCCGACGTCTCCCTGGAGCCCCCGCGGTTCAGCGCCTCCACGCAGAGGCCGACAGCTCTGGGACTTGAGAGGCCCCGCTGCAGGTGCTGCCTACCCGTCTGCAGGAAACCCCTGGTCCAGGGCATCCCTCCCTTCCCTCTTCCTTTCACACTGCAACCTAAGCCCAGGGGTCATTCATCCAGAAGACACCCCGCAGCTCCCCACTGCTTATGAAATTCCCAGCCACCCCTGTAGCGCAGGTCTCCGGGTGACAGCTGCCGCCGCGCTGTGCCTCCCACTCCGCCCTGTCCTCTGAAGGCTCCCGGGAGCATATGACCATAGGGACTTCTCCTCCACTCAAGCCCCGGAGGCTTCTTATCTCAAAGTGGAAGCCCCGCCCAGTCACAGCCTCGGGGTCTGCCCATGTTGGTCCCACCTTGTTATTTACCCCCTGCCCCCATTCCTAGCTCCACACCCTCGGCCCCCCGCTCGGCCACGCCGGCCCCACCTGCCCCACGTGTGCCCCACAGGGTCTCAGCACTGCCGGCCTCTCTGTCTGGAAGCTCCTCCCTAAGGGCTCCCCCTGGCTCAGCCCAAGGCTGCATCATAAGACACCATCCTTTCCGCGAGCCCCGCCAGGACCACCCTGTTTAAAATGGTTCTCCCAGCTCCACACTCCCCATGTCTATCCGCAGCTAATAGCCAGTGAGTAAAACGGAGAAAAGTAAAGCTGATGTTGCAAGGAAGAGAGGCAGGCGACGAGCACGTCAGCTCTGAGAAGAGGGATTTGGTTTGCTCTGTTCACTGCTGCATGCGCGGCACTTACTGAACACGTGGGAGGTGTTCACTAATCAGTGGGTAAATGAATGGATTCCAAGGGGCTTTGCTATTAGCTAGGTTGCACTCTTGTTCTAGATTTTCAGTACCATAAAAAGATTCTCTTTTTTCCCCTAATTTGCCCAATTCTCCTTGCTGGTACTATTCATAAAATTCATAATCTGCTTCCTAATACCCTTTTCTCATTTAATTATTGTTATAATGTTGCAGTTAGTAAAGGAAAGAAACATTTTATGAAATGAAATTAGATCAAGACATAATAAATGCTTGGATGCAAAGACGTCTGCCAGCAGAGTCAACACACGAACCCTGGGGCCTGCCCGGTGCAGGTCCAGGCCCAGAGCCCCCTTTGGGGCAGGGCTCTGGCTTCAGTCCCTGGCTGCCCCCATCACATGGGATGGAGTGAAGTGCCATGAGGACCAATGCCATACCATGCTCAGACAGGCTTTCCTCCCCTGCCAGCCTTTCCAAACAGGGTGGGGGGATGGTGAATTTAAAAGCAAGGACTGTGGTTCTATTTTTGTTTGCAAACAGATAAAAGTCAAAGCTATATTGCAAAAAATATGGCTTTAAGGGTTAGAAATATTAATATTTCCCTCATGTGCCCATACTTGCTACCTCTGTGATATCTGTTACTTATTAAATCCCTTGAAACTTCAGTTTTGTTCATCTGTAAACTGGAGGTAATAATTTTCCACCTTCCGGACTCACTGCAAAGATTAAATAAGATAAAGTGTGTGCATTAACTAGCTGACAGCAGCCACTCAGCCAATTATGGGATTCATGTCTATCCTCAGTATCATTCACAAATGTCAGTTCCTAGATGAAGCCACACCACCATAATCGCACACACCCACACCGTCCTCTGTATGAACCGGTTTACAAAGCGTGCTTGCAATGGGGACCAGATGGAACATTGTTGAGCAAAATGAAGTTGTAGACAACATGCTGCCCTCCTCTGCCCACCCACCCCCACCCCACAGCTCAGGGACAAGCCAGATGCCTCTCCCAGAGAAGGCAGGTGCCTCCAAGCCCACACATCCTGCTAGCTCCGGCTTACTGCTCACCAATGTCGGCTTTAGGCTCACCACTCAACCTCACTGAACCCTGATTTCAGTACCCATGCCATGGAGCTCCTATGAGATCATGCATGTAGGACAGCACTACTCACACCCAAACAACATCAGAACCCAGGGCATCCCTCCCTTCCCTCTTCCTTTCACACCACAACCAAAGCCTGGGGGTCATTTCTTCCAAAAGACATCCTGCAGCTTCCCACTGCTTATTAGATTCCCAGCCATGACTGCAGCGCCCCTCCCAGGTGACGGCAGCCGCATCCACGAGGAGCTGGAGGCCTCCTCAAAATGCAGATTCCTGGGCTTTGCCCCAGAGACTCTGACTGAGCAGGCCTGTGGTGGAACAGACAGTGTGCATTTCTAGCAAGTGCGTAGGGGGTCCAGGACCACACCCCGGAAGCAAGGGTGCATGGCCCCAACGCTGAAGCTGGTGCACAGTAGGAGGTCAGCCAATGTTACCCACCTCACTAACACTTTAATTACTACTGTTATGCTAGTTCATAAACATAATTTTAGAATTAGCAACATTTGCTGGAAAAGGGGTGTCTGTGTCTTTCCGGGTATCCCTTGGCCTCTGGACCCCCAGCACCTGGGGAACTCAGGTTTCCAGCGGGCACGACCAGCAGCAGTTGCTCTGCAGGTGCCTCCTGGGGACTTTCACTGGCCTTACATCTCTAACCCTCAGCTAACCGCACAGCCTGGAAATCATGTTAACATCATTGCATGCGTCAGGAAACAGAGGCATGGGAGAGCTGCCTGCTAAATGGGACCAGACTACAACAGGACAGAACAACATATCGGAGGTGCATAATTCTAGAGATGGCTGCCCTCATTTTCTCTACTGCCCAGTTTAATCAAACTACCATAAGATGCTGTTTTGTTTTTCTGTAATGGCTTGGCATGTTCCTTTGACTTCACTGAACAGTTATTTTGACAATGAGCAGACACGGCCTGACTGTCAGAGTATACTGTGATATGATCTGAGATAAAAGGGAAAGAAAACCCAAAGTCACACTTAGATGTCAAAGATTTCCTCGTGAATGGCACTGTGGGCCTGGAGAGCCTCGGCTCCACCAACATGCTCTTCGCCCAGGTGCATCATCCCCTTGACCCAACAAGGCGGCAGGAGGTGCTGGCCACTGCGGCAGAGAGGGTTACGGGCTTCCCCCTCTCCAGTCCTGGGCTTCGCACTCCCAGGTGGCCTCGCTTAGGAAAGTACTGATTTAATTTAGTGCAAGGATTCTCAGATTGCATCTGTTCTATTCTATGCCGCACTCTCTCTCCTTGGCAGCTGCCGGCTTCCCCACGATGGCCTGCTGGAGACCACACATCTGCAGTGTGGGCTGCAAACGGAATGCTCAGCAGCCTGGTAGCCGGCTGAGGCATCCTGTGCAGGGCTGCTTGTTTCCAGGATCTGCAGCAGCACCCGGAACCACCACTGCAGACTAAGGGGAGCTGCCTGGGAAGGGAGTTCTGATTGGAAAGGGATGCGGAAGCAGGCCCTGCAAACGGGACTCACCTCCACAGGTATCTTTATAAAAGTGTCAGCCCCTCTTCTCTGTTGTGGTTCTACCACAGGGAAATCCATTCTCAAAGCGCAATGAAAAGGGAGGCTGCAGTCAGTGGCCCTGAAAGCTCCTCTCTACGCCCATAGTGAAGGCAACACCTACACCCACACCCCAAAATGTTTCCACTTCATCTTCAAAAAAGTGATCAGAAGCCGCTATAGAAACTACATTTCCCATTTGCAGCTAACCAAGTAATAGAAATCCTCTACACTGTCTAACGTATCAAACACCATGAGTTCTTAGACCCAAGCCTGAGAGGCTCTTACTGTGTTCAGCATAAAATTACTTTCTGAGAAAGACTCTAGACACAGTCTCTGCAGTTGTAGCCTTGCTCTTCATTATAATGATGATTTTTGGAATAGAGACGCTGTCCATACCTTGCCCTGCACCAGAGACTGGGGCTTCAATCCAAGCACACGGAGCAGCGGAGACCATGGACACCACAAAGGACTGGTCTCTCCTTTGGCCATGTAGGCAGCCTCTCCCTGCGGCCCCTTGCCATCTCTCCAGGGTTCCCTCCACCCAGCACTCTGTGGCACTTTTACATGGATGTCTCAGTGGCTGGGCCCCATGAAGGTGGGTGTGTCCCTATTCTTCCCCATATGGAGATGACGCAGGGCTGGGGTGTACAAAGGAGGCTTCGGGGACGCGTTTGATGTCACCTGTCCAGCTCCTGGGCCCAATCTATCCTTCCCTTGCAAGACTGCTCTTTCTATTGGCAGCATCAGGGTGCAGTTTATGTGGCACGGCAGGCTCTGCCCACCATGGGCCTGTGCCCACACCCATTTCTCCAGCTCCTGTGTGTCCCACTCTGGGACCTCATCCTGCAGCAGGGTTCACTCATGTCTGCCTCCACTCCACAGCCACCAGGCCCTGCCAGACCCAGGAGTCAGGCTCCCCACCCTATGCTTGTGCTGATGGAGAAGGGGTTCTGTGGCATTCGTGGGACGAAGTCACAAGAGAAGCTCGGACAGACCCTCAAGATCAAAGCTGGGTCTGGAACAACCGTTCAGCCTAGCCCCAGCAGATAAAGATTTCCCCACTGTGCCCTTCCGGCTACACCCCTGCCTGCAAAGGCTGCCCAACTTCTCGTGCCCTGTCAGGAAGCACTTGCCCTCAGGAGGACCACAGGCCACCCACCACTCTCCCCTGCTCCTCCTTGGATGTCAGAAAGAGGGGCCAGTCACCACTCAAGATGTGCAGGGGAAAACAGAAACCCCATAAGGCCAGGGCGGATTCTCCTCTCACTCGTCCAACAAACCCAACCAATACAGAAGCCATCAAGAAGCAACTGCTGGGCTCAGCCAGGCAATCTGTTTCAGAAGAAGCACCTGCCAGGCTCAGTTGTGTGCAGCCCTGGTCCCGAACCCTAGAAGCTGGAGAGGGACCCTCTGTACCTTTGAGGCATCTTCAGCCCTCCCTGAAAACACCCCATGGGCGCCCGGCACCACCCTCACCCCGGGCAAGCAGAGGAGCGCCCTTTCTCCCTGTTTTGGTTGGGCAGATAGCAGCGGGCCATGGTAACGCCGCCAGCTCACTCTGTAATTGGCAAGTAGAAATGTCTTTCTCTGATTAATAAAAATGTGAAGATAGCTGATTTCTGAATGAATACTCTGCACTTGCTAGAGAAAAATATTTCCAATATTTTCAAAATCTGGGTTGCATAAGGGGCAACCAACAGGATGCTCTGTAGTGAAAAAGGCTGGGAATCGAAACCTTTAGAAGCCTTATGTTGGGGAGGAACGGCAGATGTCATGCTGAGATGTGCCATTTCCACAAGCAGGGTGTTCAACTGGGGCAGGTACACGGGGGCTGCTGTGGAACTGGAATCTATTTTATAGGAAGGATTCTTTAGCAAGGAAATCAAAACCCTTCTTTCCTCCTCTCTCATTAAGTTAAATGTAGCCCACCTGGGCCTGGTGTTTCCCGGCACTAGGGTCACCCCATGCACACAACCCCAGCACCTAAATGAAGGACAGCCTCCCAAAGGCCATGTGCCTTCTACCCAGCAGACTCTTGCTTCGGTCATGAAGCCTCTTCAGAAGGCAGTCCCGCCTCTGCGAGGACACAGATGCATCTGGGGTGAGGCAGCCCGAATGCCTCCACCCAGCCCCCAGGGTCCCTTGACTCTGACTTCTCCCAGCCTATCCTCCAACTGGGCAACGGCTGACCCAGCTGTAGCAGGAGCTGTCTGGGCTTCCTCGCTTCTCCTCTTCCTCAGCTGGGATTGTCGCCCTCACCCCTGCCCTGTCAACACTTGCACATCAGGTGCAACAGACCAAGGAGGCCTTACCTCATGGGACAAGTAGAAGGCTGCGATGCCCAGAGGCCAGAAGCAGCAGAGCATGGAGAAGACACTGAGGCCCAGATGGTCCCGCGGGGGCATCATGAGGAAATTGTCCTCACTCTCTGTGTCGCTCGAGTAGTCGCTCTGCAAGAGAGAACCAGCAGGACAGGACAGGAGAAAAGATTAATAAAGGAGTCATCCTGGGGTGTCCAGGGATGTGGGATGATGCCTGGCAGGCGCAGGCCCTCCCCAGGAGGCAGCTGCAGTTGCTGATGTCGTTTGAGCCATCGTTACTGCTGTAAGTACACAGCCTCCCAGGAAGGGCGGCCCAGCCAAGGAAATGCTTGCCAAGAACAGGAAGATAATAATGCCAAGTACGGGCCTCTTGGGTCATTCAGTTGCAGAAGAAATCCTACAGAAAGCAGTATTTCTAAGATCACTGGAATGTGAGTGCCTGGATGGTGGGGACAAAGGATGGGACTGGGGACTTCGCAGGGACTGCCTGCCTGGAAGCCACCTGCAGAACTGGCCCCGTTGCCACCATGCACTGTCAGTGTGTTCTGAGGATGGACTGGAGGCTCTCAGAAGGCATAGCCTGGGCGTGTTTTTCTTTGTATTCCAAGACTTCTCACTAGCGGACAAGGACGAGGCAAGGCTGATGTGGATCAACAGAGGACACTGTCCCCTGAATCTCTCTTTTAAGTTTCCCTTGACTCTGAACTGAGTCAAGACATAGGTGGGGCCTGATTTCCACCTGGAGCATGAGGGCAGCTTCCTGAGGAGCAGAGGACAGCCTAGTGAGGCTCAGCTGTGCCCTTCTGCTCTGTGGCCTGATGGCAGGGGCTGAGTGAGACTCTCCTAGAGGTTCTGATGGAGAAGGTGTGTGCTGGGAGCAGGAAATCAGGGTGAAGCTGGGTACAGGAATTTACTTTTTAATTCTATATTTTTTAAAACTTTTTTTTTAGGTTCAGGGGTATGCGTGCAGGTTTGTTTTATAGGTAAACTCATGTCATGGGGGTTTGGTGCACAGATTATTTCATCACCCAGGTATAAGCCTAGTCTGCAGTAGTTATTCTTTCGGCTCCTTTCCCTCCTTCTACCCTCCAACCTCTGGTAGACCACAGTGTCTATTCTTCTCTTTGCATCCATGGGTCCTCATCATTCAGCTCCCACTTACAAGTGAGAACATGGGGCATGTGGTTTGTGATTCCACAGTAATTTTTTTTTTTTTTTTGAGATGGAGTCTTGCTCTGTCACCCAGGCTGGAGTGCAGTGGCGCGATCTCGGCTCACTGCACACTCTGCCTCCCAGGTTCACGCCATTCTCTTGCCTCAGCCTCCCAAGTAGCTGGGACTACAGGCGCCTGCCACCACGCCCGGCTAATTTTTTTGTGTTTTTAGTAGAGACGGGGTTTCACCAAGTTAGCTAGGATGGTCTCGATATCCTGATCTTGTAAGCCGCCCGCCTCAGCCTCCCAAAGTGCTGGGATTACAAGCGTGAGCCACCGTGTCCGGCCAATTCCACAGTAATTTTTAAAAAGCAGCTCAGATGATTCCAATGCTGACCTAGCAAAGAGAATCATGGCCTCACCCTCCCCACAAAGGGCACACGGGTCCTCCAGGAGGCTGACTGGCTGGGCCCTGCCTTGGTGTTTGTGCAGAGGGTGCCTCCTGGCTGTCATTCCACTGGCTGGGCTCTTTCCTCATCAAAATACGAAGTGCTCACACCAACTCCTCCAAACACCAGGGCCACCCTGCCTAGGCATTTGTCCTATACAAAGTTGAAGCCCATCTTACTCCAGATATTGTTTCCTAGAAGAGTAGTGGCTCGTTTCCTCTTGGAGGAGGCCCTGGATTCCTAGCTCTCTGCCAGCTGCCCAAGGTTGTTGAGCAGAGGCCCCCTGCCACAAGCTGGAGCGCTTTGAGAATGCAGTGGCAGTGTAAGGCAGTGACAGTGCCATTTCTTTAGGGGGCTTCCGGACAGACCCTGTGAAGCCAGACAAAAGTGCAGGTGGGCCCACCCTGTGAGTGCTGCACTTGCGCGGATGCCAGCCCGCTGCTCACCCCTGGTGTCTGAGCGCCCCCAGACATTCCTCCTTACTAATAGACTCTGGGAAGGCCCACAAGTGACCACAGCCCCCTTTGCTATTTCTGTTAATTAAACACAGGTAAAACCGCCAGTCAGAGCCTCTAATCACTGTGCAGCCAGCCATGGTGCTGCAGTGAGACCTGAGGCTCCCTGGTACACTGCATTTTCATAGGCTCAGCCCAACAATAGGGACTTTCCAGGTGACCTCTCGTGGAGCTTGGGCTCACTGTTTACTCGCCCCCCAACAAGCCTGCAGGGCAGGGATCTGAAGTGTCACTCCACCAACAGGACAAGTGACTTGCTCAGGCTACAGGGCCAGCTCCTGGCCTTGCCTCTCCTGCCGGGCACAGGTGGAGGAGTCACTGCATCTACTGTGGTGGCTGCTTCATGTGTCTGGGGCTGCAAAGCCTCTGTCCACAGAGCCATGCTTGTGAAATTTCTCTTCTCTTTATTCTGCACATTGGCCCCCATATGGCCTCTGAACAGTAAGGGGATATGAAAATTGCCATCATTATGGCTAAGGGGGAAGAAAAGTGGAACAGCCCACGGGGATGCAAAATTCATGGGGGAGTTGTGAGGCCCCAGGCTGTCCAGGTGGAGATGCTCACTTCCCAGCCTCGGGTGCTGGAGTCTGGAATCTGTAAGGACGAGTGGTGGGTGGGAAGGATAAGCAGTGGGAAGGGTGTGCCGCGTGGAGGATGTGCAGAGGAGAGGATGTGCAGGGGTGAGGAGTGCAGGGGTGAGGACGTGCAGGGAAAGGACGTAAAGGGGTGAGGATGTGCAGGGGGAAGGATGTGTAGCGGGGAGAACATGCAGTGGGGAGAACATGCAGTGGGGAGGACATGAAGTGGGGAGGACGTGAAGTGGGGAGGACGTGTGGGGGACATGCAGCAGGAGGACGTGGAGTGGGGAGGACGTGCAGGGAGGAGGATGTGCAGCGGGGAGGACATGCAGAGGGGAGGACATGAGGGGGGAGGTCGTGTGGGGGGAGGTCATGCAAGGGGAGGCCATGCAGGGGGGAGGTTGTGCAGTGCAGAGAGCATGCATGGGGGAGGACGTGCAATGGGGAGGATGTGAAGGGGGAGGCCATGCAGTGGGAAGTATGTGAAGGGGGGAGGAGGTGTAGTGGGGAGGACGTGCAGTGGGGAGGATGTGCAGGGGGTGGACGTGCAGCAGGGAGGACTTGTAATGTGAAGGAAGTGCAGTGGAAGGGAGTGCAGCAGGGAGGATGTGAAGGGGGAGGACATGCAGTGGGGAGGATGTGCAGGGGGGAGGACGTGAAGGAGGGAGGCTGTGAAGCAGGAAGGATGTACATGCAATATGGAGACTGTGCAGTGGGGAGGATGTGCAGCAGGGAGGATGTACAGCAGGGAGGACATGCAGGTGGGAGGACGTGCAGTGGGGAGGATGTACAGGTGGAAGGACATGCAGTGGGGAGGACGTGAAGGGAGGAGGCTATGCAGTTGGGAGGACTTGCAGGGGTGAGGGCCTGCAGTGAGGAGGATGCACAGGGGTAAGGACCTGCAGTGGGGAGGATGTGCAGGGGGGAGGACGTGCAGTGGGGGGGATGTCCAGGTGGGAGGATGTACAACATGGAGCACGTGCAACATGGAGGAAATGCAGTGGAGAGGATGTGCAGAGGGGAGGACATGCAGCATGGAGGCTGTGCAGTGTGGAGGATGTCCGGGGGGAAGCACGTGCAGTATGAATGACATGCAGCATGGAGGCTGTGCAGTGGGGAGGGTGTGCAGTATGAATTGCATGCAACATGAAGGCTGTGCAGTGTGGAAGGCATGCCCCATGGAATCTGGGTATCTGCCCAGCTGCACCTCATCACACATGGCCCTGTCGACTCCACTCTCCATCCCTCACTGAAAACATGTGGCTTTGGGGGTGTCAGGGAGCTGATTTTGGAACTGCTGAGCTTCAGAAGGGGCTGTCTCTGCAGGAGATGCTCAGGAGGTTCAACCTGTGACAAACTAACCCATGTCCAAGACCCAAGACCGGCAGAGCCAAGCTGGGGAATGACCATTTCTCCAGTGCGCAGCTCAGCCCTTGACCTCAGGGAGCGCAGCAGTCATGGGTCCCGACGTATCCTTGCACAAAACCACAAAGTCTGTCTGTGTTTATTTATTTTTTAGTTTCTTTATTTTTAGTTTACAAATGGTGTTATTACTATCTTTATCGTCATTGCCATTTCTGTTTTACAAAGGACAAAGCTGAGACTCCAAGAGGTTAAAACACGTCCACTCACAAATCATCCTGTGAGGGGCTGCTGGAGTCTGGAATCTCTGATACCAACTGCTCACCTAGGGCTCTGAGCTGTGTGCTGGGTTTGCACATGGCTGCTTTGGCTGCACACAAATCCCACTTTGCCTCCATTGCTTCTCATGAGAAGATGAGTTGTCTTCCTCCCCTCTCCCTGCCAGGGACTCTGATGATTCTGCTTCTTGCTAAGTCTGTCTCATGGTGGTGATGGAAAGAGGCCTGTGGCAACAGTGAGGTTTTCCCAATCTTAGTCAATGCTTGGGGAACCGTTGCCCCAGACCATATAGGCATATGGAAGCATTGCCTTCCATCTTTAGAAATAGCTTTAGCATTACCCCAAGAAGCAAAGATTTAGCTTTCAGGGCACTCCCCCAAAATCTTCACAGATTTTAATTTAGAAGCATAAAGGAATCACACTCTGTAAATTACCAAGCTGAGGCTAGATGACACCAAAATAATTTGTCAACTTTGATTGAAATAGATTTTAAAAACTCAGGGCTGGGCGTGGTGGTTCACACCTGTTATCTCAGCACTTTGGGAGGCTGAGGTGGAAGGATCACTTGAGGTCAGGAGTTCGAGACCCGCCTGGCCAACATGGTGAAACCCTGTCTCTACTAAAAATAAAAATAAAAATAAAAATAGCAGAGCTTCGTGGTGCGTGCCTGTAGTCTCAGTTACTTGGCAGGCTAAGGCAGAAGATTGCTTGAACCCAGGAAGTGGAGGTTGCAGTGAGCCAAGATCGCATCACTGCACTCTAGTCTGGGCGAGAGAGTGAGGCTCCATCTCAACAAACAAACAAACAACTAAACAACCAAATTCAGACAAATTATAGGGTAGACAAAAACACCCCAGCTCTTTTCTTTGTTCCCTCTTCTGCCAGGAGTGTCCTGGGGTATAAGTGGTCGTGGACATCATGCCACCCAAGAGAAAGGAGAGGAGATGAGGCTGGCCTAGGAGAGGCCACATGGATACCAACAAGCCAAGCAGAGAAATACATACAATCCCTAACACCAGGAAAGACTCATCATGCACTGCAGCTGTTTTAAAGAATTCTTTTCATGGGTCATTTAATCGGTACCTCTGCGGACTGAAAACATTCCAAAGGAGTCTGCAATTCATGCAGAGGTCCCACATTTTTGAGCTAAAGCCAAGGCAGAGAAAGGTGGGTGCCCTCCAGGGCCACCAATTCTACTGTGTTGCCTGCCTGTTCTAGCCCTGTTTTCCTTACCTCCACGGAGAGAGAGGACGCTCAGTCCCCTCGGGGTTTTCTTCCTGGGGATATTTTAACAAAATAATCATAGCACAGGTCATGACACCAAATGTTTGCATATCACAATGTTCAGCATTCCTGGCAGCTTTGTGAGCAAGAGTGTGAGGCGCCTGTTTCAGGAGTGGGAAGCTGAATCCCGCCCATGGCCCACTTCTCTGTGCTCACTGACTCTGGTGAGCATCTCAGGCACCATCCAAAGGTGGCGGTCCCAGTGGCTACATCTGCCCTGAGGAGCCCAGCAGCCATTGGCCACGTGGAGCTGTGTCCACTTAAAGTGCTCCCAAGTACACACAACCAACACTGGTCCCTCGGTGACACCACATGCTCAGAAGCCACGTGAGCCCTATGCCTGTCACATGGGACAGCACAGATGCAGAACGTTTCCACCACCTCAGAAGGTCCTATTGGACCGTGCCATTGTGTAGAGCACCTTTGACATTAGTGACTCCATCTTAGAAAAAGACTCCATCTTATATTTCATAGGGCACCTGTTCAACAGAAACCAGAGTTTTTTTGCCTGATCAATAAAGGCTGCACCCAACCAGACAAGGATTTAATCAAGCACATTCTGTACTATTAGTCCTCACCAGAGGACTCTGCAGCCATAAAAAGAGTAAGACTTCAGCAGCTCAAAAACAGTCATTTTAACAGACACCAACTTGCCATCACTTGTGATAAGGGCCCAGTATCTGCTGTTGCAGGCCCCGCCCACAGCAAAGACTCTTCCTTGAAAGACACTGACCACTGACAGAGCCCCCGGGCCAGGCCAGCATATTCTTTTCATTCTCGTCACTCTCCCTGGACTGGCACACGAACTCCTTTTCCTATCCCTTTTCCCTTGATGTTAAATGTTACTTAGTTTGTTGTGGAATGTTTAATCTATAACATTAATTTGTTGATTAAATATACTGTGATACATGGTTTGCAATACTGACTGACAGGTGGTTCAGCTCAAGCCTGCGTGCCTGCCACTCTCACTCTCGAGGCAAGGGGAAGCACTAAGGAGAATGCCTCCTGGGAACTCCAGAGAGCCCGTGGCCTTTATGATGGAGAATGCAGCATCAATAAAATGCCTGACATTGTGGAAAGGCACAAACGTGAGGATCTGGTGATCTCTGACCTTGCACCGACAGCTGTCTCATGGGATCTGATCCTTTTTACTCTGGGCTTGGCGTCTTCCACCTGCAGGGAGCTCCCTGCTGCTCTTCCCATGTGTGTGTGTGCCCTGCCTGCATCAGAGCCTGTGCACTTGCCGTCCGCTAAGCCAGGATGCACATGTGCCTAGCTTGCCCACTTCATTTGGGGCTTTTGCTCAAATGCCACTTCTCATCAGAGCCTTCCCTACATAGCTGCAAAGCTGCCACCACCTTCCCAGTCCCTCTATTCCCAGCCTGCTAGGGGCTTCTCTGCACTCACATGATACTGATTTGTCTACTTTCTGACTCCCTTCCTTTTCCTCTTTTTTTATTTTTATTTTTTTTTTTAAACAGAGTCTTGCACTGTCTCCCAGCTGGAGTGCAGTGGTGCGACTGGGGCTCACTGCAACCTCTGCCTCCCTGGTTCAAGTGATTCTCCTGCCTCAGCCTCTGGAGTAGCTGGGATTACAGGTGTGCCCCATCGTGCCCGGCTAATTTTTGTATTTTTAGTAGAGATGGGGTTTCACCATGTTAGCCAGGCTGGTCTCAAACTCCTGACCTCAAGTGATCCGCCTGCCTGGGCCTCCCAAAGTGTTGGGATTGCAGCTGTGAGCCACCGCACACGGTCCCTGACTCCCTTCTAAGCACCAGAAGGGCAGAAATCTGCACATTTTATCCAAAGCTGTATTCTAAGTGCCCAGAACAGTGCCTGGCACATAGTAGGACTCATGCACATTTGCTGAATGAATGAGGGATTCGCCTGTGGCCTGACCCAATATGAACAACACTAACTAAAATGGTGAAGCCCCTACAATTTGTATGGAGGACAGTGGAGTCACCAGCAGCTCCACCTTCCTGGGCCTATCATTGCCGGAGAAGACTGCATTCAGCCCGGCTGCCTGACCTCTGATCCTCTCTTCACCCTCTGAAATGCCTTCCTACGCTCTCCAGGGCATACATCTTCACCATCATTTACACGTGCCCACCGAGAAGCGTTTCAAGGTTGGGTGAGGATGACTTGGCCACGGTCAAGGCTCTCTTATTTATGGTGGCTCCAGGGCAACTGAGGACAGAGCCAAGGACAGCACCTGGGAAAACTGTAGGCGGATGACACAGCTCAAGCCCCCTGAATCTACGGAAGGTGCACTCATGTTCTCTGGTCTTGGCAGACAGCTTGGAGCGAGACACCCTTGGTCCACATCACAGGTGTGTGGAAGTGGACCCGGCTGCCTTTGAGGCCTTCAGGCAAGAGCTTCCACTCCCACAGAAGGAAATGACTCTTCGTGAGCCACATGGGTGAGGCTGGTGTCTGAGATGTGAGCCATGGAGACCTTGCAGGGCCAGTGCTGGGGCCATCTTCCTGCACCTGCACCATCGGGGCAAGCCCCAGAGGTCCATTTGGGTCCACTCAAGGGTTTTCCGTTGGCTGCCTGGCTGTAGAAGACTGACCCTTCTGCCCATGTCAAACCATCCTCTCTGTACCAGCCTTCTTCAACATCTTGAGGTCTCCTGTTCTCTCCTTTATGCGAAGTCAGGTCACAGAAAAACCACAGACATCTCCTGAGGTCCCCTGATGTGCGATGCACACAGGGCTCATAAGTACACAGCTGTATGGAGATCTGGGGCTTTCAGAGTGCAGAGCCCTAGGAAGCCATGTTTTCATGTCTGAACACACATTGCCCTAAATTACTGACCAATCATTTTGGGTATATGCTGTCACACTTTTAGTTTTTCCTACTAGATAGTAGTTTTTTTGAGGAAAGAGGATATTTCACATACTGGCGTGAAACAAGCAAGAGCAAACTAACAAAACTCTGCCACTTTAAAACTGCCTTTTACAAAGCATGTCTGCTGAGCATGTTGTTTCATTTGGATGGGTCAGGTGGAGAACTGGGGAAGGGGCTGGGAAGGGATCCATGGCTTTCTCAACAGAAGTGAGGATTTGGGAATCCTTAGGGACGTCTGTGCTGGATTGCTGAAAGAGATGGGATGGGGAGGAGGAGACAGGGGGCCACAGAGGTGTCAGGGCCTGAGGCACTGCTATGGGTTGAGAGCCAGTGCCTAGCTTGGGGTCAGGGCTGGAGAGTCCAGGGACTGGGGTGGTCATTACTCTTCAGCACATGGCTAGAGCACATGGCATGTCTTCAGCACATGGCATGTCTGTGACTCCCTTCCCATCTGCGCCCAGTGCTCAGATGCCTATGAGTTCACAACTCAGGAGTCAACCATGACAAGGGGCAAAGCAGATCTCAGAGCCCCGCCTTGATCCAGCCCCTTTCAGGTATGTGATGCCACGGGCACGTGACCCCCGATCAACTGTCTTCCGTCACACATCGCAACAGCCCAAAGCAGGTACAGCAGAAACGCTCAACAATCATCAGCCCCAAACTAGAGCTCGGAATCATAGTAAAAAAAATGAAATAATGGGTAGTGTCGTTAAAATGTCAACTGTACTTCACTCTTTATTCTAATTCCTAAAATTGGAGAATTCAGTTATTCTTTGTTAATCAGAGCTTCATTAACCAGATAATTCAACTAACAAAACCACCAGATTTTCTAGTAAATATGTATTTCGAATTGCAACATATCTGATTTTGCTGTTGTCACAAGGATATATGTACCCTCTGTGCCCCTGAAAATGGGGAAAGCATGCCCTCTGCCATCAGTGGTGGGCCTGGTCTAGCCATTTGATCTCCATTTGGTTTTTGAGGGATGTCATGGAGCACAAGACAATGTGGGTGGAGATGCCATGTGTCACTGAAGGAGAGGGACTTTCATTCTGTCGCCGATGCAGTGGTTTCTCACTGTGCTCTTTAGGGCCTGGGGCCTCCGTGAAGGGGCAAGTGGTGGTGGGGGGTGTGGCATGGATGCCTTAGAGTCCCTGAACCTGCCCAGGCCCAGACAGCTCAGACTTTTCCTGTTTTGCATGCTGGCTTCCCAGGCAATCTTTTCTAAAACAAATGGATCTCAGCTAAAATAAATAAATTAATGTATAATGTTCAAAAATGAGCGAGTCAATGTATCATTCAGAAGTAAACAGATTTTTCCTCCTAGTAGTTTCTAGCCCAATATTCCTAAATCATTTTATATTCTTTGAGGAGGGAGGTATTTTTAGAAGAAAATAATCCAGTTAGGTGCATAAAACATGAAACTTTTCTGTACAGAAAAATATATTAATCTCGCAAGAGAAATCAAATAAAACCCAAGTGCCTTGCATGTCCTAGAAGAAATGAGATGAAGTTCCATTGTGCGCTTTTGGGGCCTCTCTGCTGTAAATGAGGTGTGCACTGCGCTGCAGCCTTAGAGGTTGGGACTGACCTTTTCTCTTTTGGAGGCCCCCAATTTGATTCTGGGTCCAGAGTAGATGCTTGCAAATATTTGAAGGAGATTATTTGCAAACAGACTCTCTGGAAATAAATGAGCGTTCAGTGTGCATAGGCAGAACGGTTGAAGCTGAGCCGGCCTGCCTTAATGGATCACCTCCATTCTATTTCTTTAAATTGTGTTTTCTTCCTTTGGGATGGGTGCTTTAGGTCTTAGCTCCTGGCACATCCCCATGAAGACTCAATTCCCATGATCAATAGACTTGCTTAGTGGGAGACCCGAACTCTCTTTCAAAAACGTTCGGCCCTTTGAGGCAGGGATGGGGTCCTGGAAGGCAAACTTTGGCAAGAAGGCCCTTGTAAGGCTGCATTCTGCATTCCCTTGTGTCAGACAAAAACCTCACCAGAAGTAATGGGATGAGGCTGGGGAGGTATATCCAGGGTTTCCCTGGCAATATCTGCCATGCTCCAGGAAGACAAGCATTCATTCATCACAAAGGGAAGTTATCAAAAGAGAACTGTCTCTGTTAATGGCTATTTGTTCTGGGTAAAGTGTAAATGTATTTCTTCTCTGAGAAGTTTCTGATTAGCACCTAACGATGGCCCTAGGGACCTGTAATGTTCTGGAAGCAGGAGCCGAATGAAGTGAAATTCATTAAGATTCACCTCTGTGTGTAGCTCCTGGTTTGTCTTTGTGAAGGTAATGGTGTTGTACACTGGACTTCAGGTTTTATGATGTGATAAGACATATCATTATATTAGAGGACTGGTTTTCTATATTCCTGCATTAACGAAATACTTGTTTTTTAACTAGCTATAGGCATTTAATCCAATGGTATTAAATGGATAGGATAAGAAGTTCCTTCACTGAGTTCACCCATCAGGCTAAGTTCTTCCTGTGGCCTGGAAGTGCTCAGTGGCCTGGGAGGGCAACTTTAGCAAACGCACTATATTTATTTATTTTTTATTTTGGAGACGGACTCTAGCTCTGTCGCTCATGCTGGAATGCAGCAGTGCGATCTTGGCTCACTGTAACCGCCACCTCCAGGGTTGAAGCAATTCTCTTGCTTCAGCCTCCTGAGTAGCTGGAACTACAGGTGCATGCCACCACGCCTGGATAATTTTTTTTTTTTTTTTGTATTTTTTAGTAGAGACAAGGTTTCACCATGTTGCCCAGGCTGGTCTCAAACTCCTGAGCTCAGGCAATCTGCCTGCCTCGGCCTCCCAAGGTGCTAGGATTACAGGTGTGAGCCACTGTGCCCAGCCTAGCAAATGTACTCTTGGGACTTGTCTTAGTTTAGGTACTCCCAGAAGCAGAGCTTGAGTAAAGGATTCAGGTGCAATTGCTTTCTTGGGAGGTGATCTCAGCAAAGATGACGGAGAAGAGGAGAAGTGGGAGCCTGGAGGCTGTTCCTGCTGGGACCTCGAGGAAATCAGTGTAAGATGCATTCTGAGTTATCCCTCTGGAATAAACTGACCCTGGTCTCCTGAGGGCAGAGATTCTCCCACCCTTTGCAGGGCAGACTTCAGATCTTCAGAGAAAGTTCAGGCCCAGGGGTGTCTCAGGCAAGGGTCATCCCTGAGAAGGTATGGGGTAAGGGGAGCTGAGAGAACCTGCTGCAGAGCCTGTGGAGGAACTGGGGGTTGCTGGATGCCCCCAATACTGCCCTGGGGCAGCCCTATGTGGAACACGACCATAAGACTCTGGGACACTTGAGAGGGGGTGAGAAGACAAAGACACATGACGAACACATCATGCAGGATGAGGAACCTCATCACCGCTGCCAAACAGATGGGTGCAATGAACAGTTACATACCCTGGCCTTCAATGACAGGATGGGCCAAAGCTTTCCAAGACTTGGTGTGAAAGATCACTGGGTGATTCAGGTCAAAGTGGCCAAGATGCAGCAGGCCATCATTGTAAGCTGGCGATGATACTGTTTTTTCATTCTCATATGTTTTTATTTTCACAGCGTGGATATAATTTGTCTTGTACACTGGACTTCAGATTTTGTGAAGAAGGGTCTGGCGGCCACAGACTCAGTAAAGGACTTGGGTGCAGGGAGAGCAGCGCAGGCAAAACTGGGGTTGGGGAGTGAGCAACACACACACAGGACTGTGGAGAGCAAGAGAGCATGGCTTGCGTGTGACAGAGAGGTGCCCGCAGCCAGACCGCTTCTCCCTGCTTGAACAAAACTGAGCTTATCCCACATCAACCTACATGACTGGGAAATAAACAGGGATGCAGCCTTCTATGACCTATCCAGAAGGGCTGGTTTCACAGCTGAATGTCAAGTTATCATTGCCTGTTGATCCAGTTACTAAATGAGTACCTCTGCTTACAATGTACGTTGTTTGCATGGGTAATTCTCTGCCCAGAAGAGCGACATACAGCATGTTATTGCCTAAGACAATGGTTGTCCTTTTAGATCTTCTTATCTCCACTTTGTTTTTATGAAGAACTCAGCACATAACCCACCATGGCTTTTACTGTTTTCAGATGCACACTCCAAGCTAGTTTTTAGCAGTGTGGATTTAGGCTGGCTTAAAGGTAAAAATGAGATAAGGACACCTACTGTCATCCAGTCCTCTTCATTATCACCTATCTCACTCCCAGTGCCATGCAGGGACACAGCCAGTGCCAGAGCCTGGGCACTCCCTTACGTTTCATGTCCCGTGTGCTCTGCTTGTTTCTCCTGTGTCCAGGTGGAAATACTGCCTGACTTCACATATCCTTAGAGCGAGGAAAATGAAAACTACACTAAGTCACCATTTCTCACTGATCAAGTCAAAATTAATGATACTATTAAGTGAGACTTCAGGGAAACAAGCTGATGGGAATGCAAACTGGTGCAGTCTCTAGGGAAAAAATTGTCAATATATAACAACATTACTGACATGTGTTTTTGGTTTAGCTATCTTAGTTCTAGTCATTTATCCAGAAGATTCACATCCCAAAAATATAAAAACACATATGCACAAGGTTATTACTCACTGCAGCATTATAGGTAACTGGGAAATAGTGGAAACAACCTAAATGTTCATTCAAAGGAGACTGGTTAAATAAACTGGTATGTCCACACAATGGAATGCAATGCAACTTAAACAAGAATGAGAGACACCAATATGAACTGACTGGATTGGAACTGAATATGGATAGATTATCATTTCTATAGACAGAAAAATACAAATGTGTTGTTTTCTATATATATGGATATTTATGCATACATACTTTTCCCCTTACAGTCTGCTAAGAAGGCCTAAAAACAGTGAATCCCAAGTAGCAATGAGCACACCTAGCACCCAGTTTGTGTTTTCTAAATACCATTGTCCAATGAAAGAAACCAGGGATCCTTGGAGAAACAGCTGATTTCAAGGCTGGGGCTGGCAATGAACAAGATGCACCTGGAACAGCTGTGCCAGAAAATGCAATAAAAGGCAACTGAAGAATGATGTGCTATGTCCAAAAGACACCGAAGCCAACTTGAAGGGACTTTTGCGTCAAATCTGGAACAGGGTAAGCGTCATAAACACTCAATAAATACTGTCAGTTACTCCCTGAATAAATAAAAAGCAACGGTCCAACCTGAAATAAAGTAATACATGATAAAAATAAATAAATACAGGAGAAGGAAAAACTCTTCCTCATAGTGGAATGTTAACTAATAAACATAGAGGGAACTATGGGTGACAATTGTCAAAGAATGCTAAAATGAGTTGGTGAATGACTAATGAAAAGCAAGATTTTCACATGGTCTCACTGTACTTCCCTACAAGATGCTCATTAATTACAAAGCAACATTGTCACTTGGGCAGTGAGAAACTTTCCAGACACCAAATCAAATGATCAAAGCTACTGTCACCAGTAATGGATACCGTGGGCCCCCTGACCCAATGTACTAAAAAAGCACAGAGATACTTCTGGGTGTTTCCAGAAAAATGCATAACTGGAACCCAATCATAAGGAATTATCCAACAAATTCAAATTGACAGATTGCCCTGTACTCTGCAAAGACACCAGTCATGAAAAACAAGGAGAGACAGAGAGATTGTTCCAGACCAAAGAAGACTAAAGAGGCATGACAAGAAAATGCAATGTGGAATCTTAAAATCTTGGATTTGAATGTCTTTTTCTTTGGGTTTAAAGGACAACATTGAAAGAACAGGGAGGCTGGGCGCGGTGGCTGTAATCCCAGCAATTTGGGAGGCCGAGGTGGGCAAATTATCTGAGGTCAGGCCAACCCCGGCCAACATGGTGAAACCCCGTTTCTACTAAAAATACAAAAATTAGTCAGGCGTGGTGGCATAAGCCTGTAATACCAGCTTCTTGGGAGGCTGAGGCAGGAAAATTGCTTGAGCCAGGGAGGCGGAGGTTGCAGTGAGCTGAGATTGCACCACTGAACTCCAGCCTGGCCAACAGAGCAAGACTCTGTCTCAAAAAAAAAAAGGAAAAAAAAGAAAGAACAGGCAAAATTTGAGTAAGGTCTATAGAAGATAATGTTGCAACAATGACCATGTTAATTTCTTGACTTTCATAGTTGAACTTGTTATTAGAAAATACACGTAGTTCATTTAGGCATAAAAGAACATTATGCCTGTAACATATTTGCAAATTTCTGAGAAAAAAAGATACGCGTATAGAGAGATGTGTAAAGCAACTATTGTAAACTCTTAAGATTGAGGGGAACTGGAGACAAGTATACAGGAATTCTCTGCACTATCTTGCAACTTTTGTGTAAGTCTGAAATTATTTCAAAAATAAAAACCCTCATTTGGCAAAATATTCAATATTGGTAAGCTGGGCAAAGGATACCTGGGAGTTCTTTGGACGATTTTTGCAACTTTTCTGTCAGTATGAAATTATTTCAGAAAAAAAGAAAAGATACTAGTGTCCACTTATATATTTAAAAGTCTTGACTATAAACATTTGCTAAAGTCATGGCTATATCTTAATCTGAAAGAAAAAAATTGCCATCTGTCTATTACTTGTGTTAATTAATAAATTACTTGTGTTAAGCAGACAACAAAAATAAATAAACAAAAAGTCGAGAAACCCCTCATAAAGTGTAGCATTTTAGTGAAAAAATTATACTTTGATTATTTTTCCTTTGGGGATTAATTGTTGCACACATTTTTTTTTCCCCTTTCTTTGACTGCGCTTTAATGGAAATAACATGGACATTACTGGAAAAAGCAAAAAACCCACATTGAATTCACTTTTCTGTGACACATGAATAATTCATTTAGCATTGCAATTTGGTGTCTCATCGTGTTTGTCCTTTTCACATTCTTACAGAGAAGCGACTTAGTGGCATCTGGTATCACACACCTGCCTCAGAAACACAGCACGTCAAACACTTCCAACAGCTGTGCTGGAGCTCAGCAGGTTGAAGACGGCTTCCAGCCTCCCCTCTCTGAACGGGGACCCTGTATAGTCAGAGGTGACTTCTTAGAGGACGAGGCAGCCCAGTGCCCACTGCCAGGCACCCTCAGAGCAACCGGCTCCTGGGTAGATCTGGCAGAGGAGAGCGGCTCACTTGCGCCACAGGAATGCTCTTCACAGGATGCCCACTCTCAAGAGCAGAACAGGCCCACCGTCAGGATCCGGAAGGAATTTACAGCAGAGCAGTGGGTAAAATTTCAGACTGATGAGGGTCAGGACTGGGGCCGGGAGGTGGAGGAGGCTGGTAGAGTGCCAATCCTCCCAGGAACAAAGTGCAAGCTTGGAGGAACCTGACATCCATCCATCCACACTATCCATCTACCCAGTAAGTCGTCTCTGAGCTTCTTGTGAGCACCAGGAATGATTCCCCCATTTTCCCTCTGAATATCTCACCCTTCCTCCATCCTTAACCTCTGGCAACCACTGCACTATCAGTTGTTACAGTTTCATCTTTTCAAAAATGGCTTGGGAATGGAAAGATAAAGCATAAAACATTTTGAGTCTGGCCTTTTCCACTCTTGAGATCCATACAGCTTGCTCTGGGAGGGGTGCAGATGAACACCACTATATCCTTTCCTTTAAGAGCCCAGTGGCCATCTCTACTCCCCATATCCTGCCCAACTGTGTCCTCCATGCAAGGGCACCAGAAGCTTCTTCGGTTTGAGTGAGAACCACCTGTCTTACTCCAGAGTGGGAAGAATGTGGGTCTCCCACCTGATCAGTCTGCTGTCTCCTCCATGCTCTCAAGAGTTCCAGGCAGCGGCCAAAGTCACCAGCCCTCTGCAGTTTGAGAGCCTTAAATCTGCATCTCCCACCTCTGCAACAAGAAGAGCCAGCTGCAAAAGGCGTGGGCTAGGAGAGTCCTGAATTCAGGTGATTCCAGGAGCCTCCCACCCAGTCTCTCTGAGCCCTCCTGGCTGGCCCCCTGGCTACAGCCCCACATGCCAGGAAGTACCTGTGGTTCAGCTGGGCTGCCTAGGTTGCAAGGATTTGAGTATTTTCTAAACCAAAGTCTTACTGAAATACCAGGGGTTAGGTCTAGGTCCTGCTGCTCACCACACAGAAAGTCAATGACTGACACAAGGAGTATTGCCAAGGAAGAAGGCTTTAATTCAGTGCCACAGCTGAGGTGATGGGAGCTCAGTCTCTAATCCATCTCCCTGACTCACTAAAATTAGGGGTTTATACAGCAGAGAAGATGTAACAATGTGTAAGAAAATAGGAACCAGGGAGGCTTAAGGAAGCAATCGTGATGAATGAGGGGTCTGGCCTCTCCTCTGGATGCAGTGATCTGGTAAGTTTCAGTTCTTTGATACTTTAGGGTTGAAAGGCCTGAGGGTCCTTTCTTGAAGAAGGAACTCAGATAAAACAAATGTAAGTTTCAAGCTTTAAGATGGGAAGGGTTAATGTCTGTGTTTCTAAAAAAAAAAAAAAAACTGTCTATGGGTCAATTTCAAAAGGTTGCCTCTGTGTAAAACAGAATTACAGTAAATCTCTGGTTATTTACGAAGGGATGGGCTGGGGTGTTCTAGGTAATTGGATATCAGCCATTTTTAATAATCATTAATTTCCTTTTTTCTTCACTGTTCTAAAATGTTCTGCTTTGTTGAAAGAAAAGCATGTATTTAAGTGATATTTTTAGTTACAGTTTGAAGACTACAGAAAGAATATTTGAATTCATTAAACATGACTTCATACAATATAAATGTATTTATATGTGTATATATGTATGTTATATATATATACACACACTTTGAAATATTGTGTGTGTGTGTATATATATATATGCACTTTGAAATAATTTTGGACTTACATAAAAATTTCAAAAATAGAACAGAGTTCCTGTAGGAACTGCAAAGATAGAACAGAGAGTTCCCATATACCCTTGCTTGCCTCTTACATAACCATAATGCAATGATCAAAACCCAGAAAATGACATTGGTGTAACACTCCTGATTAAACCACAGACCTTAAGCGGATTTCACCAGTGTATCTGTGCCTCACTCTTGTGCGTGTGTGTTGGCAGTGTATAGTTCTATGGATTTTGTTGCATGTATAGATTTATGCAACCACTCCAACACCCAAGATGCAGAAAGGTTTCATCAGCTCCAAAGACCTCCCTCATTTTTCCTTTTCATATTTCACCTTTCCCCATCCTTAACCCCTTGCAATCACTGCACTGCTGTTGGCTGTTACAGTTTCGTCTTTTTGAGCAGGCATAGGAATGGAAACATGCAGTGTACAACCTTTTGAGGCTGACCATTTCTACTGGCACAATACCCTTGAGATCCAGGTTGCTGGGTGTATCCACAGTTCATTCATTTTTTTTCCTGAGTAATTACTTCCATAATAAGTACCACGATGTGTTTAATCCATTCATCCAAAAATGAAGAACATTTGCTCTTCCAATTGTGAGTTATTAGAAATACATGTTATAGACATATATGTACGGGTTTTTGTGGGAATGTAAGGTTTTATTTCCTCAGCATAAATACCTCGGAGTAGGATTGCTGGGTCATATGGTGTTTGTTTAAGTTTAGAAGAAACTGACAGTGTTTTCCAGAGTTGCTCTTCCAGTTTGCATTCCCACCGGCAATGTATGAGAGTTCCAGTTACTCTGCATCCCTGCCAGTACCCAGTAGTTTCAATATTTTGGATTTTAGCTACTCTGAGGTGTGCAGTGGCATATAATCATGGTTGTAGTCTGCATTTCCCTGATGGCTAATGATGTCAAGTATCTTTCTGTGTGCTTTTTTGCCATGTACATATTGCCTTGTGTCTGTTCAAATATTTTGCCTATTTTTAAATTAGATGGTTTGATTTCTTACATTTAAATTTAGAGATAATTTTTCTGTATTCTGGATACAAACTGTCAGATATGCAATTTACAAATATTTTTTTCCCAGTGTGTAGCTTGTCTTTTCATCATTTGACAGTGTCTTTTGCAGAGCAAAAGTTTTTAATTTTGCTTAAGTAAAATTTGTCTTTTCTTTCTTTTATAGATTGTTTTTCTGATGTCATAGCTAAGAACTCTTCACTTTACCCTGGGTTACAGAGGTTTTCTGTTTTCTTTTAAAAGCTTTATAGCTAAGCACTTTATTTAAATGGAATGGCCCACATATTGTCAGAGCAGTGTTGCTACACATTTGTTCAGTAAATTAACTCTGCCAGAAGAATATTTTGCCTGTCCAAATAAACTCCATAATGTTATAAAATACAATACTGAAATTGGTGTATGACCATTTTTAAACAGCAGATTAAAAGTATTTTAGTCAACAAATGGTGCAGAGAAGACATCTTTTTTATTCCTTGCATCAACCTGCACTTCAAATAGATACGAAAGAACAACTTAAAAGAACTATCTAGTGAATGCTCACGTATTCATCACTTAGGTTCTACAATTAGCATCTTTACCGCACCAGCTTTATCATTATGCCTGCATCTGTTCATCCTCCTATCCACCCATCGCTTCATCTTATCTTTTTTGATGCGTTTCAGAGTGAGTTACACACAGCAGGACACTCCCACTGAACACTTCAGCATCACACCATTAACTGGGGTTCAGTATTTTTTTGTACTTTTTTTCTGTAGTAAACTTTACAAAAATTGATTTTTTTAATAGAAAGCTGGCATTTTTGGTTTTGATTTAGACAATTTGGATCCACTTGACCTTAAGATACAGGTTAGTCAGCATAATAGAATAGAAAAAGCATGAGATTTGGAGTTAAATTTTGATCCACACCTTCCTAGCTGAGATCCTTGGGCAGGTCACCAATATCCTTGGGGTGGGCTGCCTCTGGGGCTCACTCAGGGGCTTCAACACTCCTGAGGCCTAGGTCCCTGATGCTCTCTCTGGGCATGCGGAACCTTATAAATGAATTAATCATATGTCTAACATAAGACAAGATGGAAAACAAGCAGCTGGAACCTCAGATTCATCACATGTAAAACAAGGATGCCAACCTGTTTGAGCTAGGAAAAGCGCTAGACATGGACACACGAGTCACTCTCCTGTCACACACTGCCTGGATGTGAATATTTTCTTCTTGCCTTTTTGGTCACATATAGAAATTCTTCTCCTGTGGTCAAATTATGGTAAAGGCTAAGGAGGGGGAATAGTTTTCAGTTTGCAGAAATTCCAGCAGTCCCTGAGTGATGATTTATTGAGCTTGTATTTCTGACACCAAAGGGTGTCATGTCACTTGCAGTGGGCGGGTATTCGAGGGACACGTGCACTTTCTGTCTCCTTACATAGGGTGAGACAATTTCTTCAGGTCAGTGTGACGAGCTAGCAGATGTGAATTCTGCCATGCCCCCAGAGTCCCTCAGGCCTTCAGAATTGGTTATGGACATGCATCATCTCTTGAGAAGCCCAGCTGATGAGTGGAGGTGGTGACATGTACGAACAGGGGGCACAGGACCACCTTTGGTTCAGGTGAACACATTTATGCAGAAGTGAATCTTTCAAAAGAGGACTGCAAGAAAATGCTGCCTGCTGCCTTTCTTCAGCCGGAATTGTTACATCAAATGCTGTGACTACCTCTTGCCTTTGACCTCAGATAGCACATTTTGAGTACTTATGGGAATATATAAAGTCCTCATTCCTCATGTTTTGGAAATCCTGTTGGCTGCTTACAGATCCACAGAGGTGGTTAGGACAATGTGCATCATACCTCTCATTGGTTTGGCCGCTGGCTCTTTCAAAACTCTCCTCAAGGTTAGCATCATTTTTATCTCAGTTTCTGATCCCCCAGACACTGAAGTCCTGCGTGGTCAGACTAGACTCCAGGTGTTACGAGAAGGGAGTAGAAATGACCGGATGAGAGACACGTCCCGAGGTCACCAGCCCTAGGAGTCTGGTATTCTCACACCCCTCCTCAGCCCACACTCACGACAGACAGATGGGGCTGCTACAAGGGGACAACTCTACCTGAAACAAAGTGGTCCATTCTGCTAACCAAGGAACGGGATAGGGACAGAGAAAAGAACAGTCCCTTTTATGAGCACATTTATTCCTTTCCGGTCATTACCTGAAGCCAAAAGAAAGCACATGCCTCCAGCAGCTGCAGTGCAATGATGTCTCCTACTTCTCCCACAAAACTGGACCAGCTGCTGCATTTCTTTTTCTTTCTTTCTTTTTTGCTTTTTCGAGACAGACTCACCCAGGCTGGAGTGCAGTGGTGCAGTCTCAACTCACTGCAACCTCCGCCTCCCGGATTCAAGAGATTCTCCTGCCTTAGCCTCCAGAGTAGCTGGGATTACAGGCGCCTGCCATCACGCCTGGCTAATTTTTGTATTTTAGTAGAGACAGAGTTTTACCATGTTGGCCAGGTTGGTCTCAAACCCCTGACCCCAGGGGATCCACCTGCCTCAGCCTCTGAAATTACTGGGATTACAGAAGTGAGCCACTGCACCCGGCCCAGCTGCTGCATTTCTAGCAGCTGTAGACACATTGGAGAGGATGGTGCCCCCATTATACGCATATCACATGGGCCGAGTGGGAAGCCCAGTGTGGCTCTCCTTCCCTCCCTCCCATCCTGGAAGGAGCCTTCTGAGATTTCAGGGAGGCAGTAGGCAGATGCCACCAGGTGGGCACAGGCCCTGCTGGATGGACTTCACATGGTGCAGAAGTTAGAGGGGTGGTGCTTGGAGGCTAAGACTTGCAGGGAAGTCTCCAGAAAGGAGGAGGCTGGAGGCTCTGCTCCACACCACACAGGTCAGAGCACCTCCGGGCTCTCTTTTCCTAAGCTCTTTTCAAGAGGGCCCCGGAGTGACGGGGGACCCAGGAGAGTGGCATACCGTCCTGGGGAGAGTGGAGATGCTGGGGGTGTCCTTCAGAGCAGGGCACGCTTGGGCAGGAAGTGCAGGTGTGAGAGTTGTCTTCACTGGATGGGCCATCCTTAGAATGAGACAACCAGGTGGGAAGGGGCCCTGGAAAACCTCCAACTGGCCTGCGCACTGGGAGGAGTGTGCACTGACGTGGAGCCACAGAAATTTGCACTGTTTACTCCGCCTGTGTGGAACCTGGGATTCAAACTGCCAGGCAGGAAGCACTCTAGCAGGGACTCTGGGCTTATGGAGAGTCCCTGTTTCCTCCTTTTCTTCCTTTTCACTCAATAAAGCCCTCCTTTACTCACCCTTCAAACTGTCTACAAGCCTGAATTTTCGTGGCTGTGAGACAGACAAGGACCCCGTCTTTAGCTGACCTAAGGAAAAGTCCTGCAACAAGAAGACGGCAGGTGTGATCTTCGGGCTTCCACAAGGGGCTACAAGGGGTCAGGCCGTGTGACTAGAGAAGGGCTATGCTCTCAGGAAAGGTCGGTCTCGTGCTTCCTCTGTCCCTGAAGTGGTCAGAGAACATGCATTTGGACCTTCATCCAGGAAAGTTTATGTCCTTCCCACTCAGGGTGTGGCCCCCAGCAGCTGTAGGAATGCAGACTCTCAGGCCCGCCCCGACCTGCCCTGGGACCTGCACTTTAACCAGACCCAGGTAATTCACGCACAGGCTGAAGCTTGACAGACTCGGGAGAGGGCTTTGGACAGGCGTCGCTCAGCGTGGCTCCTTCACTCAGCTTCTTTCCCCTAGAGCACATCAGGAGCCTGGACCTCACTGTCAAACCTCCACCTCAGCAGTGAGGATGACAAACTGTCTGCTGCCTCCTTCGTTCTTTGTTCTGAGTTCAGAGTCCCTGCATCTTCTGGTCTGCACGGGCACTGGGATCATCAGCTGCCTTCCCACAGATGGGACAGTCTTCTCCAGGTGACAGCAGCCTTCCTGAGCCTGTCCAAGGAAAGCACGCTCTGACTCTGCTCCTGTGACTTGAGGCCAGGTCCTTTTCAGTGGCACTGGCACAGCTGTCATCTGATACTTTGCTCTCTTTCTCCCCCGCGGCACAGAACCTGCCAGCTTGGGCACAATGAGGCCAGGAGTGTTTCCCCAAGTCCACACGGTGACGCACTCATTCAGAAAGTCAAAATGATGGTCTTTTGGAACAAAAAGATGCAAGGCCAGATTAATTCACGAGTCACAGAGTTGAAGTCAAAGAGCTGGGCTCTGCCTGGCTATAATGTGTGGGACTCGTGGGGCCCTGACTTTCTAGTGAGTGCTATGAGTTTTCAGAGATGGGGACAGGTACTCAGTGCTCCCAAACCATTTTTCTTTCCGTGAGATGAGTGTTCCATGGAATACACTTTAAGGGATGTGTGCAGTGATTAGTGATTGCAGCCAAATGTATTCAGAACAGGCTCAGCTCTTTATACAACAAGCTGACTGCTTCAGTGATTACGACCACAGTGTACACCAGCACCTCAGACGCACGCTTCTGCAATCAGGATCACCCGCAGGACTTTATGAAAA
Source organism: Chlorocebus sabaeus (assembly GCF_047675955.1). Classification (NCBI taxonomy): domain Eukaryota; kingdom Metazoa; phylum Chordata; class Mammalia; order Primates; family Cercopithecidae; genus Chlorocebus; species Chlorocebus sabaeus. Next base: position 41,583,350 of record NC_132905.1, on the reverse strand, counting down.
ATACTGACCCCAGAAGTTTTGATATGATTGGTTTTAGGTGGGACCTCTGCAGCAATGTGTTTAAAAAACACCAGGCTGAGGATGCGGGCTCTGGCTGCGGGCAGGGCCTAGGAGAGCAATGCGAACCTGGCCACTTGCTGCCTTTCACCTGCCCCTGTTTGTCTTCTGCTCTATTTCTTTAGGGCTCACAAAGTAAGCACTCTCTGTAGAATGATTGGGGGGTTTCTTTTTTACTAAGACAGTAATGGCAGGTCATTCATAATACTCATGTCATGCTTTTATTCCTTATTTAAAGTCTGTCTTCATTTTGTGGTTCGTGGAAAACATATTCTCCTCTTGGGTCTCAGCATGATGCTGGATGTTGCTTGGGAACAACATTAGATGTGTTAACCATGTCATCCCTGAGACAGAAGATCGATGCCTGCCACTGCACAGGCCTAAGAAGCCAACTATGTACCAGGAGGCCTGAGTTCCATTCCTGTTTCTTGCATTTCACACAAGGTGACTTTTTAAAGCATTCAGCAAATTCAAGGTCACCTAAGATTTGCACTCAGAGGACTATCAAGGGCTTGGGTGCTCACACAGAGTTTGGCTTCATTCCTATCTTTAACACATAGGAAATGTATCTTGGAGTTCTCCTCTGATAGTTTCACTTATTTCTTAGATGAATCGACCGAATATTAATTATAATTATGTGCCTACTGTGTGCGAGCTCTGGGCTAAGATCTGGAGACCCGGATAGGAGTTGACTTCTCTGTTCCTCAGGGAGTCTGTGGCTGCTCGCTGCACAGCTCCCTGGTGGTGGCAGCCAGCTGGCCTTCGACCATCACAGCCATCACCTTCACGGCAGAGTCCCCTGCAGGTCAGGCTGAGATTCCCTGTGTGGGACTCTGGCTGAGACGGCTCCCCTGCATGAATTCCCCACTCACTTGCTGCTCCTCCCTAGGAGGAATCTCTTTGCAAATCACTTGTTCATGGCTCCCACATCAGTGTCTGCTTCTGGGAAATGTGACCTAAGACAACTGTGTCCAGCAAGACAGAAAATACACACACACACACATACACACACACACACACACACACACACAAATAATGGCATTTAAATGGAAATCGGGAGGGTGATAAGAAGCCAGCCAAGTGGAGGGCAAGAGAAAGAACATTCTAGGCAGAAGGAAGGGCTGCAAGGACCCCCGAGACAGGAAAGCCCATGGAGTGGTTGAGAAGTTGAAAGAGGGGCTGAGACTCAGGGCTGTGAGGCAGGGGAAGGAGAAGGTGGGAGCTGGGGCTCCGGGAGGTCCCCTGCAGAGAGTCTGGGTTTACTGAGCTGTTGGGTGATCTGCTGCCCAGGGGCATTTTTAAAGGGCTAAAGCAAAGTATTAGAGGAAGAGATGCAACAATGGACTAATCTGTCCCAGTGACTTGCTTTTTCCTCTATTTTCTAGAAGAAACGCATTCCATAGCATCTACCACACTGAGAAACACCCAAACATCACCCAGCTTGGGCCAGAAGAATACTACATGCTTTTCTGGGAGAATGGCCGTCTGCTGGGACCTCAAGTTACAGATGCCCCGTCCCCCCGTCCCCCATGGCGTCCCAGCACCCTCCACCACCAGGCCTCCTTGAAGCACCACTGTTATCTTGGCTGAATGAGTCCTGAAGCTGTATTTTACAGTCTCGGCCTGTGTGTGTCATGTCTTATGTAAGGTTATAGGACTCCAAGCTATACATTCCATTTCTAAAGAAACTTCTTGTATTGTAACTGATGAGTGTTCCTTCCTTCACATATTCTTGTTTCAGGGTGGCAGAGACTTCCGCCATATCCCCGGTGGTTCTCACCTTTCCAAAAATGGGATTTCTAATTACTTGTCCCCTAACATATGACATCACTGAAGCTGGCTTACTTTTTGTCTACACATGAATTTGAGGTGCAATGAAAACTTACTGAAGATTCAGATGAACCGATCAAGGGGGTGTTTTTTAATGAACACCAGTGAACAACAGCAGGTACCTTTTTCTCTAAATATTTATTATTTAAGCTGGGCAGAGGCTGTTTTCATTAACACAGTCTCGTGTTCTTCCGGTGTCTGGTGCATGGGACACAATGCAGGCTTCATTATCCAGGAGGAAAACATCTTTTCTTCTGGGATCTTCAGCCAGCTGCAAGTTCCAGGACAGCACAGTAGCAGCTTTTCCTCTTTCCTCGACTTGTGAATGAGAACACATTCTTCGCTACAGATGAGCCCAGGCAAGAATCATTCAGCACGCTTTGCACAGTGGGGGCCTCCTTCTCACCTCCTTCCGCTGCTGCTTCTTCCAGATGAATCAGAGTGCCAGCCACATGTACCGTTTGTACCAAGAGCACCAAAGATCGATGTGCTTGTTCTTCATCCATAAGGACAGACTATCCTCACCCTTCTAATCATTTTTACAGCCACAACATCTCCAACAAACGATATGCCTCTTTGTATTATTTTGGAAATCTACCTTTTAACAACACAGCATGCTGAGAATCAGTACAGCCGCATGGCCTGTAACCTGTTACAGTTTCTTTCTACGTATGAGAGCTTGTGATGCACCACAAACTACCAATGGTTCAGACGTGGATTCTTATGTTTTTAGGAAATACTGTGAAACTGTTTGCTAGAGAAAAAAGAACAAAGATATTGGTTGAAATAAAGGCTGGGCTCATCTCTGGATGTTAATGATGCACTCTGCCCGCTGTGTAGCATGATTAATACATATCTGAACTGTATTGTAATACAAAGACTGTTTCTCTGTACTCTTTTAAATCAACACATTGTCATCACCAATACCTTGAATTCAAATAATGTGTTTCTTCTATTTAATTTTAATGTTTATCATCACTTTTTTCCTTATAATATTATGGTATGATAAGTAGGAGACGCTGTTTTTATCTACATTGGTCAGGTTGAAAGGAATTCTCAAGGCCTTGTTACTGAAATGCTAGAGGTTTGGTCACAGTCCTGCTGCTGGCTGCACAGAAAGTCCATCACTGAGACATGACGACTTCCAGGGAGAAGGCTTTAACTGGGTGTTGTAGCCACAGAGATGGGAGATCAGCCTCCAATCTGTCTCCCCAACCAACTAAAATTACAGATTTCTCCAGGTGCAGTGGCTCATGCCTGTAATCCCGGTACTTGGGGGAGGCCAAGACAGAAAGATCACTTGAGCCCAAAAGTGTGAGATCAGCCTGAGTAACACAGACCCTGTTTCTACAAAAAACAAACACAAAAATTAACTGGGCGTGGTGGTGAGCACCTGTAGTCTGAGCTACTCAGAAGGCTGTGGTGGAAGGACTGCTTGAGCCTGGGAGGTCAAGGCTTAAGTGAGCCAAGATTGTGCCACTGCACTCCAGCCTGGGTGACAGGGCAAGACCCTGTCTCTAAATAAATAAATTTAATTAGGAGTTTATATAACAGGAAAGAAATCTAACCATATGTGGGAAAACAAGAATTAGGGAGGGATAAGGACAAGGGGCTGGTCAACAGGCAGCATGTGGTCATTTAGGCAATTGTGATGGGTAAGGGGTCTCGTGTCTCATCCTCCAGATGTGATTTGGTGAGTTTCAGTTCCTGATGCTCTTTGGGAGGCCTGATGGTTGATTTCCTGAGAAAGGAACTCAGATAAGACAAACGTAACTTTCTCAAGTTTTAGGGTTGGGAGGATCAATTTCTCTTTATTCAAAGAAACCATAAATATCAGTTCTATGGGACAATTGGGCCAGTTTCAGCCTCAAGGCTAATCACTGCAGAAATAGACTTTAGACACATATTAGAGAGTTACCAAAGTGCTGAAGACAGAGGCAGGCCCATCAAGAGAGATGTTTTAATAAGCCCATGAGCACATCTACATTACAGGGCATTCTGAAGAATCCTTTCTATTGGTACTGGATTTTGTTTCAGTGAGTACTACTTGAGACAAGGGGGCCTTCAGCCAAGTTTGGGACAACTTTATTAAACTACAATTTCATTTAGAATCAACATTTTACTACTACTTGTTCAAAACCGAGTGTGGAAGAGGTTCATGAATTATCAGCCTCTTAACTACTCCTCAAACTACATTTGTCACAATGACCCATGTCAGAAGGTATTTCCCTCATAGCTCCATGTAAATACAGAAAGCTGGATTTCATTATAATAATTGTAGCCTTACAGTAACAAAAGATGACGATTCTTTGGCCATTGTTCCCTTTATTAAGGCAGCCACAGATGAAACAGATCTCTATTCACCCACAATTTTCCCTAGTGGCACGGAAGCCACATCAAGAGATATGATCAGCACAAGTCTGAAAGCTTTAAAAGATTTTCTTTTCTCAGCACACACATTTGGATAGATGCCCGCACCCCTTTTCTTATCACGTTGTTTTAGAGGAAAATGAAGAATGATCCCCTTGGATTATTATCTGGGAGATTCTTTCCTTCTCACAGAATGACTACATTTCACACCCCAATGCCTTTTATTGACACACAAAAGATGAGATATCTAAGATAATAATGTAAAGACACTGATTTTTATTTTTTGAGAAACATGCCTTGAGTGACACATTTAAATGAGTTATTAGTATTTTTGATATAGAAAATTAAAACATTAGATGCCATGCTACTATTCGAATCATGCTCATATTTTTTATTTTATTTTTGAAAATTGTAAGTATTTGGCATGCCCTCAATAGTGGCAAATACTTGCTTCATGAAGGAAATTCAGTTTCTAGGATCAGCCAAAGTTCTTCATGCTGGTGGCTCTTCACAGAATAAGGTGGTTGCTGCAATTTGAGCAGCACCAAACAAGATGCAACTATAAGGAGGCGAAACTGATTCCTTTTTGTGAGTGATCTACACACAGAACTGGAAGAATCTGGAATATTTAAATGCATTTATCTATTTAGGGACTGCTCCAAGGGAGGGAAATGAGTAATTTAATCTTCTAATGCCATGACTAAATATATATCATATTATTGAAAGATAATTAATTTGATTAAAATTCTCAACCTAACCACAAGCCATGTGTGGGCATCAACACATTCTTTGTCCATATTTACTGCATGTTGGGAAATGCACGTCCAGTGCTTCAGATAGTATTCTGGCACGGCTTCTGCTAGGGCAGTCAGGAGGCAGGCCGATCTCGTGCCCAGGAAACAAGTGGACAAAACTGTCAAACACAGCCATAGCCAGGCTCTCAAACTGACCAGGAGCCAACAATATATTGAAAGGTGTTATTTATTAAAAACTGCTAAATTTTGAGTAGTAACAGTGGGAGTCTGTGGTGTTCTTGCCCTGGGCTGCTCCAAGTCATTCACCAGCTTGGTCCATGAAGTGCTTCTACTAGAAGAATGGGGTTAGCCATGGAAACTAGGAACATCACTGCTGGAAAGAGTTGAGTTGCTTGACAGCAGAGGGTGGAAAACCATGCCCAGCTGCCAGTGGAGGTGCTTCTAGCTCTCCTAGTCTAAGGCTATAACTCTGGTTGGGTCAAATGGCAAACCAGAGGACAACCAGGAATTTAACGGAGAGCTCCTGGAAATGAGGGAAGCATAGAGGGGCTGGGTAAGCTCTCCTCACATCCCGAGTGGACCCGGTAGCAACGGAAATGCACAGAGGGGGCAGAAGAAAGCCAGACAGGATCAGGGGCTGGAGCAGACTGGAAAATTGCCTGAACCTTGAATGCACTGTCCAAACCACACATGGAGCTATCGGCAGATGGAGAAACCTTATCTGCTTGAGGTATCTGAGCCCAGCCTCTACCCAATAATTACCTGACTGACCTCTAAGTGATGCAGACCCCGGAGTGAATCCCAGGAAGTCAGGCTTAACAATAAAAAAAAGAGTTAAAAAAAAAAAAAAAAAGAAAAGAAAAGCTGAAGAGAGACGTCAGTGACTGAACGCTGCAGAGGAGAAAGACTCTGCATATTTAGTCCAGATAAGTCACTAGAAAAACTAAAACAAGACACCCAAAACAACAGTTTCTTTTTGTTATTTTTTGTTTTTGTTTTTGTTTTGTTTTTTTAGGAAACACCAAGTAACAATCATAACCTTAGGGGTAAAAATCAGAATCCTATGTTGCTATCCTGTATCATTCAAGTTGTCTAGTTTAGTTTTCATTCACAACAAAAATTACTAGCCAGGTATAGAAACAGGAAAGCATGATCCATACCCAGTTTTGTTTTTGTTTTTGTTTTTGTTTTTAAAAAAGCAGTCAATAGAAACTATCTTGGAGTAGGGAGCACAGTTGAAAATCAGTCAATAGAAACGATCTCGGAGTAGGGGGCACAGTTGTTGGATTTAGTAAAAAAAAAAAAAGACTTCAATGCAACAGTGACAAATATGTTCACAGACTAAAGAAATCTGTATTTAATAATAAAAGGAAAAGGTGATGACAATGACTCAATGTAAGAAAAGGCATAGAACCCATAAGAAGTCACTGGATGGAAATGAACATACAATATGAAACAAAAAGTCACAAGAGGGTCTCAACGGCAGATTTGTTATGACCAAGGGAACTACACATTTGAAAGATCAATTATCCAAGCTGAAGAACAGAAAGAAAAACGTTAAGGGAAAAGGAACAGAATCTCAAATATCTGTGGGAAAATATCAAGCATAACAATGTATTTGCAATGGGAGTTTGAAAAGGAGAGGAGAGTCCAGCCTGGCCAACATAGTGAAAGCCTGTCTCTACTAAGAAAATACAAAAATTAGCTGAGCATGGTGGCATGTGCCTGTAGTCCCAGCTACTCGGGAGGCTGAGGCAGGAGAATTATTTGAATGCAGGAGGCGGAGGATGCAGTGAGCCGAGATCGCACAAATGCACTCTAGCCTGGGTGACAGAGCGAGACTGCATTAAAAACAAAACAAAACAAAAACAACAAAAAAAAACAAAACAAACAAAAACCAAAGGAGGAGAGGAGACAAATGTTTTTTTAAAAAGTTGAAGAAATAATGGCCGAAAACTTCCCAAATATAAAGAAAAAAGTTGTAGATTCAAGCTTAGTGAACTTCAAATAGGAAAAGACCAACATCAAGACAGGGCAATTACATTATTGAAAAACAGGGAAAATCTTGAAAGCAAGAGAAAAAAACCACAGAAGACTCATCCTGAACAGGAAATCAAGACAACTGATGTCTGATTTATATGAAACAATGGAGGTTAGAAGACAACAGAGTGACATGTTACAAGTGAAAAAAACTTCCAAACAAGAATTCGATATCCAACAAAACTACCTCTCCAAAAATGAGAGCAAAAGAAAGACATTCCCAGGTAAATAAAGGCTGAATGAATTTGTTCCTATCAGACCTGTCTTATAAGAAACAGTGAAAGAAGTCTTCAGGCTGGAAGTAGATGACGTAGATGGCAATTTGAATTCACAGGAAGAGATGGAGAGCCCTGGGAACAGTAAATATGAGTGAGGGTAACTATGTAATACTGTATAAATATATTTTTATTCTCCTGTGATCCTGAGAGGTTGGTTTATTGCTTGTTTAAGGATTATAGATCTTTCTTCCTTTTTATTTGTAAACATTTATGGAGTACATGTGCAGTTTTATGCCATGCATAAATTGCATAGTGGTCAGGTCAGGGCTTTTTAGAATATCCATCACTCAAATTACATACCTTGTACGCATTAACCAATTTATCTTCACCCTCCCCACTTCTACTCTCTCACCCTTCTGACTTTCCTTATCTATCATTTCATTCTCTACATCCATATGAACACATTTTTTAGCACCCACTTATGAGGTGAACATGTGATGTTTGTCTTCCTGTGCCTGGCTTGTTTCATTCAAGATAACAGCCTCAAGTTGAATCCATGTTGCTGCAACTGACATAATTTCATTCTTTTTTAAGGATGAAGAATATTACATTGTATATATATACCACATTTTTAAATCCAATTATCCATTAATAGACACATTGATTGTGAAGTGTCACTATTCACAACAGTGCTATTGTGAATAGTGCTGCAATAAACATATGAGTGCAAGTATCATTTTGATATTGATTTCTGATATTGCTGGATCAAATGGTAGTTCTATCTTTAGTTCTTTGAGACATCTCCAAACTGTTTTTCCCTGTTATAATTTTTAAAAGACATACTTGTATAAATTAACAGTTGTTTAACACTACTGTTGGATTTATAACATGCCTATGAAATATATACACGACAGTATGAGCAAAAAATGGGGACAATCGGGCTGTACTGGAGTGTGGTTTCTATATTTTACCGGAATGAAGTTAGCACTACCTTGAAGTAACCTGGATAAATTTAGATGCTTATTGTAATTTGCAGAGACAATACTAAGGAAATAACAATACAGTTAAAAAGCAACAGAGAAACTAAGATGGTATTCTAAACATATTTACTTAACATACAAAAACAGAAGTAAGAAGAAATACAGAAACAATAACAATTACTAAGCCAGGATACATGCAGAAAACAAGAATCAAAATGGCTGACATTATTCCAATCATATCGAAATTACGGTTAATGCCAATGGGCTAAATACTCCAATCAAAAGACAGAGAGTGTAAAGTTTATTTCAAAAACGTGATTCAGGTATGTCCCTTCTATTTGAGACAAACTTTAAATTCAGAAACAAAAATCAATTGTAAGCAAAAGGATAGGAGAAGATATATCACAAAAACAATAATAGTTAAGATTGAATGACTATCTTAATATCAGACAAGACAGTTTAAGACAAAAAATATTATTAGACACAAAGAGGGACATGAAACCTACTCAATAGTCCAGCAGATTATTTTTTTGGATAAACATAGAAACTGACACTTCTGGTCTTAAAGATTGAAACTTAAAATTGTTTTATCTGAGTTCCTTCCTCAGAAAAGTGTCCCCAGGCCTCTCAAAAAGTATCAAAGAACTGAAACTCATCAAATCACTGCATCCAGACAATGAAACACCAAGGCCCTCATTCATCATGATTGCTTCCTTGTCCCTCCAGAGTTCCTGTTTTCCTACACATTGTTACACTTCCTCCCTGCTACATAAACCCCTGACTTCAGTCAGCAGGGAGATGGATTTGAGACTGAGCTCCCATATCCTTGGCTGCAGCACCTGATTAAAGCCCTCTTCCTTGGCAATAATCATCTCAGTGATTGGCTTTCTGTGACGGGAGCAGCAGGTTCTAGATGGAATCCTTGGTGTTTCAGTGACAGAAGCTTTACAATAAAATGGCCAACAGTTCAGCAAAATATAACAATTATAAAGGTATGCACACTTAACAACGGAGCCCCAAAACACATGAAGTAAACACTGACAAAAGAAAGAAATAGGCAATTCCCTAAAAGTAAGTATTTCTGATACTTTATACAAGGAGGAAGCAGATTTAGAGAGGCCAAATAACTCATCTAATATCTCATAGTAAGAATGCAAGCCCGGATTTGAACTCAGTCCCATGAATTCAAAGCCCATAATCTTTCTATAGCATGTGAAGTCATTTCTTCTTGGGTCTCTGCACTTGGTTCTCCTTCATCACTTCAGGCAGCATAAGATGCTGAGCGTCTACCAATTGCTATTTTTTTCTTCCTTTGTCTTTATTAAGGTAAATAGTATGTATATAATTTACCATCTTTACCATTTTAAGTGTCAAGTTCAGTGTAATAAATACATTTATATAATTTTTTCCATTTATCTTCCTACTTGCCTGTCTTCTTCCCAGTCTTTGGTAACAACCAATCTAATCTGTATCTTACTCATATGTAAGAGCTTTAGAGAACATGTGATATTTGTCTTTCTGTGCTTGGCTTATTTTGCTTGACATAATGCCTCTAGTTCCATCCATATTACTATAAATAACAGGATTTCATTGTTTTTATGGCTGAATAATTTTTTATTGTGTATATTTACCACATTTTCTTTATTCATCTGTTGATGAGCACTTAAGTTGATTCTGTATTAGGGCTATTTTGAATAGTGCTACAGCAAACGTGGGAGAGCAGATAGCTCTTTGGTGTGTTTATTTCCTTTTTCTTTCTTTTTAAAAATATGCCCAGTAGTGGAATTGCTGGGTCATATGATAGCTCTGTTTTTACTTTTTCGGGGAACTTCCATACTGTTCTTCATTGTAGCTGTACTAATTTACATTCTCACCAACAGTGTATGGGGGTTCCCTTTTCTCTACCTCATTGCCAGAATTTGTTATTGTCTATCTTTTTGATGCAGACTACTTTAATTGGGGTGAGACTGATGATATTGCATTGTGGTTTTGATTTGAATTTCTCTAATGATTAGTAATATTGAGTATAACTTCATATACCTGTTGACCACTTGTACATTATCTTTTTGTATGTCTTTGTATGTCAAAATGTCATTTTGTATGTCTTCTTTTGGGATGTGTCTGTTAAGATCTTTTGTCTGTTTTTAATCTTTTTACTTTTTTAAAAAAATTTTTTTAGATACAGGGCCTCACTCTGTCACCCAGAGTGGAATGTAGTGGCTCAATTATAGATCACTATAACCTCAAATTCTTGGGCCCAAGTGATCCTACTGCCTCAGTCTCCTGACTAGCTAGGACTTCATTTTTGCTTTGGTTGCCTGTGTGTTTTGAGGTCATATACAAAATTCTTTGCCCAGACCAATGTCCTGGAGCATTTCCTCAATGTTTTCTTCTGGTACTTTCATCATTCCAGGTCTTAGATTTCAGTCTTGAATCCATTTTGATTTGATTTTCATGTATGCTGAGAGATAGGGGTCTTGTTTCATTCTTCTGTAAGATAGTTACCCAGTTTTCCCAGCATCATTTACTGAAAATACTGTTTTTTTTTAATTGTATGGTCTTGGCACCTTTATCAAAGATGAGTTGGTTGTAAATATGTGGTTATATATCTGAGTGCTCTATTTTGTTCCATTGATCTACATGTCTGTTTTTATGTGAGTACCGTGCTGTTTTAGTTACTATAGCTTTGTAGTAAGTTTTGAATTCTGGTAGTGTGATGCCTCCAGGTTCGTTGTTGTTGCCAGGATTGCTTTGGCTATTTGGTATCTTTTGTGGTTCTATATAAACTTTAGAATTTTTTTCCTATTTCTGTGAAGAATATCATTGGTATTTTGAGAGGGATTGCATTAAATGTGTACATTGCTTTGAGTAGTATTGTCATTTTAACAATATTAGTTCCTCCAAACCATGAGCATGGAATATCTTTTCATTTTTGTCTTCTTCTATTTCTTTCATCAGAATTTTATCGTATTCCTTTGTTCTTTGTATGGACCCTTCCTCCCTCCCTCCCACCCTCCCTCCCTCCCTTCCTTCCTTCCTTCCTTCCTTCTTTCCTTCCTTCCTTTCTTTTTTTTTTTTTTTTTTTTTTTGATGGAGTCTCGCTCTGTTGCCAGGCTGGAGTACAGTGTCGCGATCTCAGCTCACTGCAACCTCCACCTCCCAGGTTCAAGCGATTCTCCTGCCTCAGCCTCCTGAGCAGCTGGGACTATAGGTGCATGCCACCATGCATGCCCAGCTCATTTTTTTTTTTTTTTTTGTATTTTTAGTAGAGGCGGGGGTTTCACCATGTTGGCCAGGATGGTCTCGAACTCCAGACCTTGTGATCCACCCACCTCCACCTCCCAAAGTGCTGGGATTACAGGTGTGAGCCACCGTGCCCGGCCTAGTATAGATATTTCTTCTCTGGTTAGATTGATTCCTAGGTGTCTTATATATTTTGTAACTATTGTAAATGGGATTGCTTTCTTTCTTTTGTTTTTTCTTTGAGATGGAGTTTTGATCTTGCTGCCCAGACTGGAGTGCAGTGGCCCGATTTCAGCTCACTACAACCTACGACTCCCGAGTTCAAGCCATTCTCCTGCCTCAGCCTCCCGAGTAGCTGGAATTACAGGCATGTGCCACCATGCCTGGCTAATTTAGTATTTTTAGTAGAGACGGGGTTTCTCCATGTCGGTGAGGCTGGTCCCGAACTCCTGACCTCAGGTGATTTGCCCGCTTTGGCCTCCCAAAGTGCTGGGATTACAGGCATGAGCCACCATGCCCGGCCCTGCTTTCTTGATTTCTTTTTCAGATCAGTCACTGTTGACATATATAAATGCTCCTGATTTTTGTATGTTGTTATGTACCCTGCCACTTTACTAAATTCATTTATCAATTCTAATAGTGTTCTTGGTGGAGTCTTTAGGTTTTTGTAATTATAAGATCACGTCATCTGGAAACAAGGCTAGTTTGACTTCTTCCTTTCCTATTTGGATGCCCTTCATTTCTTCTCTTGCCTAATTTCTCTGGCCAGGACTTCTGGTATTATGCTGAATAATAGCAGTGAAAGTAGGCATCCTTGTCTTGTTATAGCCTTTAGAGGAGGGGCGTTCAATTTATCTGTGTTGAGTATGCTATTAGCTATGGGTTTGTCATACATGGCCTTTATTATTTTGAGGTAGTTTCTCCTATACCCATTTTGATGAGTTTTTTTTTTTAATCATATAGGATGTTGAGTTTTATCAAATACTTTTTTGGCATCTATTGAAGTAATGGTTTTTGTTATTGACTCTGTTAATGTGATTGTATCATGTTTGTTGGTTTGCATATGTTGAACCATCTTTGTATCCCTGGAACAAATTCCACTTGATCATGGGGAATGACTTTTTCAATGTGTTGTTGAATTTTGTTTGCTGGTATTTTGTTGAGGATTTTTAAATTATGTTTATCATTGATACTGGCATGTAGTTTTCCTTTTTTGGTTGTGTCCTCCTCTCATTTTGGTATTGGGGTAACTTACGCTGGCCTTGTAGAATGAGTTTGGAAGTATTCCTTCCTCTTCGGTTTTTTTGAGGCGTTTGAGTAGGATTGGTATTAGTTCTTTAATGGTACAATTCAGCAGTAAATCCATCAGGTTCAAGGCTTTTCTTTGATGGGAGACTTTTTATTATGGCTTGGATCTTATTGGTTTGTTGAGGTTTTCTATTTCTTCATGGTTGAATCTTGGTAGGTTTTATAGGTTCAGGACTTTATCCATTTCTCTTAGGTTTTGAAATTTGTCGTATAGTTGTTCATAATAGTGTTGTAGTCTCAGCAATGCACGAAGATGTAACAGTCTCTTCTTGTCTGAGATAACACCTGGAGTTCTTTGTCCTACCTCCAAGGTGATTAAGGAGTGCAGACACAAAGGTGAGGTTAGAGCAAACGTTTAATAAGCGAAAGAAGAAAGCTATTTGCCAGCAGAGGGGGGGGCTCAAGTGAGGTGCCCACTATGAGGCTGGGCTCCCAGGTTTTATGGACTGGGAAGGGGAAGGAATGTGCTTAGTTCCTGGGCTGTCTTGGAGAACATGTGACTCAGCTTGGCCCAGGGACCCTGGCTGCGACCAGTCAGGAGCTGAAATGATGATTCATAGCTGCTGCTCAGCTTGGCCCAGGACCTATCAGAAGCTGAACTGAAAGCTTGGCCCAGGACCTTAGCCTGGGACCAATCAGGAGTTGAAGTGATAATTCATAGAAGCCGGACTTACAGTCCAAATAAAGGAAAATAGAGTGCCCACTAGAAACCACCAGAGCCCACTGTGCCCATGCCCACAAAAGGAGAAGGAACTTTTCCTGAGAACCTGCTGAGTATACAAAGGACAAAGGCATTTCTATGCCAGGCCTTGTTCTCTTATCTGAGTGAGCTGGAGGTTTGTGCAAGCTTCTTTCCAAAAGGGCCAGAGGTTTTACTATCTGTGCCACCATGGGCATGTCTCTAGGCACAGCACCCTGTGTTAGTTCCCTTATCAGCCTAAATTTTTTCTCAGGCTGCTTTTTTGCTTTTTTTCTTTCTTTCTTTCTTTCTTTCTTTTTTTTTTTTTTTTTTTTTTTTTTTTTTTTTTTTTTGAGAGGGAGTCTTGCTCTGTCGCCAGGCTGGAGTGCAGTGGCCCGATCTCAACTCACTGCAACCTCTGCCTCCCAGGTTCAAGCGGTTCTCCTGCCTCAGCCTCCAGAGTAGCTGGGATTCCAGATGCACGCCACCACGCCCAGCTAATTTTTGTATTTTAATAGAGACGGGGTTTCACCATGTTGGCCAGGATGGTCTCGATTTCTTGACCACGTGATCCACCCGCCTCCTCCTCCCAAAGTGCTGGGATTACAGGCGTGAGCCACTGCTGGCCTCTCAGGCTGCTTTTTATGTTATGTGAGAATGAGGCACTGACCCATGGGCCAGGGGCTCTCTGGCACCCTTCCCTTGTTATCTATCTAAGGCAAGCTAAATAACTCCTTTCAAATAGTATCTAATAATCCTTTCTAAAGTCTCAGTTGTTGTATCTCCTTTCTCATTTCTGATTTTATTTATTTGGATCTTCTCTTTTTCTCTTAGTCTAGATAAAGGTTTGTTGATTTTGTTTATCTTTTCAAAAAACAAGGTCAGGCACAGTGGCTCAGGCCTGTAATCCCAGCATTTTGGGAGGTTGAGATGGGCAGATTAATTGAGCTCATGAGTTCAAGACCAGCCTGGACAACATGGTGAAACCCCATCTCTATAAAAAAATGCAAAAATTAGCTGAGTGTAGAGGCACACACCTGTAGTCACAGCAATTTGGTGGGAGGATGGCTTGAGTTTGGGAGGTGGAGGTTGCATTGAGCAGGGATGGTGCCACTGCACTCCAGCCTGGGCAATAGAGTGAGATCCTGTCTAAAAAACAAAAAACAAAAACAAAAACAAAACAAAACAAAAAACAAACTATCTTTTCATTTTTTTGATTTCTTTTCATTTATTTCTGCTCTGATCTTTATTGTTTCTTTCCTTCAACTAACTTTGGGTTTGGTTTGTTCTTGCTTTTCTAGTTTCTTGAGGTGTATCGTGAGGTTGTTTTATTTGTTTTTCCTCTTTTTTGATATAGGCATTAGTTGCTATAAACTCCCCTCTTAGTATTGCTTTTCCTGTATCCCATAGACTTTGGTATGCCATATTTCCATGTTCATTTGTTTCAAGAAATTTTAAAATTTCCTTTTTCTAGGCCAGGTGTGGTGACTCACGCCTGTAATCTCAGTGCTTTGGGAGGCCAAGGTAGGTGGATCTCTTGAGTCCAGGATTTCGAGACCTGCCTGGACAACATGGCAAAAAACAGTCTTTACAAAAATAAAAATAAAAAATTAGCCAAGTGTGGTGGCGCATGCCTGTGGTCCCAGCTACTCAGGAGGCTAAGGCAGGGAGATCACTTGAGCCTGAGAGTTTGAGGCTGCAGTGAGCAGTGATCACATCACTGTACTCCAGCCTGGGCAATGGAGCAGGACCCTGTCTCAAAAGAGAAAAAAAAAATTTCTTCTTTTATTTTTTTCTTAAGAGATGATCTTGCTATGTTGCCTATTCTGTGTTGCCTGGGCATAGCTCATTACTGATCAGCATGCAAGTTTTGACCTGCTCTGTTTCCAATTTGGGTCACTTCCCAGTCTCTTTGGGCAACTTGATGATCCCCTGCTCCCAGGAGGTCGCTGTATTGATGCTGAACTTAGTGTGGACACTTAATTGACATACCACACTATAGCCCAGAACTCCTAGATACAAGTGATCCTCCAGCCTCAGCCTCTTGAGTAACTTGTACAAAGGCATGTACCACTGCACCTGGCTCACTCTTAATTTTTTCTTTGACCCATTGGTCATTCAGGAGCATGTTGCTTAATGTCCATGTGTTTGTGTATTTTTCTGAGATTCCTCTTGTTATTGATTTCTGTAGTTTTATTCCATTTTGGTCAGAAAATATACTTGATATGATTTCTATTTTTTCAAATAAAAGTCAGACTTGTTTATTTTTAATAGACATCAGACTCGATACAGACTTGGTTTGTGGCTTAAGGTATGGTCTACTCTGGAGAATGTTCTATGTGCTGGTAAAATTGCTGCATTTGATAGCAGTTGGGTGAAACTTTTTTTTTTGGTCACCCAGGCTGGAGTGCAATGGCATGATCTCAGCTCACTGCAACCTTTGCCTCCTGGGTTCAAGCAATTCTCCTGCCTCAGCCTCCCGAATAGCTGATATTACAGGCATGCACCACTACACTTGGCTAATTTTTTTTTGTATTTTTAGTAGAGATGGGGTTTCACCATTTTGGCCAAGCTGGTCTCAAACTCCTGACATGAGGTGATCCTCCCACCTTGGCCTCCCGAAGTGCTGAGATTACAGGAGTGACTCACCATGCCCAGCCAAAATTTTCTTTAAATGTCAGTTAGACCTATTAGATCTTGTGTAGTTTAACTGCCATTTCTTTGTTAATTTTCCATGTGGATGATCTGTCCATTACTGAGAGTGAGGTGTTAAAAGCCTCTACTATTATTGTATTATAGTCTAACTTTCTCTTTGGAGCTATTAATGTTTGCTTTATATACTTGGGAGCTCTGGTGTTGGGTGCACAAATTTATTTATTTATTCATTTTTATTTTTTTTGAGATGGAGTCTTGCTCTGTCGCCCAGGCTGGAGTGCAGTGGTGCGATCTCTGCTCACTGCCATCTCTGCTCACTGCAAGCTCCGCCTCCCAGGTTCACACCATTCTCCTACCTCAGCCTCCCAAGTAGCTGGCACTACAGGCACCCACTAACATGCCCAGCTAATTTTTTGTATTTTTAGTAGAGACGGGGTTTCACCGTGTTATCCAGGATGGTCTGGATTTCCTGACCTCGTGATCCGCCCACCTCGGCCTCCCAAAGTGCTGGGATTACAGGTGTGAGCCACCGCGCCTGTCCAGGTGCACAGATATTTATAATTGTTATATTCTCTTCCTGAATTGATGCCTTTATCATTACATAGTGACCCTCCTTTTCTTTTTTATAGTCTTTGATTTGTAGCGTATTTTATTTTATGTAAGTATAGATAGTCCTGCTTTTTAAAATTTTCCATTTGCATGGAATATCTTTTTCCACTCCTTCACTTTCAGTCTACATGTGTCTTTAGAGGTGAAATGGGTTTCCTGAAGGTAGCATATGGTTGGTTTTCGCTTCTTTATCCATTCAGCCACTCATGTCTTCTAGCTGGAGAAGTGAGAACATTTACATTCAGTGTTATTATTGATTAGTAAGGACTTACTACTGCTATTTTGTTGCTTGTTTTCTGGTTGCTTTGAGACTTGTCTCTTTCTTCCTTTCTTACTGTCTTCCTTTGTGATTAAGTGATTATCTCTTGGCATGTTTTAATTTGTTGCTTTTTACTTGTAGTGGATCTATTATAAAAACTGTGCTGTGATTACCATGAAGCTTACAAAACAGTTTTTATAGATATGAGTTATTTAAAAGAGATGACAACTTATCTTAGATCCCAAATAACAGAAACAAACAAAGCCCAAACCCCCACAAAAGTTTTACAGTTTAATTCCTACCCCCACGTTTTAACTTTTAGTTGTCTCAATTTATACTTTTTTTTTGAGATGGAGTCTCACTCTGTCTCCCAGGCTGGAGTGCCGCGGTGCTATCTCAGCTCACTGCAATCTCTGCCTCCCTGGTTAGAGCAATATTTCTGCATCAGCCTCCTGAGTAGCTGGGATTACAGTTGCCCGCCACCACACTCAGCTAATTTTTGTACTTTTAGTAGAGACGGGGTTTTGCCATGTTGGCCAGGCTAGTCTCAAACTTGTGACTTCAGATGATCTGCCAGCCTCAACCTCCCAAGCTGCTTGGATTACAGGCATGAGCCAATGCTCCCGGCCAATTTATACATTTTTATGTAAAATAATAAGTTTTCTTTTGCATGTTAGTGTTTTTTTCTTTCAGGCTGAAGAACTGTCTTTAGCATTTCTTGCAAGAAGGGTCTGATGGTGGTGAATTCTATCTGGGAAATACTTTATTTCCCCTTAATATTTTAATGACAGTTCAGTTGGATACGATATCCTTGGATGACAGTTTTTATTTCTTTGAGTACTGAAAATATCATTCCACTCCCTCCTGTCCAGTATGATTTCCATTGAGAAGTCTGTTGCCAGACATATTGGAGGTCTTTTATATGTTGTTCCTTATTTCTCACTGGTTTTAGGATCTTCTCTTTGTCCTTGACCCTTGAGGTTTGCTTATTAGATGACTTGGGATAGTCTTGTTGGGTTGAATCTGCTTGATGTTCTAATGCCTTCTTGCACCTGGATATTTATCTCTTTCTCCTGTTTTTGACATTTTCTGTTATCACTTCTTTGAAGATTTCTACCCCTTGCTCTTGGTCAGCTTCCTCTTGAATATCATTCTTAGATTTGGTCTTTGGAGGTAATTTTCTCTATCTTCTTTCTTTCTTTTATTGAGGCAGAGTTTTGCGCTGTTGTCCAGGGTGGACAACACATGGCACAATCATGGTTCACTGCAGCCTCAACCTCCTGGGGTCAAGCAATCCTCCCACCTACAGGCACCAGCCACCACCCCAGCTGAATTATTGTATTTTTAGTAGAGATGGGTTTTCGCTGTGTTGGCCAGGCTAGTCTCAAACTCCTGACCTCAAGTGATCCGCCCACCTCGGCATCCCAAAGCATGGGGATTACAGGGTTGAGTCACCACTTGCCCAGCCAAAACTGCCATTTTGAATTCCTGGTCAGAGAGCTCACAGAAGTCTAATTCTCCTGTCCTTTGCTTGAAGTTTTTCCCCTTCTCTGTGGCCCTGGGAACGGACTCGCCCTTGTACCTGAGCTCTGGGTTGTTGCTGGTGAGGATTTTGGAGGTGGATATTTGGTTTTGGTTTTCTGTGGTGGGGATTGACGCCAACTTGGAACTTCTTGTCATGTGTTTTTAAACACATCTATTTATAAGTGTAATATAAATAGTAAAAAAAAAAAAAAAAAAAGTCGCCATCTAGATAGGGTCACTCTCTGAATTTTTACTTTGTCCTTTTGGGGAGGTCATATTCCTCTGTTTGCTGTTGTTTCTTGTGGGTATATATCTATGTTTTTGCAATAGAGGATTATTTATTTATTCTAGTTTTCTCTGACTTGTTTTGCTTTTTATTGAACATACTTGCTTAGTGAATCGTCACTGCCTTCTGTGGCTCTAGGTGGCGCGTTAAGCCCAGGTTTAACTCTTCTAAGTGATCAGAGTTCTGCCTGTCTTAAATGGAGGAGGTCCTAAAGAGATTACCCCAGCAGTGAGGAAAGATTGGCTAGGTGTTCATGTCCGGGGGACCTGGGGAACTCCCTCCTGCAGCATGGTGCTGGTGAACAGACACCCTGATTTGGCATCTCCTTTGGCTGAGTTACAAAGAGGTTTCTGAGGCTGGGGATGGTAGTCCTGCCTACCCTGTTTGTTTCTGCCTGTCCTTAGGGTTAGTTCTCCGTTCAGGCAGTCACGATGGTACCCATGGGTTAAAGCATGGAGAGGTCTCCTGCCTGGGAATCCAAGAAGTTGGAGGAGTGGTTGACCACCTCAATTTCACTTTTTCCACTGTAGAAACCATGAGCTGTGGGGAGACTGGTGCCAGTTGTAATAGGGGGAGGGGCATCATGGATATGGAAGTCTAATTCTCCTGTCCTTTGCTTGAAGTTTTTCCCTTTCTCTGTGGCCCTGGGAATGGTCTCGCCCTTGTACCTGAGCTCTGGGTTGTTGCTGGTGAGGATTTTGGAGGTGCATATTTGGTTTTGGTTTTCTGTGGTGGGGATTGACGCCAACTTGGAACTTCTTGTCATGTGTTTTTAAACACATCTATTTATAAGTGTAATATAAATAGTAAAAAAAAACGTATATTTTGTATGTTTTCTTTACATATATAATTTAGTAGATGTTTTAAAATAAAAATGAGACAATATTAAAGAGTATGAAACAATAGAAAAATTAAAATGAGATGAAATATGAACAGTTGATTTCTGTGTATGTGTATATACATACACACACTTTCCTTTTAGATACTACAGTTTACTCTAAAATATGAAAAACCAGAAGACCTTATCAGGTACTTGGTTTCAAAAATAAACTATAAATTTGAAAAGGCAGAAGTAATGCCTTCCAAATGACATTGACCATAATGCAGAAATTTAAAAATGAAAGATAACAAAAAATGTATCCATTTGGACATTGAAAACATACATTGGAGTCTTAGCTTAAAGAAGAAGTAAAAGTAAAAATTGCAGCATAAAGAAAGGAAATGACATTCAGCGTACAGTTTAGAAACTTAAAGGTATTTTGATAGAAACAAGAAGAAGCAAATAAATGAGTTTAATACAAATGTAAGAAGCTGGAAAAGGACCAAAAGGCCAGGCATGGTGGTTCATACCTGTAATTCCAGCATTATGGGAGCCTAAAGTGGGAAGATCACGTGGGGCAAGGAGTTCAGGACCAGCTTGGGCAACAGAGTGAGACCCTGTCTCTACAAAAAGCACAAAAATTAGCCAAGCGTGGTGGTGCTTGCTTGTAGTCCCAGCTACTTGGGAGGTTGAGGCAGGAAAGGATCATTAGAGCCCATAAGTTCGAGGCTGCAGTGAGTTGTGATCACACCATTGCATTCCAGCCTAGGTGACAGAGCAGGACCAAAAAAAAAAAAAAAAAAAGAAAAAATAAGAAAGAAAGGGAAAACAATAAAATAGCTCAAAGAAGTTACCAAGAAAATAAGTAAACATAAAAATGCAGGTTAACAAACTACAAAACAAAGAAGAGAAGTGAATTAGTGATCAAGGAAAGCTAGTTATTTGATGAAAATGAAAATAGAAAAATATTTGGCAAGAATAGTCATAAAATAACATAAGAAACAAAAATGGCTGGGCATGGTGGCTTACACCTGTAATTCTAGCACTTTGGGAGGCCAAGGCAGGAGGATCACTTGGAACAGCCTGGGCAACATAGCAAGCCCCATCTCTTAAAAAAAGAGAAAAAGAAAAAGAAAACCAAAAGTAAGACATAAACACAGGTGTGGAGGTGAGTATGTAATTGTAAAGAAATACAATATAATCTTTGGTAAGAATAAAATTAGGAGAAAGGTATGTGCTTCTCTAGGAAGGACATGCCTGTTATTAAAAAATGTTTAAAGAATAAGGAAAACCTTTGATTCATTAAACTGCAAGTCACTTCTCGGTAGTTTTAAACAGCATTTACTTTTTTGTGTCGGTATTGTTTATTTGGAATTTTCCTCTATAGTTTGTTTAAATATCAGTAAAGATCTGAATGGCACTGTGTTTTCACTTCATCATTTGTACATAGGATGTTCACTCATTGTTAAGAAAGCATTTTGTTTAGGAGAGAGTGTCTGTGTACTGTGGTGTACAATGGTAGATGTAATTATCACTGAAGGTCACCGAAATGTGAAAATCCCTGGTAATGTCTTGACAGCTGCGTGAAAATAAAGACAACTCAAATGGGAACAGTCAGGGCCTACTTAGAAAGTGCTTGCTAAAGCAAGAGAGTCAGCCACTTTTGACAAAGTGGGAAAGCTTTGTAGTGAACAAAAGGGAAGGCGTCAGATGTGCTGTTGACTGCAGGCTATTGACATGGGACACTGGAAGTGTCTAATAAGCATTGAGGCATCTCATATGACTGGTTATGGGGGTACATTTGGCTTTCTTTGCTTGGTTCTGAGTTCGAAGCTAGGGCACAAATTAGAGAAGCTGCATCACTGCCATGTCCTGACTGGTGTGGGTTGGTTACTACAACAGTTTCTGGTTTGCCTTTCTGAGCTGGTTGCTGCAGAGGGTGTGGGTCAGACCCTGCTCAGATTCCCACTGACAAATGCAGGCTTGGGAGTGAATGGAGAGGAAGCCATTTAATCGTGGGGCCAATGAGTCTCTGCCTTAATCATGGGATTTGACATTCAGTGTTCTATACACTGATTGACTGATTTCTTTCTTTACTGAAGTCAGATTTATATAATATAAAACTAACCATTGTAAAGAGAACGACTCAGTGGCAGTTGGTAGATTCACAATGTTGCTCAATTATCACTTCCATCTAGTTCCAAACAATTCCATGTCAAAATACGGCTCTGTACCTACCTGTTAAGCAGCTCCTTCTTATTTCTCCCTCCTCCTAGCCCCGGACAACTACCAGTGTTCTTTTCATCCGTCTGTATTTACTTACTCTGAATGTTTTAAATGGAATCATACAATATGTGACCTTTTGTGTCTGTCTCTTTTCCCTAAGCATAATGCCTTCAAGGTTCATCCACGTTGTAACAGATGTTATGATTACTTTCTTGTAATTTTCTTTTTCTTTCTATTTTCTTTTCTTTCTTTCTTTCTTTCTTTCTTTCTTTCTTTCTTTCTTTCTTTTTTTTTTTTTTTTTTTTTTTTGACACAGGATCTCACTGTGTTACTCAAGCTGGAGTGCAGTGGTGCAATCTTGGCTCACTGCAGCCTTGACCTCCCAGGCTCAAGAAATCCTCCCACCTCAACCTCAACCTCCTGAGTAACTGGGACTACAGGTACATACCACTACACTTGACTAATTTTTTTTGTTGTTTTGTAGGGACAAGGTTTCACGATGTTGCCTAGGCTGGTCTCGAACTCCTGAGCCCAAGTGATCCTCCTACCTTGAGCTCCCAAAGTGCTGGGATTACAAGCACAATAAGCCACTGTGGCTGACCACTCTCTTGTAATTTCCTTTCAACCTTTAAGTGTATTTTTCTCATGGGAGTATGGGAAGAACAGTATGGTGATCTGGGCACTCTTTTTATTTGGAAACATCTGGAATTATCCAAAGACATGAAAGGTAAGGCACTGGTTCCAAGCTTTCTAGGTACAGACTGGAAACTAGTCAAAGCGTTAAGGCATACGGGACTTAATGACCCTACTATTAATGCTTTTGCTTTTGGAGCCATTCCCAATCCTGCATACATTTGTTAGTGACAAGTCTGGTGGGTTGCCCAGGATATGTCTATTTTGAGAGATTCTGCAGTGGGCCTGGGACAGAGAGGGAAGCACTGAGCCTTGGGAGGGTGAACCAGAGGGTGCAGTCTGCTCTCCTGTCCTTTCAGGGAACTTTCAAGTTCTATCTGTTGCATCCCTCCCATTTAGAATCTAATGTTCCAGAATTCATATTTATTTAAGTACTTACCATTTGAGTTCTCATGTAGTATGGCAGTTTTATGTCTCCTGTAAAGCATTCAAAAATTTAAAGACCACTAAATCAAACTTTAAAACTTCTGTGTATCACCGGATATGGTGGCTCACGCCTGTAATCACTTGAGGTAGATCACCTGAGGTCAGGAGTTCAAGACCAGCCTGGCCAACATAGTGAAACCCTGTCTCTACTAAAAATACAAAAAATTAGCTGGATGTGGTGGCACATGCCTGTAATCCCAGCTACTCAGAAGGCTGAGGCAGGAGAAATGCTTGAACCTGGGAGGCAGAGGTTGCAGTGAGCCAAGATTGCACCACTGTACTCCAGTCTGGGCAACAGAGTGAGGTTGTCTCAAAAAATAATAAATAAATAAATAAAACCACTGTGTATCAAAGAATATAATTTATAAAGTGAAAAGGCAACATACAGTATAGGAGAAAATATTTACAAATCGTATCTCTGATAAGGGGTTTATGTGCAGAATGTATAAAGAATACCAAAATGGCGGTGTTCAGGTATGAGGCTGGGGCTAAGCTGAGGGATTCAGGTGTGGTGCGGGTGGGAACTGAGGAAGCGCCCAAGGATGTCAAGATGACAGCATCTATGCATGGTCAACCTAGTCCTTCTCTAGAAGATGCAAAACTCAGAAGACCAGTGATCATATAAATCATAGAAAAAAATTTTGAGTACCTTAGAAAAGAAATGACACCAAATATATATCAAACGGCATCATTTGGGACAACAACTGGTTTCTCTGGAATATTCTCAAACTTCCTGTTCAGACGCTGCTTCAAGATAATATAAGCAAGGAAAACTGTGTTTTCAGAAGCTCACTGATTGGCATAGTTTGTGGTGGTTTCTACCCCAGTTATTTGGTGTTTACTAAAAATGGACATCTGGCAACCAAGTATCATACCGTTCCACTGCCACCAAAAGGAAGGGTTTTACTCCATTGGATGATGCTTTGTCAAACGCAAATGAAATTAATGGCGATTCCTCTAGTCTTTCAGATCATGTTTGGAATATTAAATGGTCTACACCATTATGCAGTATTTGAACGGACACTTGGGAAAACTATACATGAAGAGTAACCAAAAAAATGAATGGTTGCTAACTTAGCAGAATGAAGTTTTTATAAAAAGGACTCAGGCATTGCTGAAAGAGGTAAAAGTAACTGTGAACAGATAATTTGTTTCTGTGCCTTTTGCCTGGTATATAGCAAATACTCAAAAAATATTCAATAATTCAATCAATAAATATAAGTTTCATCTTACATATAAGATATAGGTTTTATCTCCTGATAGTGTGTCCATTTTGCTTGGTACATAACAGATAATAAATATTCAGTATCAATAAATGTAATAATAATTTAAAAAAAGAATTACAACTCAACAACAAATAACATTAAAAATAGCAAAGGACTTGAATAGACATTTCATCAAAGATGATATACAAATGGCCCAGAAGCATATGTAAAGATGCTCACCATCACTGATCATTAAAGACATGCAAGCCAAAATTCTGTTGGGATACCACCTCATACCTATTAGGATAGCTACTATAAGAAAAACAGAAAATAACAAGTGTTGGTGAGGACGTGAACATATTATAACCCCGTGCACCTTTTTGGGGATTGTAAATGGTGCCACTGCTTTGGAAAGCAACATGGAAATTCCTCAAATAATTAAAACTGCCATATGATCCAACAATCCCACTTCTGGGTGTATACCCAAAATAATTGAAAGCGGGGTATTGAAGGGATGTTTACACACCCATGTTATAGCAGCACTATTCAGAACAGCTAAGAGAGAGAAGCAACCCAAATGTCTATCAACAGATGAATGGATAAGCAAAATGTGACTTTTCCCTCAGTATCTATAGGGGATTAATTCCAGGATACTCTGCAGATACCAAAATCCACAAATGCTCCAGTCCCTTATATAGTGTGGCATAGTATTTGCATATAATCTAGGCACATTTTCCCATATACTATAACAGCAGTCCCTAACTGTTTGGCACCAGGGACCGGTTTTGTGGAAGACAATTTTTCCACAGACAGGGTCAGGGGGATGGTTTTCAGATGAAACTGTTCCACCTTAGATCATCAGGAATTAGTCTGATTCTCATAAGGAGTGTGCAGCCTAGATCCCTTGCATGTGCAGTTCAGAATAGGGTTCATGTTCCTATGAGAATCTAATGCCACTGCTGATGTGACAGTGGCATTACCGCTCAGGCGGTAATACTTGCTGGCTTCTTTGTTCATCTCCTGCTCTGCGGCCCAGTTCCTAGCAGGTTAAGAACTGGTACCCATCCACGGCCTGGGGCTTGGAACCACTGCATTGAATCCTAGGTTACTTATAATACCTAGATTCCTAGGTTACTTATAATACCTAGTACAGTGCCTACATATAACTTTATTGGTGTGGATTTGACTTAGTATTTGACTCAGGGAAAATTCAAGTTTTGCTTTTTGGAACTTTGTGAAATTTAACGTATTTTTGAATATTTTAAATCTGAGTTTGGTTAAATCCACAGACACAGAACCCATGGATATGGAAGGCCCATAATATATACACAATGGAATATTATACAGACTTAAAAAGGAAGGTAATCCTGTCTCATGCTCCAACATGGATGAATCTTGAGTGCTAAGTGAAAGAAGCCAGTCACAAAATGACTGTGTGATTTCACTTACATGAGTAATCTAAAGTAGAAAAATTCATAGAAACAGAAAATGGAATGGTATTTACTAGGGTGTGGAGGGAAGGGGAAAAATGGAGAGTTGTTTAATGGCTATAGAGATTCCATTTTGCATGATGCAAAAGTTCTGGGGATCTGTTCCACAACATTGTGAATATATTTAATTGTACTAAAATATATGCTTAAAAATGACCAAGTTGGTAAATTTTGTTGTGTGTTTTAATATAATTTTTTTTTTTGAAACAGGGTCTCACTCTGTTGCCCAGGCTGGAGGACAGTGGCACCATCTTGGCTGACTGCAACCTCAGCCTCTTGGGCTCAGGCGACCCTCCCACTTCAGCCTCCCAAGTAGCTGGGACTACAGGCATGCACTACCACACCCAGCTAATTTTTATATTTTTTTGTAGAGATGAGGTTTTGCTATGTTGCCCAGGCTGGTCTTGAATTCTTAGGCTCAAGCAATCCTCCTGCCTCAGCTGGGATTACAGGCATGAGCTACTGCATCCAGCCTGCAATTTTTAAAACATCAAAATAAATGTAAAGGCTACATCTTAGATTTTTTTTTAACTAATTAAAAATAGTAAAATTTTCTCTTATAGCACAGTGGTCATGCCTGTGATCCTAACACTTTCGGAGGCTGAAGTGGGAGGATCACTTGAGCCCAGGAGTTTGAGACCAGCTTGGGCAACATAAGGAGACCCTCGTCTCTACAAAAAAATGCAAAAATTAGCCAGGCATGGTGGCATGTGCCTGTAGTCTCAGCTACTCAGGAGGCTGAGGAGGGAGGATCACCTGAGTTTAGGAGGTCAAGGCTGCAGTGAGCCATGATTGCACCACTGCACTCCAGCCTGGGTGACAGAGCAAGTCCCTGTCTCAAAAAAATAAAATAGTTTAAAAAGCGTAAGCCAGGCCGGGCGTGGTGGCTCAAGCCTGTAATCCCAGCACTTTGGGAGGCCGAGACGGGTGGATCACGAGGTCAGGAGATCGAGACCATCCTGGCTAACACGGTGAAACCCCATCTCTACTAAAAACTACAAAATCTAGCCGGGTGAGGTGGCGGGCGCCTGTAATCCCAGCTACTCGGGAGGCTGAGGCAGGAGAATAGCATGTACCCGGGAGGCAGAGCTTGCAGTGAGCTGAGATCTGGCCACTGCACTCCAGCCTGGGTGACAGAGCAAGACTCTGTCTCAAAAAAAAAAAAAAAAAAAAAAGTGTAAGCCAAATTGTGAGTGAATGAGAGAGAGAGAAGTGGGGGTGGGGTGGGAGGTGTGTGTGTGTGTCTAGATAAATATTTGATCAGTTTGTGGAGGCAAATGAATTTCATCATCAGGGCAGATTTATTGGAGAAAGTTTTGCCATGGTGAGGGTATTTCCTTGGGATAGGAATGAAGTAGGAAATACTAATTTGTGACTCTGGTTATTTAAATTATTCAATGACTATCTGCTTAGATGTCTTTGCATAGATAATGCAAATTAGATTGGGAATTGCCAGAATTTGGTGCCTGAACTATATAATTTTTAAACTTTTTAGATGAGAACATAATTTCTATTTCCAGCTCTATTCAGACACTGAAGACTTAGGTTGGCCAATTCAAGGTCACCTCTTTTTTTTTTTTTTTTTTTTTTTGAGACGGAGTCTTACTCTGTCACCCCGCTCTGTCACCCAGGCTGGAGTGCAGAGTGCAGTGGCACAATCTTGGCTCACTGCAAGCTCCGCCTCCTGGGTTCACACCATTCTCCTGGCTCAGCCTCCCAAGTAGCTGGGACTACAGGCGCCCGTCACCACACCTGGATAATTTTTTGTATTTTTAGTAGAGACGGGGTTTCACCATATTAGCCAGGATGGTCTCGATCTCCTGACCTTGTGATCCGCCCACCTCGGTGTCCCAAAGTGCTGGGATTACAGGCGTGAGCTACTGCACCTGGCCACCTCTTTTTTTTGTATTTGTATTTTGCAACTTTGTTGAATTTATTTATTAGTTCTAACAGTTTTTTTTGTGTGGAATCTTCTACATATAACATCATAATTACAAACAGAGATGATTTTTCTTCCTTTCAAAATTGGATACCTTTTCTTTTTCTTGCCTAATTGCTCTGGCTAGAAATTCCAGTACTATGTTGAATAGAAGTGATAAAAGTGAACATTCCTGCCTTGTTCCTCCTCTTAGAGGAAACACTTTCGACTTTCACCATTAAGAATGATGTGAGCTGTGGGTTTTTATAGATGGCCTTTATTATGTTTCCTTTACAGAAACTACCTTCCCATAACATAGTTTCCTTTTATTCCTAGTTTGTTGAATTTTTTTAATCATAAAGAGGTGTTGAATTTTGTCAAATGATTTTCTTGCATCAATGGAGATGTTTATGTGGTTTTCTCCCTTCAATTTGTTAATGTAGTATATTGCCTTGATTGATTTTTGTATACTCAATTATCCTTGCATTCCAGGAATAAGTCCCACTTGGTCATGGAGTATAATCCTTTTAAATTAAATTAATTAACTTATTTATTTGAGACAGGGTCTTGCTTTGTCAAACAGGCTGGAGTGCAGTGGCACCATCTTGGCTCACTGCAACCTCCATCTTCCAAGTTCAAGCGATTCTCATACCTCAGCCTCCCAAGTAGCTAGAACTATAGGCGTGCACCACCATGCCCAGCTAATTTTTGTATTTTTAGTAGAGATAGGGTTTCACCATGTTGACCAGGCTGGTCTTGAACTCCTGAGCTCAAGTGATTCGCCCGCACTGGCCTCCCAAAGTGCTGGGATTACAGGCGTGAGCCACTGCGCCTGGCCTAATCCTTTTTTAAAAATAACATTTTATTGAGGTATAATTTATATACTTTGAAATTTAACCATGGAAAGTATTCAGTTTGATGAGTTTTAGTTCATACAGTTGTGCAGTGATCATCATAATTTAG
The DNA here is from genome assembly GCF_047675955.1 of Chlorocebus sabaeus. Taxonomy (NCBI): domain Eukaryota; kingdom Metazoa; phylum Chordata; class Mammalia; order Primates; family Cercopithecidae; genus Chlorocebus; species Chlorocebus sabaeus. The sequence goes on along the minus strand of NC_132905.1, from coordinate 41,554,796 downwards.
TTTAGAGCACTTCCTTCACTCCCAAAAGTTCACTTTGTAGTCATTCTTCATCTGACCTTCCCACCCCTAGGCAACAACTAATATACTTTCTATTTTTAAGATTTGCCTTTCTGGAAATTTAATAAGTAAACTCATACAATTTGAGGTATTTTATGTCTGGTTTCTTTGTTTAGCATAATAGTTTCCTTTAAAAGTTTTATTGATACATAATAACGATACATATTTATGAAGTACATGTGATATTTGAATGTATACATACAATACAAAATGATTAAATCAGAGTACTTAGTCTATCCATCACCTCAAACGTTTACTGTTTTTGTGTTGGGAACATTTCAAATCTTCTTTTTTAGCTATTATGACATATACAATATATTGGTGTTAACTATAGCCAACCTACTGTGCTATCAAACACTAGAACATATTCCTTCCATTTAACTCTTATGTTCCTACGCATTAACCAGTGACTTTTCATTCCCCTAGGCCTGCCCTGTTCCCAACCTCTGGTAACCATCATTTTACTTTCTACCTCCATGAGATCAACTTTCTTGTCTCCCACATATGAGTAAGAATATGTGATGCTTGTGTTTCTGTCCCTAGCTTATTTCACTTAACATAATGACCTTCAGTTCCATCCATTTTGGTGTAGAATAACAGGATTTAATTATGTTTTTATGGCTGAATAATATTCCACTGTGTATATATAGGATATTTTATTCATTCATCCACTGATGGATACTTAGGTTGATTCCAGGTTTTGGCTGTTGTGAACAGTGCTACTACAATAAACATTAGGGCACATGTATTCCTTTGGTATACTGATTTCTTTTTTTTTTTCTTGAGAAGGAGTCTTGCTCTATCACTCAGACTGGAGTGCAGTGGCACGATCTTGGCTCACTGCAACCTCAGCCTCCCAGGTTCAAATGATTTTCCTGCCTCAGCCTCCCAAGTAGCTGGGATTACAGGTGTGCGTCACTACATCTGGCTAAGTTTTGTATTTTTAGTAGAGACAGGGTTTCACCATGTTGGCCAGGCTGGTCTCGAACTCTTGACCTCAAGTGTTCCACCAGCCTCAGCCTCCCAAAGTGCTGGGATTATAGGCATGAGCCACCACACCCCGCCTGATTTCCTTTCCTTTGGATAGATACCAAGTTGTAGGATTACTTCATTGTATGGCAGTTCGATTTGTAGTTTTAAAAAGAACCTCCGTATCATTTTCCATAATTGCTGTACTAATTTACATTGCCAGCAGCAGTGTATAAGAACTGCCTTTTCTCCACATCTTGCCTTTTTTTTTTTTTTTTTGTCACTTTATTGAATTTGTTTATTCTAAGTTTTTTGGTGAAGTCTTTAGAATGTTCTATATTTAAGATCATCTTGTCTGTAAAGAGGGATAATTTGCCTTTCTGTTTTCCAATTTGGATGCCTATTTCTTTATCTTGCCTGATTCTAAGACTTCCACTACTATGTTAATAAGAGAGGTGAAAGTAGGCATTTGATTCATGTTTCAGTTCTTAGAGGAAAGACTTTCAGCTTTCCCCTGTTCATTATGATGTTAGCTGTGGGTTTGTAATATGTGGCCTATATTATGTTGAGGTATGTTTTTTCTGTGCCTAATTTGTTGACAGTTTTTATCAGGATGGGATGTTAACTTATATCAAATGCTTTTCCTGCATCTATTGAGAGGATCATAGTTTTTGTCTTTCAATCTGTTGATGTGATATATCACATTTATTGATTTGCATATGTTCAACCTCTTTTGCATCCCTGAGGTAGAGCCCATTGATCACGGTATCTTTTTGATGTGTTGCTAAGTTCAGTTTGCTAGTACTCTTGAAGATTTTTACTGTATGTTCATAAGGGACTTTTTGGCTGTTGTTTCCTTGGTATCAGAGTAATGCTGGTCTCATAGATTAAGTTTGAAATAATTCCTGCCTCTTCATGTTTTTGGAATAATTTGAGAATTAATGTTAGTTGTTCTTTTGAAGTTGAATGTAGCAGCAATGCCATCTGGTCCTAGATTTTTCACTCTTGGGAGACTTTTTATTATGGATTCAATCTCGTTACTTATTAGTCTGTTCAGGTTTTGTATTCCTTTTTTTTTGAAGATTGAAAAATTGCTTATTTATTTAATAAAACTTCTGAATTAAATAGGGAAATGGCAATAACTGGTATATACATTAATTCAAAATATTTTCACTGAGCACTAAATAGAATAGTTTCCAATCTTTTCACTAAAAACCCCTTTTAAAGAATGCCTAAAACTGGCCAGGCGCGATGGCTCAGGCCTGTAATCCCAACACTTTGGGAGGCTGAGATGAGCAGATCACGAGGTCAGGAGTTTGAGACCAGCCTGGCCAACACAGTGAAACCCCATCTCTACTAAAAAATAAAAAAAAAAATTAAAAAAAAATTAGCTGGGCATGGTGGCAGGCACCTGTAATCCCAGATACTCAGGAGGTTGAGGCAGAATTGCTTGAACCTGGGAGGCTGAGGTTGCAATGAGCCGAGATGGCATCATTGCACTCCAGCCCTGGCAACCGTGTGAGACTCTGTCTCAAAAAAAAAAAAAAAAAAAAAAAAAAAAAAAGAAGGGCCGAGTGCGGTGGCTCATGCCTGTAATCCTAGCACTTTGGGAGGCCAAGTTGGCTGGATCACAAGGTCAGGATTTCAAGATCAGCCTAGCTAAGATGTTGAAACCCCATCTCTACTAAAAATACAAAAAATTAGCCGGGCGTGGTGGCACGTGCCTGTAATCCCAGCTACTCTGGAGGCTGAGGCAGAGAATTGCTTAAACCTGGAGGGGCGGAGGTTGCAATGAGCCAAGATCGCGCCACTGCACTCCAGCCTGGGCAACAGAGTGAGACTCTGTCTCAAAAAAAAAAAAAAAAAAGAAAAGAAAGAAAAAGAAAAAAAAAAGAATGCCTAAAACTCAGTTTATTTCGGTCTTTAATCAAGAAATCTAAAGCTGCTAATCAGAGTTTTTGAATCACCATTAGATGACTAGGCTAACAACCTTGAGGTAATATAGTGTGGGTTTTAAAAGCTTTGTTTAAACTATACATTCTAACAGAGGGGATTCATTGGTCTCAGGCAATTAATCACAGGTTCAATGCCAGATACTGTATATACACAGACAAAACAGAGTAATAGGTATCATTTATAAGGATAAATAACATATGGTCCTGGTATATTCAAAGGGAATAATGTCTAATATTTATGAGTGTACAATTAGTGATGGGCAGGGAGACAGATACAAATGACTAACCCACAAGGGAGAACCTAACAAGGACAATAGAAGAGATAAAAGTCCTGTGCCCTAGGGATGCAGCAGAAAAGGTGCTGGGAGACTTTAGGGACCAGGTGGCATCTAGGTCAGATCAAGATATGAATGGATGTCAGTGTGTGTGGGAGGGACCTTCAAGGCTGGAGAAAACAAAGCGAGCCAAAACACTGAGCCACAGGAGTACTCCCTGCTCAGATGACAGTGAAGCATTTGTTCTCAGTAAAAAGATGTAATCTAATAAAAGACTGCATAAAACACTGGAAAACCTCACGCAATGAGAGCTGGAAACAATGCTTGTATTTCTTAACAGCAATTCAACAGAGTATCTGAGGTGGCCTGTGGAAGGAACAAGAGAGCAAAATATCTTCCCAAAGGCAGAGGCGCCGCATGCTCTTGGTGGAGGTTAAGTAGCCAAGGATCACACCCGCAAGCCCACCTCCACCCTGAGACCCCAGTCCCTTGGAGTCAAATCCACAGCAAAAATCTTCCCTAATGGAAAATCTCTCTCTTTCCAAAATGTAAAATAAAAACAATATAAGCAAACAAAACTGAAAACAAAAAAAGATAATCAGAGCAAGCTTTAGCCTCTCATACTTCACGTATGCCCCGACTGCCATGTTACTGAGAACAGGGTCTGCTCCATTACTTAAATGGATTCCTTATTGCAGAACATGACAAAATTTAGCATATCACTGATCCTACTATGTCCCTCCCTATATATAAAAAAAGTAAACAAACACTACACAAAATATAACCTTACCCTGAATAAAAGTCAGCATCAACCTAAGGATCCTACTGTAATGTGACTACCCTAACCCAGGAAACAATCCTATTCTGACCTATTCACACAAAAAATCCCTATTCTAAGAGCTTTGGAAGCATTACAAACATTGTTGCATTAGATTCCTCTTCTGAAGTATTCTGAAGTCTTGAAACACAGCAAATTTACATATTTTTCTATACTACCACTGAAGGGTAATTATCATAAAAGGCCTACAACCAAAATCCTAATCCCCTGATTCTCAGGCTATTGCATTTTTTTCCCCCTCAGATCAAATAATAGGAAATACACACAAAAAAATGAAAAGCCATACAAACATAAAAACACAGAATCTATAAGTGTCACCACACTAACAGTCTTAACTATGCTAAAGAGAAAAAGAATTTGGTTTACTCAAGCTCTGGGCATTTCATAAAGTACTTAAGACATTAACAGCTTATAAAAATAGTGAAAAAAATTTAGGTGGGAGCATAAAACTAACTCGTTCATTCAAAATCCCAAGTTCACAAGAAGGGATTTGTGGCAAACTGTCTGCACAGGGCGGCCTCAGACACTAGCCCAATCTTGGGCTAATGGCCTTGACCTTTGTGCTCAGGTCAGCTTCTGGGGTGCAGGGATGTTGGCAGATGCCTGCTTGAGGTATGCGGAGGAGCCCTGAGGGCTGCTGGCTGGTGTTCTGTGCTGCACATTTGATGCCCTTCGGCCCCTGTTGCCAATGCCTCAGCTTTGTCAAGTGCTTCTGGACAGTGTGTGTTTCTGTTGTAATTCATTCCTTAGTTCTGAGACATCCTCTTTGGTAACTTGCTCTGGTGTCTGGACAAATAATTGCAATCGTTTTCTGTAGGAAAACATTCTGCCTGTGTTGCAATATCCAGAAACTCCTAGATATACTGATCAACACCAGTTTAAATGTTTTCCTGATCATTGCCATTGACAGTCCTGACTCACCAGAGAAGCTAAGCAAGCTTTGAAAGATGACTCCAACTCATTCACCTGGTACTGTTAGTAGGTCTCAGAGTATCTGGTGCTGCCTGAAGAAGTGAAGCCTGGCCCTGGAGCTCCAATGTGGATGGTGGGATCCCTGGTAGCTGCTAAGAGAACATACCACCTAGTGGAGCCACCATGTCTAGAATAGCCTGTATTTCTTTATGATTCAATCTTGTTATATAAAATGCATCTAGGAATTTATTCATTTCCTCTAGGTTTTCCACTTTGTTAGTGTGTAGTTGCTCATAAGAGTCTCTAATGATCCTTTGCATTTTTGTGGAATCAGTTGTAATGTTTTCTTTTTCATTTCTATTTATTTGAGCTTCCTCTTTGTATTGTTGGTTAGTCTGGCTACTGGTTTATTGATTTTCTTTATTTAAAAAAACAAAACAAAACAAAACAAAAAAAACACATAACTTTCCCTGTGATTGTTTCCTTGTAGATTTTGTCTCTATTTTGTTTTATTCTGCTCTGATCTTTATGATGTCTTCCTTTTACTAATTTGGGGTTTGGTTTTTCTTTCCTTGAGGTGTCTCATTAGGTTATTTGAAGTCTTTCTGCTTTTTGACTCTAGTTATTGTTACAAATTTCCCTCATGGCAATGCTTTTGTTGTATCCCATAGGTTTTGAGATGTGTGTTTCCAACATTTTTTACTTGAAGAAATGTTTTTATTTCCTTCTTAATTTCTTCATTGACCATCATTCAGGAATATGTTAATTTCCATGTATTTGTAGTTTCTAAAGTTCCTCTTGTTATTGATATGTAGTTTTATTCCACTGTTGTCTGAGAAGATACTAGATGTGATTTAAATTTTTTTTTTTTTTTTGAGATGGAGTCTCGCTCTATCGCCCACACTGGAGTGCAGTGGCGGATCTTGGCTCACTGCAAGCTCCACCTCGTGGGTTCACGCCGTTCTCCTGCCTCAGCCTCCTGAGTAGCTGGGACTACAGGTGCCCGCCACCACGCCCAGCTAATTTTTTGTATTTTTACTAGAGACGGGGTTTCACCATATTAGCCAGGACAGTCTTGAACTCCTGACCTTGTGATCTGCCCGCCTCAGCGTCCCAAAGTTCTGGGATTACAGGCCTCAATTTTTAAAAATTTGTTGAGGCCAGGCTTGGTGACTCACGCCTGTAATCCCAGTGTTTTGGGAATCTGAAGCTCCTTAAGTGGGAGGATTGTTTGAGGCCCAGAGTTTGAGACAAGACTGGGCAACATAGTGAGACACTGTCTCTACAAAACATTGAAAACTAACTAGGCATTGTGGTGTGCACCTGTAGTCCTTATTACTTGGGAGGCTGAAGAGGGGATCATTTGAGCTCAAGAGTTCAAGGCTGCAGTGAGCTATGATAACAGCACTTCACTCCTGCCTGGATGACAGAGCGAGACCCTGTCTTAAAAAAAAAAAAAGTTGAGACTTGTTTTGTGGCCTAATGTATTAGGTTTACCCTGGAGAATGTTCCATGTGCTGATGAGAAGAATGTGTGTTCTACAGCTGTTAGATAAAAGATTCTGAATATCTGTTAGGTCCATTTGGTCTAAAGTGCAGTTTAAATCCAAAGTTTGTTGATTTTTCTGTTTAGATGATCCAATGCTGACGGTGGAGTGAAGTTCTCAATAGTTATTGTCTTGGAATCTTTATTTTTTATAGTATTTGCTTTATGTAGCTGAGTGCTCTGTTGTTGGATACATATATATTTAGAGTTGTTATCTACTCTTACACTCCGATAGCATTTTTGCTATGAAGTGAATCTCCTGGGTTGGATGTTATATTACTTGGTATTTCATGTCTTTGGATCAGGCATGAGTAATAGTGCTGGCTGAGCCTTACAGGACTAGAAAGACAAATCCATGTTTGGAATAAATCCAGGTATTTATCCCTGTGAGGTTGAATCACGGTTTTTTAGAGGCTGGCAGGTGGCTGATGTAGTCAGTTTGTCCCCAGGTAAATAATTTATTTTCTTGAGGAATACTGTCATATTAGGGACTCAACTTTCTGCTGATACATGCTGGGTAGTTCTTGGCAATTTTTTTTTTTTTTTTTTTTTTTTTTTTTTTTGAGATGGAGTCTCGCTGTCACCCAGGCTGGAGTGCAGTGGCGCGATCTTGGCTCACTGCAAGCTCCGCCTCCCGGGTTCACACCATTCTCCTGCCTCAGCTTCCCGAGTAGCTGGGACTACAGGCACCCGCCACCACACCTGGCTAATTTTTTGTATTTTTAGTAGAGACTAGGTTTCACCGTGTTAGCCAGGATGGTCTCGATCTCCTGACCTCGTGATCCACTTGCCTCGGCCTCCCAAAGTGCTGGGCTTACAAGTGTAATCCCAAATATAATTATGTATTTATATAATTATATTATATATATGTGTGTGTGTGTGTGTGCATATGTATTTGTCGAGCTTTCCTGTTCATTATATTGTGCATTGCCCATTTAATCAGCACAATCAGTGAAATGACAGTTTCTACTTTGTTGCTCCTATTAGGATGTGTTTTTTTTAGAATGTTAGTAATGTTGCAGAAACTAATTCAACCTTTTTGTTTTTGTTTTTGTTTAGACAAGGTCTCACTCTGTTGCCCAGACTTGAGTGCAGTGGTGTGGTCACAGCTCACTGCAGCCTCAACTTCCCCGCCTCAGGTGATCCTCCCATCTGAACCTCCCAAGTAGTTTGGACTACAGGCATGTGCTGCCACACCTGGCTAGTTTTCTGTAGAGATGGGATTTTGCCACTTTGGCCAGGCTGGTCTTGAACTCCTGCACTTAAGCGATCCACTCAACTTGGCATCAGAAAGTGTTGGGATTATAGGCATGAACTGCTGTGTCTACTCTCTAATTCAACTGTTTTACTTCACTTCTCCATATGCACATTCTACCAGTGCACTAACTTCATGTTGAGTAAGAAACAGGGAAGTAGTAGCTATGAATTGCCTTATGTTTCCAATCCCATCTGTGTGATCATTTTCCTGCTCAAAAGGAACTTGAGCAGGAAATGCGTTGACCAGGTTCCTTGGCTGTTTATGCTAAGATGTTGTCTTCTGAATTCAAATCAAATTCTGGGTCCAAATGGACAGTGGTCTCTTGAGGCTGTCAGTGTCCCTGATTACTCAGATGTAAATGTGCTTAATATGGAAGAGAAGCACAGAATTCTGGTGAACCCACAATGTGCAGTGAAACTCAAAATGAGTATGAGGAAAGTTATGGAAGTTGAAGGGCAAGCATCACAAATACCATTTACAAAAGGATAGGCATATTGCATGTATCTTCCCTGTGCTGGACAGGCGTTGTGTACAGCTATGTAGGGCACATGTGCATTAAGCTGGCCTTAATTGTGAAGGTTCTGTGGTAATGAATGGTGGAAATGCTATTCATAAGGAAGGATGAGCCATTTCTACACACTCAGATGGTCTGTGGCTGGGAGCATGGCAGAGGCAATCTTGGGCATCCATGGAGATGTTCCTGTATCATTTTTCAGGATCCCAGATTTTCTTCACAAAGGGTCTGACCTCTACAAAATAGACATGCATTGACTAAGCATTCCAACATCTGTAGAGCTCTGCCACTGTAACTACAAGGCCTTCAGCCCACATATTTGGGCAATGATTCTGCCTTCTATCCAAGAAGATAAAGGTCTTGTAAGCACTCTCCAAGGAGTCCTGGTTTACTTAACCATTCACTGTTTGCTAATGGCTGAATGACGTCTTCAATTTCTCAAGGTCCTTCTGCAGGTGGTAATGCAGATCAGCGATAATCAGTCTACTCCGCTCTTTGTAGGCACTTTCCCTACATTTTCCAAGGCCTGCATCATCACACATGCCATAGCATTCTCTATCATTGAAGCATTTTCTCAGGAAATCACCTGTGAAATATTTTGCAGCTAACCACCTACCTGTGCCCCACTAGTCAACCTGCTTTACTCCTGCCAGGCAGGTGAGTGGTCCCCAGATGCCTATTTTACCACCTGTTTTGTCAGACTGTTCTTGGTATCAGTGTGTTGGAGGGAGTTCTCTGCAAAGACCAAGATGGGACTGCATGTACAGAGATTTTATTTCAAGATATGATTGTGAGAGAATGATGAGGGGAGCAGTTACTTAGTCTATTTGAGCTGTTATAACAAAATACCACTGGCTAGGAAATGTATAAAGAGGACTTTATTTTCCCAGAGTTCTGGAGGCTGTGAAGTTCAACATCAAAATATCAGTAGGTTCAATTGTCTGTTGAGGGCTCATGTCTGTTTCTAAGATGCCTTCATGCTGCATCATTTGGAAGGGAGGAGCATTGTGTCCTCACAGAGCAGAAAATAGAAGGGCCACAGGACAAACTCCCTCTATCAAGCCTTTTCATAAGGGCACCTGATCCCATTCACAAAAACTCTATCTTCATGACTTGACTTAATCACTTCCCAAAGGTCCCACCTCCTAATACTGTCACACTGTTTCAACAGTAAACAGTTTATGTAGCGTTTCAACATGAATTAAGGAGGGGACAAAACATTCAAACCAAGGAAGGCTGGGAGGGCAACCAGAGGGAAGGAAAGTGCAAGAAGAGGTTTGGTGGAGGTGTCCTAGGTTGCCTGCAGTCCAAGGAGGTTGGGGAGATTGTCAGTAACAGACCTCCCTTGGGATCCCTGCTCTGCAGTCACTGGCTAAGAGCAGTCCTTAGAAAGCACAGCCTGGCACAAATACAAGAACATGTGCTCAGTAAGAAAGAGACCATATTTCCCCAATAGCCCAGATAATGCCCTCCCCTCAACTGGCATCTCTGTTCCTTAAACATTGACCTCTTTTCTCCGAATCTCTTGGGGACACATGGGTTGAATTCAGGTTCTCTGTGGCCCTCTGGATTCTGTCTGCCTTTGTTATATCTTCACAAACAAGTTATGCAGCCTCAACTCAAGCTCGTAACAAAGCAAAGTTACTCTCCTGTGTGTGTCCTCTGATGGCTGGTGAGATATGGCTTCAAGATGAAGCCTCACCCACACTCCCTGTACAAAAACCCTTCTCACGTGTGTGTCTCTTTAAGTGCTTACTGTAGTATGACTTATTGCTAAACTTTCATCCACACTCTTGGCATTCATAAGGCCTCTCTCCTGTGTGTATTCTTTCATGTACAGTGAGGTCTGACTTACTGGTATAGCCTCGCTTACACTCCTGGCACACAAAAGGCTTCTCCTTTGAGTGTATCCGCCAGTGGTGTCTGGTGAGACTTCTCTTCCAGCTGAAGCCTTGCCCACACACATTACACACGAAGGGCTTCTCCCCTGAGTGTGTCCTCTGGTGTGTGAGGAGATTTCCCTTCCAGTTGAAGCCTCGCCCACACTCCTTGCATACAAAAGGCTGCTTGCCAGAATGTGCAAGCTGGTGTTTCACAAGGTTTGACTTCCAGATAAATCCTTGCCCACATTCACTACAGATGAAAGGCTTCTCCCCCGAGTGTGTCTTCTGGTGGAAGAGGAGAGTTGACTTTAGGATGAAGCCTCGCCCACAATCCTTGCAATTAAATGGCCTTTCCCCTGAGTGTGTCCACTGATGTCTAAGAAGATTTGCCTTCAAACTAAAACTTTTCTCACACTGCTTGCACACGAAGGGTTTCTCTCCTGAGTGTGTTCTCTGATGTATGGTGAGATTTGGCTTCAAGGTAAAGCCTCACCCACAATCCCTGCAGAAAAAACGTTTCTCTCCCAAGTGTGCCCTCAGGTGCTTGTTATACGAGGACTTATCCTGAAACCTTCGCCCACACTCCCGACATCCATAAGGCTTCTCCTCTGAGTGTGTCCTCTGGTGTAAAGTGAAGGTTGACTTTTGGATAAAGCCTCGTCCACAGTCCTTACACACAAAAGGCTTCTCCTCTGAGTGTGTGATCTGATGTTTCACGAGGGTTGACTTCTGAATAAACCCTTGCCCACATTCTCTACAAACGAAAGGTTTCTCCCCTGAGTGTGTTCTCTGGTGTCTGAGGAGACTTCCTTTCAGGCTAAAACTTTGCTCACACTGCCTGCACGTGAAGGGCTTCTCCCCTGAGTGTGTCCTCTAGTGTGTGATGAGGTGTGACTTATTGCTAAAGCCTCGGCCACACTCCTGGCATCTGTAAGGCTTCTCTCCTGAGTGTCTTCTCTTGTGCACAATGAAGTATGACATTAGTATAGCCTCGCCCACACTCCTTGCACACAAAAGGCTTCTCCCCTGAATGTGCCTTCAAGTGCTTGTTGTATGAGGACTTATCATTAAACCTTCGCCCACACTCCTGGCATTCATAAGGCTTCTCTCCTGTGTGTGTTCTCTCATGCACAGTGAGGTATGACTTACTGGTGTAGCCTCGTCCACACACCTTGCACAGAAAAGGCTTCTCTCCTGAGTGTGTCCTCTGGTGTCTGAGGAGATTTGCCTTGAGGCTGAAGCCTCGCCCACACTCACTGCATACATAGGACTTCTCTCCCGTGTGTGTCTTCTGGTGCAAGAGCAATGCTGATTCATTTCTAAAGCCCTGGTGACACTCCCTGCATGTAAAAAGTTTCTGCCTGGAATGTGCTTTTTTGTGTATGATTACTATCGTCTTCTGGCTGAAGTCTTGCCCACGCTCTGCACACCTGAATGCTCCCCATCTTGAATTTTCTATTCCTTTCAATACTTTGTCTATTTCTGTAGGATTTTCCCTCTGGCCTTGACTAGACTCTATTTCCACTACACTGTTCCTCCTCCTTGAGCTTACTGCATGTCTTAGGGGTGGGCTGGAAAATGCCATGGGCTTAGAGCTTTTTTCTTTCTCTTGGCCTTCAGCTGTGTCACTCTGGAAGCTTTGATCAGAAAATTGTAGTTGCTGTTGCCTCTGATGTGCAAGTCCAAGATTCTTGGGCCGCAGGACATGTTCTGCATATATTCCTGGAGAACAGACCAACGATGAGACTGAATCAGTAATGAAAAGTCTTCTATCAAAGAAAAACCTAGGACCCAATTGCTTTACTGCTTAATTCTAGTAAACTCATAAAGAACAACAAACATCAATTCTTGTCAAACTATTCCAAAAACCTGAAGCGGGGCGGGGAGGAATTCTTCCTAACTCATTCTACAAGACCAGCATTATCCTGATACCAAAAACAGACGAGAACACAACAAAAACAGAGAACTACAGGCCAATATCCCTGATGACGCTAAATGGAAAAATCCTCAACAAAATACTAGCAAACCCAATCCAGTAACACAGAAAAGATAATACACCATGACCAAATGAGATTTATCCCAGGTATGCAATCATGATTCAACATACACAAATCAATACTTGTGATACATCACATCAACAGAGTGAAGGACCAAAAGACATATGATCATCTCAACAGATACAGAAAAGGATTTGATATAATTCAAAATCCCATTATGATAAAAACTTTTGTTTCTTTGAGACAGGGTCTCACTCTGTTGCCCAGGCTGGAGTGCAGTGGCATGATCATGGTTCACTGCAGCCTCGACCTCCCAGGCTTACACGATCCTCTCACCTTAACTTCCCGAATAGCTGAACTCCAGGTGCCTGCCTGTAGTCAAGCCACAGGTGCCACTGCCTGGCTAATTTCTGTATTTTTTGTAGAGATGGGATTTCGCCATGTTGTCCAGGAAAAGTACTCCAAAACTTGTCGGATATATGATTATATGAGCTTTCCCACATCATCTGTATAATTTCTAATTTTTCTGATCACTCAGATAATGAGAGTTAAGTTTGCTGATTCTGTAAAGTTACAGGGTAACTTACAATGGTGTTATTTTGGCACTACCCACATACACCCCACCTTCTCATACCTGTACTGAACCAGCTTTGTCATTCTGCCAGTAACCTCACTTATGAGTTAAATAAAATCCTAACATGTACTCCCATTACATTAAACATTCACACTTTCAGAAGTCAGTGGTAGACAAGAAGCCTTTTATTTTAATTAACTGACAGACAAATCAGCAAGCAATTAATATGGGGGCGAGAGAAGGGAGTTGATAATGGACTGAACGTTAGCATCCCCCCCAAATTCATATGTTGATGCCTTAACCTCCAATGTGATGGTATTTGGAGGTGGAGTTGTTGGGAGATAAACAGGTTTAGTTGAGATCATGGGGTGAGCCCATGAGAGGACACAGCAAGAAGGTGGCAGCCTGCGAGCCAGGATGGGGACCCTCACAATGAAGCAAAGGTGCCAGCACCTTCATCTTGGAATTCCCAGATTCTAGAACTGTAAGAAATAAATGTCTGTTGTTTAAGCCTCCCAGTCTATGTATTTTGTCATTTCTATGATATTTGAGATGACTAAGAAAGGAGTCTCTTCCCACCTATGCAAACTGAGGGAGTGGCACCGATCATAAATCCAAAAGCAGAGACCTCATACCCATGAAAATTCAGACCGGCTCCAAATTTCTCAGTGGATGCCCCCACATTTTTTATGGGGTGGTGGGAAGCAAGGAATGGGAAAGAACTCCACAGTCTGTATGAACCTGCTTTTTTGGAAACAACAAGACAAAGTCAACAACAATAACCATAAAAAAAAATCAACCTGCTAATTTTCTGACAGAGAGTATACTGTGTAATTCCACTTACAAGAAGTTCTAAGATAGGTGAAACTAAGGCATATTGAACAAAATCCAAATAGTGATTTTCTCTGGTGGATGTGGGGGCAGGAAATGACTGGAAAAAGGCATAAGAGTACTTCTGGGGTGAAAGTAATTGTTATGTGTTGTCATAGGGGTCCAGATTACATAAAGTTATGCATATGTCAAAGCTCACTGAATGTTACACTTAAGATTTATGCATCTTACATGAGTCCTAAGAAGAACCACAAAGAAACATTATAATATTACTTATTGATATGCATGCTGAAGTGTTTATCAGTAAAGGATAATGATGTCTCCAATATTAAAGAGCATCAAAAGGAAGATGGACTTATGGATGGAGAGAGCAATGTACAGCTGGATAAGTAAGTGATAAAGAATATGGAGCACAGAGCTAAATGCTGACTGTAGGTGGGGGACTGACAGGTGTTCATTCTATAAGCCTTTCAACTTTTTAGTATCCACCAAAATATAATTGTTTAACATTTGCTTCACAAAAAAATGCTGGAAGAAAGAAAGTATTATAGGATGTAAACTCAAAATATACATGCCATGAAATAAGGAAAGTTAAATGACCATTACAGTCACCAAAAATATCTTAAGAACTAATATTAATATTAAATGAAATAGATAACAATATAGTAACTATTATTATGTTTTACAGATGAAATATGATGACCAGGATTTGCTTCAAAATAATCCAGGAATGGGAGATGAGGGTGAAAGTACAGAGGACACAAGATTCCCTGTAAGCCAATAAAATTATAATAATTCTAACCCTGCATGTATTTAATAGTAGGCTAAAATATATAAAGTCAGTCCTACAAAACTTAATAGATATAGAACAATCCACTATGAATATAGAAGATGTAAAAACCATCTTTTCAAGTATTGCATAGTTCAAACTGCCCTCCCTAAAAAAAATCTGTAAAGACACAGAAGAGTTAAGCTAACAACAACAAAAATCTTTATATATAATTGGCCAAGCATGGTGGCTCACGTCTGTAATCCCAGCACTTTGGGAGGCCGAGGCGGGTGGATCACCTGAGGTCAGGAGTTCAAAACCAGCCTGGCCAACATGATGAAACCCATCTCTAGTAAAAATACAAAAAAAAAAATTAACCAGGGGTGGTGGTGAGCACATGTAATCCCAGCTACTCAGAAACCTAAGAGAGGAGAATTGCTTGAACCTGGGAGGCGGAGGTTCCAGGGAGCCAAGATCGCGTCACTGCACTCCAGTCTGGGTTACAAGAGTGAAACTCCGTCTCAAAACAAAACAAAACAAAACTTTATATCTTTAAATCTTTGTATCTTTATAAACTGGATCTACGAAGCGTTTCTTAAACAAGACATAAAAGAGACTTCTAAGTACTCGAGGAGAACTGCAGCTAAGTAAGGCTAAATCTGTCCACACATTCACTAAATAGGATATAAAGGTCAAGAGAAACAGATGACCCTGAAACTGACACATAACAAGACAGAGAAAACTAAATTTATCATTGTCATAAGCAGAAAATTCAACATCACTTTTTAGCAGTCTCCTGTGGTCCCACTGTGAGGAGTGAGGGAAGCCAGTAAAATAGCATGAAAAGAGAAGAGAGGAACACAGGGCCTAACTGTGAACTAAAACTGCTCCAAGAGAGAACAAGTCCACCCTAGAGGCAAGAATCATCATCATCACCGTCGTCGAGGCAAGAATCATCATCATCATCATCATCATGAGTCCTGATCATCATCATCATGAGTCCTGATCATCATCATCATGAGTCCTGATCATCATCATCATCATCATGAGTCCTGATCATTATCATCATCGAGTCCTGATCATCATCATCAGGAGTCCTGATCATCATCATCATCATCATCATGAGTCCTGATCATCATCATCATGAGTCCTGATAATCATCATGAGTCCAGATCATCATCATCGACTCCTGATCATCATCAACATCATCATCATGAATCCTGATCATCATCATCATCATGAGTCCTGATCATCATCATCATCATCATGGTGCTGGTCATCATCATTATCATCGAGTACTGATCATCATCATCGTCATCATGAGTCCTGATCATCATCATCATCATTGAGTCCTGATCATCATCATCATTGAGTCCTGATCATCATCATCATCATGAGTCCTGATCATCATCATCATCATGAGTCCTGATCATCATCATCATCATCGAGTCCTGATCATCACCATCATCAGGAGTCCTGATCATCATCATGAGTCCTGATCATCATCATATCATCAAGAGTCCTGATCATCATCATCATCGAGTCCTGATCATCATCATGAGTCCTGATCATCATCATCATCATGAGTCCTGATCATCATCATCATGAGTCCTGATCATCATCATCGAGTCCTGATCATCATCATGATCATCATCATGAGTCCTGATCATCATCATCTTCATCATGAGTCCTGATCATCATCATCATCATGAGTCCTGATCATCATCATCATCATGAGTCCTGATCATCATCATCGAGTCCTGATCATCATCATCATGAGTCCTGATCATCATCATCATCATCATGAGTCCTGATCATCATCATCATGAGTCCTGATAATCATCATGAGTCCAGATCATCATCATCGACTCCTGATCATCATCATCATCGTCTTCATCATCATCAAGTCCTGATCATCATCATGAGTCCTGATCATCATCATCATCATGAGTCCTGATCATCATCATCATAGAGTCCTGTTCATCACCATCATCGAGTCCTGATCATCATCATCATCATCATGAGTCCTGATCATCATCATCATCATGAGTCCTCATCATCATCATCATCATCATCATCATCATCATGAGTCCTGATCATCCTCATTATCATCATGAGTCCTGATCATCCTCATTATCATCATCAAGTACTGATCATCATCATCATCATGAGTCCTGATCATAATCATCATTATCACCATGAGTCCCGATCATAATCATCATTATCATCATGAGTCCCGATCATCATCATCATCATCATGGTCCTGATCATCATCATCATCATCATCATCATCATCATGGGTCCTGATCATCATCATCATCATGAGTCCTGATCATCATCATCATCATGAGTCCTGATCATCATCATCATCATCATGGTCCTGATCAACATCATCATCATCATCATCATCATCATGGTCCCGATCATCATCATCATCATCATCATCATGAGTCCTGATCATCATCATCTTTATCATCATGAGTCCTGATCATCATCATCATGAGCCCTGATCATCATCATCATGATCATGAGTCCTGATCATCATCATCGAGTCCTGATCATCATCATCATGAGTCCTGATCATCATCATCATCATGAGTCCTGATCATCATCATCATCATGAGTCCTGATCATCATCATCATCATCATGAGTCCTGATCATCATCATCTTTATCATCATGAGTCCTGATCATCATCATCATGAGCCCTGATCATCATCATCATGATCATGAGTCCTGATCATCATCATCGAGTCCTGATCATCATCATCATGAGTCCTGATCATCATCATCATCATGAGTCCTGATCATCATCATCATCATGAGTCCTGATCATCATCGTCATCATCATGAGTCCTGATCATCATCATCATCATCATCGAGTCCTGATCATCATCATCATCATCATCATCGAGTCCTGATCATCATCATCATCATCATGGTCCTGATCATCATCATCATAATCATCATGAGTCCTGATCATCATCATCATGAGCCCTGATCATCATTATCATGAGTCCTGATCATCATTATCATCATGAGTCCTGATCATCATCATCATGAGTCCTGATCATCATCATCATGAGCCCTGATCATCATCATGAGTCCTGATCATCATTATCATCATGAGTCCTGATCATCATCATCATCATCATCATGACTCCTGATCATCATCATCATCATCATCATCATGAGTCCTGATCATCATCATCATCATCATGGTCCTGATCAACATCATCATCATCATCATGAGTCCTGATCATCATCATCTTTATCATCATGAGCCCTGATCATCATCATCATGAGCCCTGATCATCATCATCATGAGTCCTGATCATGATCATGAGTCCTGATCATCATCATCAACATCATGAGTCCTGATCATCATCATCATCATGAGTCCTGATCATCATCATATCATCAAGAGTCCTGATCATCATCATCATGAGTCCTGATCATCATCATCATGAGTCCTGATCATCATCATCATGATCATCATGAGTCCTGATCATCATCATCATCATGATTCCTGATCATCATCATCGAGTCCTGATCATCATCATCATGATCATCATGAGTCCTCATCATCATCATCATCATCATCATCGAGTCCTGATCATCATCATCATCATGAGACCTGATCATTATCATCATCGAGTCCTGATCATCATCATCATGAGTCCTGATCATCATCATCATCATGAGTCCTGATCATCATCATGAGTCCGATCATCATCATCATCATGAGTCCTGATAATCATCATGAGTCCAGATCATCATCGACTCCTGATCATCATCATCATCAAGAGTCTTGATCATCATCATCATCGAGTCCTGATCATCAGCATCATTATGAGTCCTGATCATCATCATCATCATCATGAGTCCTGATCATCATCATCGAGTCCTGTTCATCACCATCATCGAGTCCTGATCATCATCATCATCATCATGAGTCCTGATCATCATCATCATCATCATGAGTCCTGATCATCCTCATCATCATCATCGAGTCCTGATCATCATCATCATGTCCTGATCATCATCATCATTATCATCATGAGTCCCGATCATCATCATCATCGAGTCCCGATCATCATCTTCATCATCATGGTCCTGATCATCATCATCATCATCATCATCATGAGTCCTGATCATCATCATCATCATCATGAGTCCTGATCATCATCATCATCATCACCATGAGTCCTGATCATCATCAACATCATGAGTCCTGATCATCATCATGAGTCCTGATCATCATCATCATCATGAGTCCTGATCATCATCGTCATGAGTCCTGATCATCATCATCGACTCCTGATCATCATCATCATCAAAAGTCCTGATCATCATCATCATCATGAGTCCTGATCATCATCATGATCATGATCATGAGTCCTGATCATCATCGTCATCATCATCATGAGTCCTGATCATCATCATCATCATGAGTCCTGATCATCATCATCATCATCATGGTCCTGATCATCATCGTCATCATCATGAGTACTGATCATCACCATCATCATGAGTCCTGATCATCATCATCATCATCATCATGAGTCCTGATCATCATCATCATCATCATGGTCCTGATCATCATCATCATGAGTCCTGATCATCATCATCATGAGTCCTGCTCATCATCATCATTATCAAGAGTCCTGATCATCATCATCATCGAGTCCTGATCATCATCATCATCATGAGACCTGATCATCATCATCGAGTCCTGATCATCATCATCATCATCATGAGTCCTGATCGTCATCAACATGAGTCCTGATCATCATCATCATCATGAGTCCTGCTCATCATCATCATGATCATGAGTCCTGATCATCATCATCGAGTACTGATCATCATCATCATCATCATGAGTCCTGATCATCATCATCATCAAGAGTCCTGATCATCATCATCGAGTCCTGATCATCATCATCATGAGTCCTGATCATCATCATCATGAGTCCTGCTCATCATCATATCAAGAGTCCTGATCATCATCATCATCGAGTCCTGATCATCATCATCATCATGAGACCTGATCATCATCATCGAGTCCTGATCATCATCATCATCATCATGAGTCCTGATCGTCATCATCAACATGAGTCCTGATCATCATCATCATGAGTCCTGCTCATCATCATCATGATCATGAGTCCTGATCATCATCATCGAGTACTGATCATCATCATCATCATCATGAGTCCTGATCATCATCATCATCAAGAGTCCTGATCATCATCGAGTCCTGATCATCATCATGAGTCCTGATCATCATCATCATCATCATGAGTCCTGCTCATCATCATCATCATGAGTCCTGATCATCATCATCATCATCATGAGTCCTGATCATCATCATCATCATGAGTCCTGATCATCATCGTCATGAGTCCTGATCATCATCATCGACTCCTGATCATCATCATCAAAAGTCCTGATCGTCATCAACATGAGTCCTGATCATCATCATCATCATCATCATGAGTCCTGATCATCATCATCAACATCATGAGTCCTGATCATCATCATCATCATCATGGTCCTGATCATCATCATCATGAGTCCTGATCATCATCATCATGAGTCCTGCTCATCATCATCATTATCAAGAGTCCTGATCATCATCATCACCGAGTCCTGATCATCATCATCATCATGAGACCTGATCATCATCATCGAGTCCTGATCATCATCATCATCATCATGAGTCCTGATCGTCATCATCAACATGAGTCCTGATCATCATCATCATCATGAGTCCTGCTCATCATCATCATGATCATGAGTCCTGATCATCATCATCGAGTACTGATCATCATCATCATCATGAGTCCTGATCATCATCATCATCAAGAGTCCTGATCATCATCATCGAGTCCTGATCATCATCATCATGAGTCCTGATCATCATCATCATGAGTCCTGCTCATCATCATATCAAGAGTCCTGATCATCATCATCATCGAGTCCTGATCATCATCATCATCATGAGACCTGATCATCATCATCGAGTCCTGATCATCATCATCATCATCATGAGTCCTGATCGTCATCATCAACATGAGTCCTGATCATCATCATCATCATGAGTCCTGCTCATCATCATCATGATCATGAGTCCTGATCATCATCATCGAGTACTGATCATCATCATCATCATCATGAGTCCTGATCATCATCATCATCAAGAGTCCTGATCATCATCGAGTCCTGATCATCATCATGAGTCCTGATCATCATCATCATCATCATGAGTCCTGCTCATCATCATCATCATGAGTCCTGATCATCATCATCATCATCATGAGTCCTGATCATCATCATCATCATGAGTCCTGATCATCATCGTCATGAGTCCTGATCATCATCATCGACTCCTGATCATCATCATCAAAAGTCCTGATCGTCATCAACATGAGTCCTGATCATCATCATCATCATCATCATGAGTCCTGATCATCATCATCAACATCATGAGTCCTGATCATCATCATCATCATCATGGTCCTGATCATCATCATCATGAGTCCTGATCATCATCATGAGTCCTGATCATCATCATCATCATCATGAGTCCTGCTCATCATCATCATCATGAGTCCTGCTCATCATCATCATCATCATGAGTCCTGATCATCATCATCATCATGAGTCCTGATCATCATCGTCATGAGTCCTGATCATCATCATCGACTCCTGATCATCATCATCAAAAGTCCTGATCGTCATCAACATGAGTCCTGATCATCATCATCATCATCATGAGTCCTGCTCATCATCATCATGATCATGAGTCCTGATCATCATCATCGAGTACTGATCATCATCATCATCATGAGTCCTGATCATCATCATCATCAAGAGTCCTGATCATCATCATCGAGTCCTGATCATCATCATGAGTCCTGATCATCATCATCATCATCATCATGAGTCCTGATCATCATCATCAACATCATGAGTCCTGATCATCATCATCATCATCATGGTCCTGATCATCATCATCATGAGCCCTGATCATCATCATCATGAGTCCTGATCATCATCATCATCATCATGAGTCCTGATAATCATCATCATTATAATGAGTCCTGAACGTCATCATCATCATCATCATGAGTCCTGATAATCATCATCATCACCACGAATCCTGATCATCACCATCATGATCATGAGTCCTAATCATCATCATCATCATCATGAATCCTGATCATCATCATATCATCAAGAGTCCTGATCATCATCATCATCGAGTCCTGATCATCATCATCATCATCGAGTCCTGATCATCATCATCATCATGAGGTCTGATCATCATCATCATCATCATGGTCCTGATCATCATCATCATAAGTCCTGATCATCATCATCAAAAGTCCTGATCATCATCATCATCATGATGAGTCCTGATCATCATCATGAGTCCTGATCATCATCATGAGTCCTGATCACCATCATCATCACTGAGTCCTCATAATCAATCATCATCATCATGAGTCCTGATCATAAACACCATGATCATGAGTCCTGATCATCATCATCATCATCATGAGTCCTGATCATCATCATGATTCCTGATCATCATCATCATCGAGTCCTGATAATCATCATGAGTCCTGATCATCATCGACTCCTGATCATCATCATCATCAAGAGTCTTGATCATCATCATCATCGAGTCCTGATCATCATCGAGTCCTGATCATCATCATCATCATCATGAGTCCTGATCATCATCATCATCATCATCATGAGTCCTGATCATCATCATCATCATCATGAGTCCTGATCATTATCATCATCGAGTCCTGATCATCATCATGAGGAGTCCTGATCATCATCATCATCATCATGAGTCCTGATCATCATCATCATCGAGTCCTGATCATCATCATCATGAGTCCTGATCATCATCATCATCATCATCATGAGTCCTGATCATCGTCATCATCATCATCATGGGTCCTGATCATCATCATCATCATCATCATAGAGTCCTGTTCATCACCATCATCGAGTCCTGATCATCATCATCATCATCATGAGTCCTGATCATCATCATCATCATCATGAGTCCTGGTCATCATCATCATCATCATCATGAGTCCTGATCATCCTCATTATTATCATGGTCCTGATCATTCTCATTATCATCAAGTACTGATCATCATCATCATGAGTCCTGATCATAATCATCATT
Source organism: Chlorocebus sabaeus (assembly GCF_047675955.1). Lineage (NCBI taxonomy): Eukaryota > Metazoa > Chordata > Mammalia > Primates > Cercopithecidae > Chlorocebus > Chlorocebus sabaeus. The sequence continues at coordinate 41,532,205 of NC_132905.1, read as the reverse complement.
ATCATCATGAGTCCCGATCATCATCATCATGAGTCCTGAACATCATCATCATCATCATGGTCCCGATCATCATCATCATCATCATGAGTCCTGATCATCATCATCTTCATCGAGTCCCGATCATCATCATCATGAGCCCTGATCATCATCATCATGATCATGAGTCCTGATCATCATCATCGAGTCCTGATCATCATCATCATGAGTCCTGATCATCATCATCATCATGAGTCCTGATCATCATCATCATCATCATCGAGTCCTGATCATCATCATCATCATCATCGAGTCCTGATCATCATCATCATCATGGTCCTGATCATCATCATCATAATCATCATGAGTCCTGATCATCATCATCATCATGAGTCCTGATCATCATCATCATCGAGTCCTGATCATCATCATCATCATCATGGTCCTGATCATCATCATCATCATCATCATCATGAGTCCTGATCATCATCATCATCATGAGCCCTGATCATCATCATCATGTCCTGATCATCATGAGACCTGATCATCATCATCATGATTCCTGATCATCATCATCATTATCATGAGTCCTGATCATCATCACCATGATTCCTGATCATCATCATCATCATGAGTCCTGATCATTATAATCATCATCATCATGAGTCCTGATCATCATCGAGTCCTGATCATCATCATCATCGACTACTGATCATCATCATCATCATCATCATCATGAATCCTGATCATCATCATCATTATCATGAGTCCTGATCATCATCATGATCATCATCATGAGTCCTGATCATCATGATCATCATCATGAGTCCTGATCATCATCATCATCATCATGGTCCTGGTCATCATCATCATCATCGAGTACTGATCATCATCATCGTCATCATGAGTCTTGATATCATCATCATCATGAGACCTGATCATCATCATCATCATCATGAGTCCTGATCATCATCATCACTGAGTCCTAATCATCATCATCATGAGTCCTGATCATCATCATGATCATCATGAGTCCTGATCATCATCATCATCATCATGAGTCCTGATCATCACCATCATCATGAGTCCTGATCATCATCATCATCGAGTCCTGATCATCATCATCATCATGAGTCCTGATCATCATTATCTTCATCATCATGAGTCCTGATCATCATCATGAGCCCTGATCATCATCATCATGATCATGAGTCCTGATCATCATCATGAGTCCTGATCATCATCATCATCATGAGTCCTGATCATCATCATCATCATCATGAGTCCTGATTATCATCATCATCATCATCGAGTCCTGATCATCATCATCATCATCATCGAGTCCTGATCATCATCATCATCATGGTCCTGATCATCATCATCATAATCATCATGAGTCCTGATCATCATCATCATGAGCCCTGATCATCATCATCATCATCATCATCATGAGTCCTGATGATCATCATCATGTCCTGATCATCATGAGACCTGATCATCATCATCATCATGATTCCTGATCATCATCATCATTATCATGAGTCCTGATCATCATCACCATGATTCCTGATCATCATCATCATCATGAGTCCTGATCATTATAATCATCATCATGAGTCCTGATCATCATCGAGTCCTGATCATCATCATCATCGACTACTGATCATCATCATCATCATTATCATGAGTCCTGATCATCATCATCATGATCATCACCATGAGTCCTGATCATCATGATCATCATCATGAGTCCTGATCATCATCATCATCATCATGGTCCTGGTCATCATCATCATTATCATCGAGTACTGATCATCATCATCGTCATCATGAGTCCTGATATCATCATCATCATGAGACCTGATCATCATCATCATCATCATGAGTCCTGATCATCATCATCATTGAGTCCTAATCATCATCATCATCATGAGTCCTGATCATCATCATCATCATCATGAGTCCTGATCATCATCATCATCGAGTCCTGATCATCATCATCATGAGTCCTGACCATCATCATCATCATCATCATGAGTCCTGATCATCATCATCATCATCATGAGTCCTAATCATCATCATCATCATCATGAGTCCTGATCATCATCATCATCATCATCATGAGTCCTGATCATCATCATCATCATGAGTCCTGATCATCATCATCATCGAGTCCTGATCATCATGATCATCATGAGTCCTGATCATCATCATCATGATCATCATGAGTCCTGATCATCATCATCATCATCATGGTCCTGATCATCATCATCATCATCATCATGAGTCCTGATCATCATCATCATCATCATGAGTCCTGATCATCATCATCATCATGAGTCCTCATCATCATCATCATCGAGTCCTGATCATCATGATCATCATGAGTCCTGATCATCATCATGAGTCCTAATCATCATCATCATCATGAGTCCTGATCATCATCATCATCATGAGTCCTCATCATCATCGAGTCCTGATCATCATCGAGTCCTGATCATCATCATGAGTCCTGATCATCATCATCATCGAGTCCTGATCATCATCATCATCATCATGAGTCCTGATAATCATCATGAGTCCAGATCATCATCATCATCATCTTCATCATCGAGTCCTGATCATCATCATGAGTCCTGATCATCATCATCATCATGAGTCCTGATCATCATCATCATCGAGTCCTGATCATCATCATCATCATGAGTCCTGATCATCATCATCATGAGCCCTGATCATCATCATCATGATCATGAGTCCTGATCATCATCATCGAGTCCTGATCATCATCATCATGAGTCCTGATCATCATCATCATCATGAGTCCTGATCATCATCATCATCATGAGTCCTGATCATCATCATCATCATCATGAGTCCTGATCATCATCATCTTTATCATCATGAGTCCTGATCATCATCATCATGAGCCCTGATCATCATCATCATGATCATGAGTCCTGATCATCATCATCGAGTCCTGATCATCATCATCATGAGTCCTGATCATCATCATCATCATGAGTCCTGATCATCATCATCATCATGAGTCCTGATCATCATCGTCATCATCATGAGTCCTGATCATCATCATCATCATCATCGAGTCCTGATCATCATCATCATCATCATCATCGAGTCCTGATCATCATCATCATCATCATGGTCCTGATCATCATCATCATAATCATCATGAGTCCTGATCATCATCATCATGAGCCCTGATCATCATTATCATGAGTCCTGATCATCATTATCATCATGAGTCCTGATCATCATCATCATGAGTCCTGATCATCATCATCATGAGTCCTGATCATCATCATCATGAGCCCTGATCATCATCATGAGTCCTGATCATCATTATCATCATGAGTCCTGATCATCATCATCATCATCATCATGACTCCTGATCATCATCATCATCATCATCATCATCATGAGTCCTGATCATCATCATCATCATCATGGTCCTGATCAACATCATCATCATCATCATGAGTCCTGATCATCATCATCTTTATCATCATGAGCCCTGATCATCATCATCATGAGCCCTGATCATCATCATCATGAGTCCTGATCATGATCATGAGTCCTGATCATCATCATCAACATCATGAGTCCTGATCATCATCATCATCATGAGTCCTGATCATCATCATATCATCAAGAGTCCTGATCATCATCATCATGAGTCCTGATCATCATCATCATGAGTCCTGATCATCATCATCATGATCATCATGAGTCCTGATCATCATCATCATCATGATTCCTGATCATCATCATCGAGTCCTGATCATCATCATCATGATCATCATGAGTCCTCATCATCATCATCATCATCATCATCGAGTCCTGATCATCATCATCGAGACCTGATCATTATCATCATCGAGTCCTGATCATCATCATCATGAGTCCTGATCATCATCATGAGTCCGATCATCATCATCATCATGAGTCCTGATAATCATCATGAGTCCAGATCATCATCGACTCCTGATCATCATCATCATCAAGAGTCTTGATCATCATCATCATCGAGTCCTGATCATCAGCATCATTATGAGTCCTGATCATCATCATCATCATCATGAGTCCTGATCATCATCATCGAGTCCTGTTCATCACCATCATCGAGTCCTGATCATCATCATCATCATCATGAGTCCTGATCATCATCATCATCATCATGAGTCCTGATCATCCTCATCATCATCATCGAGTCCTGATCATCATCATCATGTCCTGATCATCATCATCATTATCATCATGAGTCCCGATCATCATCATCATCGAGTCCCGATCATCATCTTCATCATCATGGTCCTGATCATCATCATCATCATCATCATCATGAGTCCTGATCATCATCATCATCATCATGAGTCCTGATCATCATCATCATCATCACCATGAGTCCTGATCATCATCAACATCATGAGTCCTGATCATCATCATGAGTCCTGATCATCATCATCATCATGAGTCCTGATCATCATCGTCATGAGTCCTGATCATCATCATCGACTCCTGATCATCATCATCATCAAAAGTCCTGATCATCATCATCATCATGAGTCCTGATCATCATCATGATCATGATCATGAGTCCTGATCATCATCGTCATCATCATCATGAGTCCTGATCATCATCATCATCATGAGTCCTGATCATCATCATCATCATCATGGTCCTGATCATCATCGTCATCATCATGAGTACTGATCATCACCATCATCATGAGTCCTGATCATCATCATCATCATCATCATGAGTCCTGATCATCATCATCATCATCATGGTCCTGATCATCATCATCATGAGTCCTGATCATCATCATCATGAGTCCTGCTCATCATCATCATTATCAAGAGTCCTGATCATCATCATCGAGTCCTGATCATCATCATCATGAGTCCTGATCATCATCATCATGAGTCCTGCTCATCATCATATCAAGAGTCCTGATCATCATCATCATCGAGTCCTGATCATCATCATCATCATGAGACCTGATCATCATCATCGAGTCCTGATCATCATCATCATCATCATGAGTCCTGATCGTCATCATCAACATGAGTCCTGATCATCATCATCATCATGAGTCCTGCTCATCATCATCATGATCATGAGTCCTGATCATCATCATCGAGTACTGATCATCATCATCATCATCATGAGTCCTGATCATCATCATCATCAAGAGTCCTGATCATCATCGAGTCCTGATCATCATCATGAGTCCTGATCATCATCATCATCATCATGAGTCCTGCTCATCATCATCATCATGAGTCCTGATCATCATCATCATCATCATGAGTCCTGATCATCATCATCATCATGAGTCCTGATCATCATCGTCATGAGTCCTGATCATCATCATCGACTCCTGATCATCATCATCAAAAGTCCTGATCGTCATCAACATGAGTCCTGATCATCATCATCATCATCATCATGAGTCCTGATCATCATCATCATCATCATGAGTCCTGATCATCATCATCATCATCATGGTCCTGATCATCATCATCATGAGTCCTGATCATCATCATCATGAGTCCTGCTCATCATCATCATTATCAAGAGTCCTGATCATCATCATCATCGAGTCCTGATCATCATCATCATCATGAGACCTGATCATCATCATCGAGTCCTGATCATCATCATCATCATCATGAGTCCTGATCGTCATCATCAACATGAGTCCTGATCATCATCATCATCATGAGTCCTGCTCATCATCATCATGATCATGAGTCCTGATCATCATCATCGAGTACTGATCATCATCATCATCATCATGAGTCCTGATCATCATCATCATCAAGAGTCCTGATCATCATCATCGAGTCCTGATCATCATCATCATGAGTCCTGATCATCATCATCATGAGTCCTGCTCATCATCATATCAAGAGTCCTGATCATCATCATCATCGAGTCCTGATCATCATCATCATCATGAGACCTGATCATCATCATCGAGTCCTGATCATCATCATCATCATCATGAGTCCTGATCGTCATCATCAACATGAGTCCTGATCATCATCATCATCATGAGTCCTGCTCATCATCATCATGATCATGAGTCCTGATCATCATCATCGAGTACTGATCATCATCATCATCATCATGAGTCCTGATCATCATCATCATCAAGAGTCCTGATCATCATCATCGAGTCCTGATCATCATCATGAGTCCTGATCATCATCATCATCATGAGTCCTGCTCATCATCATCATCATGAGTCCTGATCATCATCATCATCATCATGAGTCCTGATCATCATCATCATCATGAGTCCTGATCATCATCGTCATGAGTCCTGATCATCATCATCGACTCCTGATCATCATCATCAAAAGTCCTGATCGTCATCAACATGAGTCCTGATCATCATCATCATCATCATCATGAGTCCTGATCATCATCATCAACATCATGAGTCCTGATCATCATCATCATCATCATGGTCCTGATCATCATCATCATGAGTCCTGATCATCATCATGAGTCCTGATCATCATCATCATCATCATGAGTCCTGCTCATCATCATCATCATGAGTCCTGCTCATCATCATCATCATCATGAGTCCTGATCATCATCATCATCATGAGTCCTGATCATCATCGTCATGAGTCCTGATCATCATCATCGACTCCTGATCATCATCATCAAAAGTCCTGATCGTCATCAACATGAGTCCTGATCATCATCATCATCATCATGAGTCCTGCTCATCATCATCATGATCATGAGTCCTGATCATCATCATCGAGTACTGATCATCATCATCATCATGAGTCCTGATCATCATCATCATCAAGAGTCCTGATCATCATCATCGAGTCCTGATCATCATCATGAGTCCTGATCATCATCATCATCATCATCATGAGTCCTGATCATCATCATCAACATCATGAGTCCTGATCATCATCATCATCATCATGGTCCTGATCATCATCATCATGAGCCCTGATCATCATCATCATGAGTCCTGATCATCATCATCATCATCATGAGTCCTGATAATCATCATCATTATAATGAGTCCTGAACGTCATCATCATCATCATCATGAGTCCTGATAATCATCATCATCACCACGAATCCTGATCATCACCATCATGATCATGAGTCCTAATCATCATCATCATCATCATGAATCCTGATCATCATCATATCATCAAGAGTCCTGATCATCATCATCATCGAGTCCTGATCATCATCATCATCATCGAGTCCTGATCATCATCATCATCATGAGGTCTGATCATCATCATCATCATCATGGTCCTGATCATCATCATCATAAGTCCTGATCATCATCATCAAAAGTCCTGATCATCATCATCATCATGATGAGTCCTGATCATCATCATGAGTCCTGATCATCATCATGAGTCCTGATCACCATCATCATCCCTGAGTCCTCATAATCAATCATCATCATCATGAGTCCTGATCATAAACACCATGATCATGAGTCCTGATCATCATCATCATCATCATGAGTCCTGATCATCATCATGATTCCTGATCATCATCATCATCGAGTCCTGATAATCATCATGAGTCCTGATCATCATCGACTCCTGATCATCATCATCATCAAGAGTCTTGATCATCATCATCATCGAGTCCTGATCATCATCGAGTCCTGATCATCATCATCATCATCATGAGTCCTGATCATCATCATCATCATCATCATGAGTCCTGATCATCATCATCATCATCATGAGTCCTGATCATTATCATCATCGAGTCCTGATCATCATCATGAGGAGTCCTGATCATCATCATCATCATCATGAGTCCTGATCATCATCATCATCGAGTCCTGATCATCATCATCATGAGTCCTGATCATCATCATCATCATCATCATGAGTCCTGATCATCGTCATCATCATCATCATGGGTCCTGATCATCATCATCATCATCATCATAGAGTCCTGTTCATCACCATCATCGAGTCCTGATCATCATCATCATCATCATGAGTCCTGATCATCATCATCATCATCATGAGTCCTGGTCATCATCATCATCATCATCATGAGTCCTGATCATCCTCATTATTATCATGGTCCTGATCATTCTCATTATCATCAAGTACTGATCATCATCATCATGAGTCCTGATCATAATCATCATTATCATCATGAGTCCCGATCATCATCATCATGAGTCCTGAACATCATCATCATCATCATGGTCCCGATCATCATCATCATCATCATGAGTCCTGATCATCATCATCTTCATCAAGTCCCGATCATCATCATCATGAGCCCTGATCATCATCATCATGATCATGAGTCCTGATCATCATCATCGAGTCCTGATCATCATCATCATGAGTCCTGATCATCATCATCATCATGAGTCCTGATCATCATCATCATCATCATCGAGTCCTGATCATCATCATCATCATCATCGAGTCCTGATCATCATCATCATCATGGTCCTGATCATCATCATCATAATCATCATGAGTCCTGATCATCATCATCATCATGAGTCCTGATCATCATCATCATCGAGTCCTGATCATCATCATCATCATCATGGTCCTGATCATCATCATCATCATCATCATCATGAGTCCTGATCATCATCATCATCATGAGCCCTGATCATCATCATCATGTCCTGATCATCATGAGACCTGATCATCATCATCATGATTCCTGATCATCATCATCATTATCATGAGTCCTGATCATCATCACCATGATTCCTGATCATCATCATCATCATGAGTCCTGATCATTATAATCATCATCATCATGAGTCCTGATCATCATCGAGTCCTGATCATCATCATCATCGACTACTGATCATCATCATCATCATCATCATCATGAATCCTGATCATCATCATCATTATCATGAGTCCTGATCATCATCATGATCATCATCATGAGTCCTGATCATCATGATCATCATCATGAGTCCTGATCATCATCATCATCATCATGGTCCTGGTCATCATCATCATCATCGAGTACTGATCATCATCATCGTCATCATGAGTCTTGATATCATCATCATCATGAGACCTGATCATCATCATCATCATCATGAGTCCTGATCATCATCATCACTGAGTCCTAATCATCATCATCATGAGTCCTGATCATCATCATGATCATCATGAGTCCTGATCATCATCACCATCATCATGAGTCCTGATCATCATCATCATCGAGTCCTGATCATCATCATCATCATGAGTCCTGATCATCATTATCTTCATCATCATGAGTCCTGATCATCATCATGAGCCCTGATCATCATCATCATGATCATGAGTCCTGATCATCATGAGTCCTGATCATCTTCATCATCATGAGTCCTGATCATCATCATCATCATCATGAGTCCTGATTATCATCATCATCATCATCGAGTCCTGATCATCATCATCATCATCATCGAGTCCTGATCATCATCATCATCATGGTCCTGATCATCATCATCATAATCATCATGAGTCCTGATCATCATCATCATGAGCCCTGATCATCATCATCATCATCATCATCATGAGTCCTGATGATCATCATCATGTCCTGATCATCATGAGACCTGATCATCATCATCATCATGATTCCTGATCATCATCATCATTATCATGAGTCCTGATCATCATCACCATGATTCCTGATCATCATCATCATGAGTCCTGATCATTATAATCATCATCATGAGTCCTGATCATCATCGAGTCCTGATCATCATCATCATCGACTACTGATCATCATCATCATCATTATCATGAGTCCTGATCATCATCATCATGATCATCACCATGAGTCCTGATCATCATGATCATCATCATGAGTCCTGATCATCATCATCATCATCATGGTCCTGGTCATCATCATCATTATCATCGAGTACTGATCATCATCATCGTCATCATGAGTCCTGATATCATCATCATCATGAGACCTGATCATCATCATCATCATCATGAGTCCTGATCATCATCATCATTGAGTCCTAATCATCATCATCATCATGAGTCCTGATCATCATCATCATCATCATGAGTCCTGATCATCATCATCATCGAGTCCTGATCATCATCATCATGAGTCCTGACCATCATCATCATCATCATCATGAGTCCTGATCATCATCATCATCATCATGAGTCCTAATCATCATCATCATCATCATGAGTCCTGATCATCATCATCATCATCATCATGAGTCCTGATCATCATCATCATCATGAGTCCTGATCATCATCATCATCGAGTCCTGATCATCATGATCATCATGAGTCCTGATCATCATCATCATGATCATCATGAGTCCTGATCATCATCATCATCATCATGGTCCTGATCATCATCATCATCATCATCATGAGTCCTGATCATCATCATCATGAGTCCTGATCATCATCATCATCATGAGTCCTAATCATCATCATCATCGAGTCCTGATCATCATGATCATCATGAGTCCTGATCATCATCATGAGTCCTAATCATCATCATCATCATGAGTCCTGATCATCATCATCATCATGAGTCCTCATCATCATCGAGTCCTGATCATCATCGAGTCCTGATCATCATCATGAGTCCTGATCATCATCATCATCGAGTCCTGATCATCATCATCATCATCATGAGTCCTGATAATCATCATGAGTCCAGATCATCATCATCATCATCATCTTCATCATCGAGTCCTGATCATCATCATGAGTCCTGATCATCATCATCATCATGAGTCCTGATCATCATCATCATCGAGTCCTGATCATCATCATCATCATGAGTCCTGATCATCATCATCATCATGAGTCCTCATCATCATCGAGTCCTGATCATCATCGAGTCCTGATCATCATCATGAGTCCTGATCATCATCATCATCATCATGAGTCCTGATCATCATCATCATCATCATGAGTCCTGATAATCATCATGAGTCCAGATCATCATCATCATCATCATCTTCATCATCGAGTCCTGATCATCATCATGAGTCCTGATCATCATCATCATCATGAGTCCTGATCATCATCATCATCGAGTCCTGATCATCATCATCATCATGAGTCCTGATCATCATCATCATAGAGTCCTGTTCATCACCATCATCGAGTCCTGAACATCATCATCATCATCATGAGTCCTGATCATCATCATCATCGAGTCCTGATCATCATCATCATCATCATGAGTCCTGATCATCCTCTTTATCATCATGGTCCTGATCATCCTCATTATCATCAAGTACTGATCATCATCTTCATGAGTCCTGATCATAATCATCATTATCATCATGAGTACCGATCATCATTATCATGAGTCCTGATCATCATCATCATCATGGTCCTGATCATCATCATCATCATCATCATCATGAGTCCTGATCATCATCATCATGAGTCCTGATTATCATCATCATGGGTCCTGATCATCATCATCTTCATCATCATGAGTCCTGATCATCATCATCATCATCATGAGTCCTGATCATCATCATCATGGTCCTGATCAACATCATCATCATCACCATCATGACTCCTGATCATCATCATCATCATCATCATCATGGTCCCGATCATCATCATCATCATCATGAGTCATGATCATCATCATCTTTATCATCATGAGTCCTGATCATCATCATCTTTATCATCATGAGTCCTGATCATCATCATCATGAGCCCTGATCATCATCATCATGATCATGAGTCCTGATCATCATCGAGTCCTGATCATCATCATCATGAGTCCTGATCATCATCGAGTCCTGATCATCATCATCATCATGAGTCCTGATCATCATCGTCATCATCATGAGTCCTGATCATCATCATCATCATGGTCCTGATCATCATCATCATAATCATCATGAGTCCTGATCATCATCTTCATCATGAGTCCTGATCATCATCATCATGAGCCCTGATCATCATCATCATGAGTCCTGATCATCATCATCATCATGAGTCCTGATCATCATCATCATCATCATCATCATGGTCCTGATCATCATCATCATCATGAGTCCTTATCATCGTCATCATGAGTCCCGACCATCATCATCATCATGAGTCCTGATCATCATCATCATCATGAGTCCTGATCATCATCATCATGGGTCCTGATCATCATCATCATGAGTCCTGATCATCATCATCATCATCATGACTCCTGATCATCATCATCATCATCATCATGAGTCCTGATCAACATCATCATCATCATCATGAGTCCTGATCATCATCATCTTTATCATCATGAGCCCTGATCATCATCATCATGAGTCCTGATCATCATCATCATCATCAAGTCCTGATCATCATCATCATCATCAAGTCCTGATCATCATCATATCATCAAGAGTCCTGATCATCGAGTCCTGATCATCATCATCATGAGTCCTGATCATCATCATCATCATCATCATGAGTCCTGATCATCATCATCATCATCATGAGTCCTGATAATCATCATGAGTCCAGATCATCGACTCCTGATCATCATCATCATCAAGAGTCTTGATCATCATCATCATCGAGTCCTGATCATCATCATCATGAGTCCTGATCATCATCATCATGAGTCCTGATCATCCTCATCATCATCATCGAGTCCTGATCATCATCATCATCATCATCGAGTCCTGATCATCATCATCATTATCATCATGAGTCCCGATCATCATCATCATCATCATGGTCCTGATCATCATCATCATCATCATCATCATCGAGTCCTGATCATCATCATCTTTATCATCATGAGCCCGGATCATCATCATCATGAGTCCTGATCATCATCATCATCATCATGAGTCCTGATCATCATCATCATCATCATCATGAGTCCTGATCATCATCATCGAGTCCTGATCATCATCATGAGTCCTGATCATCATCATCATCATGAGTCCTGATCATCATCGTCATGAGTCCTGATCATCATCATCGACTCCTGATCATCATCAAGAGTCCTGATCATCATCATCATGAGTCCTGATCATCATCATCATCATCATCATGAGTCCTGATCATCATCATGAGTCCTGATCATCATCATCATCATCATGAGTCCTGATCATCATCGAATCCTGATCATCATCATCGTCATGAGTCCTGATCATCATCATCATGAGTCCTGATCATCATCGTAATCATAAGTCCTGATCATCATCATCATCATGAGTCCTGACCATCATCATCATCATCATGAGTCCTGATCATCATCGAGTCCTGATCATCATCATCAAGAGTACTGATCATCATCGAGTCTTGATTATCATCATCATCATGAGTCCTGATCATCATCATCATCATCATCATGAGTCGTGATCATCAACATCATGCTCATGAGTCCTGATCATCATCATCATCATCATGAGTCCTGATCATCATGGTCATCATCATGAGTCCTGATTATCATCATCATGATCATGAGTCCTGATCATCATCATCATCATCATCAGTCCTGATCATCATGGTCATCATCATGAGTCCTGATTATCATCATCATGATCATGAGTCCTGATCATCATCATCATCATCATCAGTCCTGATCATCATCATCATCATGAGTCGTGAACATCATCATCGAGTCCTGATCATCATCATCATCATCATGAGTCCTGACCATCATCATCATCATGAGTCCTGATCATCATCATCATCAGGAGTCCTGATCATCATCATCATCATGGTCCTGGTCATCATCATCATCATCAGCCCTGATCATCATCATCATCATCATCAGTCCTGATCATCATCATCATCATCATCATCATCATGAGTCCTGATGAACCACTGCAGTGACTACGGGGACTTAAGAGGGTGCACAATTCTAGACGACAGCCCCACTCAGGTAGTACTTCTGCGGGAAATGGGGGAAGGAGGAAGGTGAAGTGACCTCTGGCAACAGTAGTACTGCTTAAAACATTAAAAGACAAGGAAAAAAGCTATGGGAATTGAAGAAGAATAACGGACAGAGGTTTTAAGAAGCTAAAATAGAACTTAAACAAATTTACAAAAAAAAAAAAAACCCATCAAAAAATGGTCAAAGGATATGAACAGACACTTCTCAAAAGAAGACATTTATGCAGCCAACAAACTTAGAAAAAATGCTCATCATCACCGGTCATTAGAGAAATGCAAATCAAAACCACAATGAGATACCATCTCATGCAAGTTAGAATGGCAATCATTAAAAAGTCAGGAAACAACAGGTGCTGGAGAGGATGTGGAGAAATAGGAACGCTTTTACACTGTCAGTGGGAGTGTAAATTAGTTCAACCATTGTGGAAGACAGTGTGGCGATCCCTCAAGGATACTAGAAATATCATTTGACCCAGCAATCCCATTACTGGGTATATACCCAAAGCATTATAAATCATTCTAGTATAAAGACACAGGCACATGTATGTTTATTGCAGCACTGTTCACAATAGCAAAGTCTTGGAACTAACCCAAATGCCTATCAATGATAGACCAGATAAAGACAATGTGGCACATATATACCATGGAATACTATGTGGCTATAAAAAACGATGAGTTCATGTCCTTTGCAGGAACATGGATGAAACTGGAAACCATCTTTCTCAGCAGAGTCACATAAGAAGAGAAAAATCAAACACTATATGTTCCCACTCATAAGTGGGAGTTGAACCATGAGAACACATGGACACAGGGATGGGAACATTATACACTGGGGAATGTTGGGGGTTGGGGGGCAGGGGGAGGGATAGCATTAGGAGAAATACCTAATGTAAATGAGTTGATGGGTGTAGCAAACCAATATGGCACATGTATACCTATGTAACAAACCTGCATGTTGTGCACATGTACCCCAGAACTTAAATTAAAAAAACAAAGAAAATCAGTATATAGAAGAATGAGATCCAAATTATGTCAAAAATTTATATTTACTTATACGGAAAAATAAATAAAAAACAAAACAAAACAAAAAGAAGCTAACATAGGAATACCCTGACAGTATCAGGAAGGGGCGACAGACTTAGGCTTGCAGTTGGGCAGTCACGAGGAAAGTCACAAATGAGGAGACTGAGTGGGAGAAAGAAGCCTAGCAAGTAGGGGGAAAGGAGGCTTCCTGGGAGAAGGAGTCCAGGGGCCCCAAGAGAACCCCTCACTCAGCAAGGACTGAAAGGAAGGCAGGGCCAGGTGGTCTGAAGAGCAGCCAAGGAGGCCAGAACAGCTTCCAGGTCCCCTGGCCTCAGAGAAGCCTCCTCCCTCCTGAAAGGCTGAGTGCCTTGTGCTCTGTCTGCCCTGTCTATCCCCTCACCTGCACGGGGGCCTGGCCGGCATCTTCTCTCTTCTCCCCAGGGCGCTTCTCCTTGCTCTAGCCGCCTGATGAGTTCTGGTTTAGAATGGAGAATTCCTGCTCACAGGGAAAAAAACCATAAGGTGACTCCTGGTTGTAGGCTCCAGGGGCCATTTGCTGGAGCCACCCAGGGCAGGAAGGGAGGGAGACTCAGAGGGGGAAGGCTCAGGAGGACCCTGTCTACCATGCTCAGAGTACAAACCCCCAGGGGGAGCCGCAAGGTGGGGAAAGAGGCCTGCAGGTGCCCAGTGGCAGTCAGTATGAAACTTTACCAAAGGTAGACCTTCCTCAGGGGAATAGAGAAAACAACATTCTTGTCTCTGAACCTAACCCTATGGCAACATCAGAGGCGTCACAGGTCAAATGTTAGGCTCGAGGGAAGCCACGCTTACCTAGTGAGACCAGGTGGCTGTAGTTCTCCAGTGTCACCTCCCTGTACAGGGCTCTCTGAGCAGGATTCAGCAGCCTCCATTCCTTCTGGGTGAAATCCACAGTGACATCCCCAAATGCCAAGAAAGCCTGTAACACAAAACCCAGGCATGCTCACCAGGGACAGTGTTGCACTCAGGCAGTTGGAGGATTCCAGGTTCTGCCACCTGTGCCTGGAGTTCCAAGACCTCCGTCTCTGCCTGGCCCCAGTATTTATGGAGCTAGGTAGTCTTAATGGGGCTTCCTAGAAGCACAGAGAGTTTCAACTGCGTGGAGCTTTAAACCTAGGCAGGGAGAAGAGGAAAACTCAAATTACCCACCAATTTCAGATGATGAAACAGGCACAAAACATTTAAATACCTTTCTCAAAGCAACACAGTCAAGAAAGTGATAGAGCCTGGGTTTCAGCTCTCACTGTAAAGGGTTATGTCTTAACCAGTAGGCAGGGCTCTGACATTTCTCAATGAATCTGCACAAGTTAGGAGGGGTTCTGGGTCAAGCTAGATTAGCTTGCAAGGTCATGAGGTATATCTTGACTGATGGGTCTCTCTACCTTGGGGTTCTGCTTACAATTTTTCCATAATGAAATGATTAAAATCAGTTATTTGGCCAGTCCACAGCCCCAGAGGCATTTAAAAAAACTGCTGGGCCCAATGGTTGCTGTTACTCCCACTCCAATAACCAAGGAAGCTCTACCAACCTGGTGAGGATGAAACTCACCTTTTTTCCCTTGCCCAAATGCGTATATATGGGGCTTGGGGAGTCCTGCCCTAGAAACCATAAAATCTAATCAGACGAGTTTTATTACTCTTATATAATGTGGCTCACTTTCCAACCTGACTCTGGTACAGCATCACATGACAGCAGATGCTGAAGGAAGTTATTTTAGCCCAAAATATACTTCTTTGACAAGTTTTGAAGTGGCTGCCACAGGCGCAACATACTGAAATGGATAGCCCCGCAAAGCTGCCTTTAGTGGGAAAATTTGCATCTGTAGCAAATCTCCACTAATGTAGCCAGATCTCCTTCGTTCTAAGCCTTTCCTAGGTCTGGAAGAGACAGCCAGTTTGACGCATGGTGGCTCACACCTGCAATCCCAGCACTCTGGGAGGCCAAGGCAGGTGGATCACCTGAGGTCAGGAGGTCAAGACCAGCCTGAGCAACATGGTGAAACCCCATCTCTACTAAAAATACAAAAATCAGCCAGGCGTGGTGGTGGTCACCTGTAGTCCCAGCTACTCAGGAGGCTGAGGCAGGAGAACTGCTCAAACCGGGGAGGTGGTAGTGGCAGTGAGCTGAGATCACGCCACTGCACTCTAGCCTGGGCGACAGAGCAAGACTCTCTCTCAAAAAAACAAAAACAAATAAAGAAACAAAAATAACTGAAAACATACATTTACCATCTATTCTGTGGGCTGCCAACTAAGAGGCTTCATCTACATAACAAGAACTTTGATCTATGCAATCCCCTTAACTCTGGCATACTTCTGATTCCAGGCTTTAGGCAACAGCTTAAGTCTCTCAACCAATTGTCCACTAAAGAATACCTAAGTGCCCCCATGAGGTATAAACCCGTTTGGAGATACTGGATTTTTGGGAGGAACCCATGTGTATCTTCCTCATATTGATTTATGATTTTCTGAGGCAGGATCTCGCTGTGTTGCCCAGGCTGGCATGCAGGGCAGCCAACATAGCTCGTTACAGCCTCCACCTCCCGGACTCAACTGACTGGGCCACCGAAGTAGCTGAGACCACAGGCATGGGACACCATGCTCGGCTAATTTTTTATTTTTCTAATTTCAGGTAGAGACAGGGTGTCTCGCTGTGCCGCCCAGGCTGCTCTGGAACTCCTGACCTCCCACAGTGCTCAGCCTGATTTATGATTTTACCTGAAATTCCTGTCTCCCTGGATTGTATAAAATTAACCTGCAAGCCGACCACCTCGGGCACTTTCTCAGGACCTCTTGAGACTGAATAACCTGGGCCACAGTCACTCACACTGACTCAGAATAAACCTCTTTAAATATATTTTGCCATCATTAGTAGGGCTCCAGGGAAGAGACCACCTGGGTCCCCACAGCTACCTCACCTCCCGCGGACGCTGCCCCACGCAGAGGCCCCCACACATGTCTACAAGTGCCCGTGCCAGGACATCTGGTCCCGGCCTACCCTCCCATCCAAGGAAGATAGTCCCAAGGCGGCCTGCCCCCAACCCAAAGCAGCGACCCTTCCCCAAAACACGCGGGCGAAGTCCTCCCCGGTCCCGCCTCCCACAACAAAGTCTGGAGCACCAAGAGTCGGAGGGAACCCGAGTCGGACCTAGTCCATCAGTCTCTGGGCTATAACCCCCACCCAACCCAGTCTGTGGCCAGTCCCCCTCCACCTCCAGCCAAACGACCCGCGTGGCAGCTACCTAGGCCGCTGGCCCGTCCCCACCCGAGGAGCGGCGACACTGGCACACGGAGACCTGGGTTGCTCGGCGCCCCTGTGAAATCCGGGCTGCCTAACCGCCACTACACGCAACCGGGACGGAGACCGAGTAGCGGCCCAGACCCGGGACGCTTGGCGAGTCGCAGTGCCACAGTCCACTCCAAGGCGCGGCCTGGGTCTCCGCCCCTCCCCAGAACATGGAGACGCCGGGCCTGAGGCAGGGCGCGCTACGGCCCCAGCAGCGCCCTGGCGTCCCAGGCCTTCCCGGCCCTTCTTCCTGCGCAGGAAGGGCGCTGGAGAAAGGGACCCGGAGGAGCGCGACTCACCAAGGCGGCTGACGGCGAAACGAGGCGCTGAGGTCACCGACGGTGGACTACCCACCTCACGGTTCGCTGACGCCCAGGGATCTGGACCGCTCGGTCTCCGCCCCTCCCCAGAACATGGAGACGCCGGGCCTGAGGCAGGGCGCGCTACGGCCCCAGCAGCGCCCTGGCGTCCCAGGCCTTCCCGCCCTTCTTCCTGCGCAGGAAGGGCGCTGGAGAAAGGGACCCGGAGGAGCGCGACTCACCAGGGCGGCTGACGGCGAAACGAGGCGCTGAGGTCACCGACGGTGGACTACCCACCTCACGGTTCGCTGCCGCCCAGGGATCTGGACCGCTCGGCGCCGCCCGGGACTACGCTACGCAGAATCCTCAGCGCGGCCGGGACTACGCTACCCAGAATCCTCGGCACGGCCCGTGGCTATGCGACCCTGCGCTTCGCATCCCCTCGGTAGACTACACTCCCCAGGGTTCTCCGCCCCAGAATGTTGGTCAAAGCCGTTCACCGGGGACTGCGCGACCCGGAATCCTTGGAAGGACTCTTGTCTGACAGGCGCCGCGACCCTGTGGTCTTTTGGACACGGAGGGATCCTTTCAGAACCGGTGATTTCTTTTGTTTATGTAGCCCTATACATACAATAAGAATATTTTTCCATTTCTATGATATAGGTAAATAATTTTCTGTCCTTTGATTATGGTTATATCTTTTTTTCTTTTCTTTCTTTTTCTTTTTTTCTTTTTTTTTTTTTTTTTTTTTTTTTTGCTATGTAGTCCTTTTGATCTCTGAGAGATTTTCCTACGGATTTTGTGGTTTTATCATTCTCATTTAGATCTCTCAATGGTTTAATTTTTCTCCAGGTATACACTGTGAATATATACTTATTTTTAAAATTTTCCAATATTTTATTTTCCCATTAAATTTATTAAAAATATAGTCTTTTACCACATAATTTAAGGTTTCAGCTACATCATTGAGTATACTCACAATTTACATTTGCATTTCAATTTCTAATTTTCCCCCATATATCTAATTATGCATCAGTGCCACAATTCTTTCATTATGTAGGGTGTATAATATGCTGCTATCTTTTGTGGCTTGCCAAACCACATAGACTTTATATTTCAGGCCTTTACTAGGTATACTTTCTGTTTGCTTTTTCTCTTTTGGTTTTTAAATTTTTAATTATTCTGGATAAATATTAGTTGTACATATTTATAGGTTACGTTATATTTTGATACAGGCATACAGTGTTTAATGGTCAAATTAGGGTTATTGGGGTAACCATCCCCTCAAGCATTTAGCATTTCTTTGTTTTAGGAACTTTCCAGTT
Source organism: Chlorocebus sabaeus (assembly GCF_047675955.1). Lineage (NCBI taxonomy): Eukaryota > Metazoa > Chordata > Mammalia > Primates > Cercopithecidae > Chlorocebus > Chlorocebus sabaeus. The sequence goes on along the minus strand of NC_132905.1, from coordinate 41,512,328 downwards.
CTCTCTTTTATTTTTAAATGTATAGTAAAATTGTTCTTAACTATAGTCACTGTATAGTGCTACCAATTACTAGAACTTATTCATTCTATCTAACTGTATTTTTGTACCCATTAATGAGTCCCTATTTATCCCCTCTACCCACCATCCTTCCCAACCTCTATTAACCATCTCATTCTACTTTCCGTCTCCATGAGTTCATGTTTTTAGCTCCCACAAGTGAGTGAGCACATGTGATATTTGTCATGCTGTGCATTATTTCACTTAACATAATGTCCTCCATTTTCATCCATGCTATTGAAAATGACAGAATTTCATTCTTTTAATGACTGGCTAATATCCCATTGTGTTTATGTACCACACTTTCCTTTTCCATTCATCTGTTGATAGACACTTTGATTCTATATCTTTACTATTTTGAATAGTGCTGTAGTAAACATGAGAGTGCAGATGTAGTCTTGAAATACTGATTTCCTTTCTTTTGGATATATACGCAGCAGTGGGATAGCAGTGGGATAGCAGTGGAATAGCAGTGGGATAGCAGTGGGATTGCGGGATCGTATATATTTGTTAATTCTTTTGAGGAACCTCCATACTGCTCTCCATAGTGGTTATACTAATTTACATTCCTAACAACAGTGCATGCTGGTTCCCCTTTATCCACACCCTCACCAGTATTCATTATTGCCTGTCTCTTGAATAAAAGCCATCTTGACTGGGGTGACATGATATCTCATTGCGGTTTTGATGTACATTTCTCTGATGATTAGTGATATTGAGCATTTTTTTCATACACTTGGCTGTTCGTATGTCTTATTTTGAGAGAGATCTGTTCAGATCTTTTGCCCATTTAAAATACCAGGTTATTTGTCTTTTTCCTATTGAATTGTTTTAGCTCCTTATATATTCTGGCAATTACTTTCTTTTCAGATGGATAGTGTGCAAATATTTTCTCCCATTGGATTGTCACTTCACTTTGTTGATTGTTTCCTTTGCTGTGCAGAAGATTTTTAGTTTGATGTGGTCTCATTTGTCCACTTTTGCTTTGGGTGCTTGTGCTTTTGCAGTCTTACCAAGAAACCTTTGTCCACACCAATGTCCTGGAGTGTTTCCCCAATGTTTTCTTCCAGTAGTTTTATAGTTTCAGGTCTTACATTTACCTTTAATCCATTTTGATTTGATTTTTATATGTGGTTAGGGATTTAGTTTCATTCTTCAGCAAATGGATATCCAGTTTTCGCAATGCCATTTATTGAAATGACTATCTTTCCCCAATGTAAGTTCTTTGCACCTTTGTGGGATATGAGTTGAACTATAAATGCGTGGACTTATTTCTGGGCTCTCCACTCTGTTCCATTGGTCTGTGTGCCTATTTTTATGCCAGTTTTGCTGTGTGGATTACTATAGTTTGCATAATTTGAAGCCAGGTAATGTGATTCCTCCAGCTTTATTACTTTTGTTCAGGATGGCTTTGGCTATTTTGGATCTTCCATGGTCCCAAATAAATTTTAGGATTAATTTATCTATTTCTGTGAAGAATGTCATTGATATTTTGATTGGGATTGCACTGAATCTGTAGACTGGGTGGAATGGACATTTTAGTAAGATTAGTTCTTCTAGTCCATAAACATGTACTGTCTTTCCATTTTTTCTATCCTTTTCAATTTCTTTCATCAATGTTTTATAGTTTCTGTTGTAGAGATCGTTCACATCTTTGGTTGATTTTATTCCTAGGTATTTTATTTGTGACTGTTATAAATAAGTTACTTTCTTGATTTCTTTTTCAGATTGTTTATTGTTGGCATATAGAAATGCCACCAATTTTTGTATGTTGATTTTGTATCCTGAAACTTTACTGAATTTCTTAATCAATTCTAATGTTTTTTGGCTGGAGTCTTTAGGTTTAACTAAATATAGGATCATATCATCTGCAAACAAGGGTAGCTTCACTTCTTCCTTTCCAATTTGAATACCTTTTCTTTGTCTTCAGTAATTCCTCTAGCTAAGATTTCCTAGTACTACGTTGAATAAAAGTGGGGAATGTGGAAATCCTTGACTTCTTCCAGATCTTAGAGGAAAGGCTTTCAATTTTTCAGTTGTGGGTTTATCATATATGGTTTTTATCATATTGAGGTATATTCCTGTTACACCGAGGTTTTTTTTTTTTGGTTTATTATGAAGGGATGTTGAATTTTACCAAATGCTTTTTTGGAGTCCATTGAGATGATCATATGGTTTTTGTCTTTTATTTTTCTGATGTGACAACATTTATTGAATTACATATGTTGAGCCATACTTGCATTCCTGGGATGAATTCCACTTGGTCATGATGAGTAATCTCTTTAATGTGTTGTTGAATTTGGTTTGCAAGCATTTTGTTAAAGATTTTTGTGTCTCTGTTTATCGGAGATATTGCTTTATAGTTTTCTTTTTTTTGTTACATCTTTGTATGGTTTTGGTGTTAGGATAATACTGACATTATAGGATGAGTTTGGAAGTGTCCTTCTTTCTTTTTTTTGAAATAGTTTGAATAGATAGATGTTAGTTCTTTTTAAAATGTTTAGTAGAATTCAGCAATGAAACCATCAGATCCTGGGCTGTTCTTTGATGGGAGACTTTTTGTTACTGCTTCTATCTCATTTATTATTAGTCTACTCATGTTTTGGATATTTTCATGGTTCAATCTTAAGTTTTATGTATCTAGGAATGTATCAGTTTCTCCTAGATTTTCCAGATTAATAACATATAGTAGCTCATAATCATTTCTAATGATCCTTCAAATTTCTATGGTATCAATTGTAATGTCTCCTTTTTTCATTTTTGATTTCATTTGTTTTGGTCTTCTCTTTTTTCTTAGTCTGGCTAAAGGTTTGTGAATTTTATCTTTTTAAAAATTATACTGTAAGTTCTGGGGTACATGTGCAGAATGTACAGGTTTGTTACATAAGTATACACGTGCCATGCTGGTTTGCTGCAGCCATAAACCCATCATATACATTAGGTATTTCTCCTAATGCTATCCCTCCCCCAGACCCCCACCCTCCAACAGGCCCCAGTGTGTGATGTTCCTCTCCCTGTGTCCATGTGTTCTCATTGTTCAACTCCCACTTATGAGTGAGAACATGTGGTGTTTGGTGTTCTGTTCTTGTGTTAGTTGACTGAGAATGATGGTTTCCAGCTTCATCCATGTCCCTGCAAAGGACATGAACTCATCCTTTTTTATTGCTGCATAATATTCCATGGTGAATATGTGCCACATTTTCTTTATCCAGTCTAACATTGATGGGCATTTGGTTTGGTTGAAGTCTTTGCTATTGTGAACATTGCCGCAATAAACATACAAGTGCATGTGTCTTTATAGTAGAATGATTTATAATCCTTTGGGTATATAGCCAGTAATGGGATTGCTGAGTCAAATAGTATTTCTAGTTCTAGATCCTTGAGGAATCGCCACACTGTCTTCCACAATGGTTGAACTAGTTTACACTCCTACCAATGGTGTGAAAGTGTTTCTATTTATTCACATCCTCTCCCGCATCTGTTGCTTCCTGACTTATTAATGATCACCATTCTAAATGGCATGATATGGTATCTCATTGTGGTTTTGATTTACATTTCTCTAATTACCAGTGATGATGAGCTTTTTTTCGTATGTTTGCTGGCCACATAAATGTCTTCTTTTGTAAACTGTCTGTTCATATCCTTCACCCAAATTTTGGTGGGTTTTCTTTTTCTCGTAAATTTGTTTAAGTTCCTTGTAGATTCTGGATATTAGCCTTTTGTGTGGATAGATGGATACATTGCAAAAATTTTCTCCCATTCTGTAGGTTGTGTCTTCACTCTGATGATAGTTTCCTTTTCTGTGCAGAAGCTCTTTAATTAGATCCCATTTGTCAATTTTGGCTTTTTGTAATTACTTTTGGTGTTTTAGTCATGAAGTCTTTGCCCATGCTTATGTCCTGAATGGTATTGCCTAGGTTTTTTCCTAGGGTTTTTATGGTTTTAGGTTGTATGTTTAAATCTTTAATCCATCTTGAGTTAATTTTCATATAAGGTGTAAGGAAGGGGTTCAGTCTCAGTTTTCTGCCTGTGGCTAGCCAGTTTTCACAACATCATTTATTAAATATGGAATCCTTTCCCCACTGCTTGTTTTTGTCAAGTTTGTCAAAGATCAGATGTTTGTACATATGTGGTGTTATTTCTGAGGCCTCTGTTCTGTTCCATTGGTCTATATATCTGTTTTGTTACCAGTACCATGCTGTTTTTGTTATTGTAGCCATGTAGTATTGCTTGAAGTCAGGTAGTGTAATGCCTGCAGCTTTGTTCTTTTTGCTTAGGATTGTCTTGTCTATATGGGCTCTGTTTTGGTTCCATGTGAAATTTAAAGTGAAGAAAGTCAATGGTAGCTTGATGGGAATACCATTGAATCTATAAATTACTTTGGGCAGTATGGCCATTTTCACGATACTGAGTCTTCCTATCCATGGGCATGGAATGTTTTTCCATTTATTTGTGTCCTCTCTTATTTCCTTGAGCAGTGGTTTGTAGTTTTCTTTGAAGAGATCCTTCACATCCTTTTAAGTTGTATTTCTAGGTATTTTATTCTCTTTGTAGCAATTGTGAATGGGAGTTCACTCATGATTTATCACTCTGTTTGTCTATTACTGATGTATAGGAATGCTTGTGATTTTTGCACATTGATTTTGTATTCTAAGACTTTGCTGAAGTTGTTTATCAGCTTAAGGAGTTTTGGGGCTGAGACGATGGAGTTTTCTAAATATACAATGATGTCATCTGCAAACAGACAGTTTGACTTCCTGTCTTCCTGTTTGAGTACCCTTTATTTCTTTCTCTTGCCTGATTGCCCTGGCCAGAAATTAAATACTATGTTTAAAAGGAATGGTGAGAGAGGGCATTTTTGTCTTGTGCTGGTTTTCATAGGAAATGCTTCTAGCTTTTGCCCATTCAGTATGATAGTGGCGGTGAGTTTGTCATAAATAGCTCTTAGTATTTTGAGATGTAGTCCATCAATACCTAGTTTATGAGTGTTTATAGCATGAAGGGGTGTTGAATTTTATCAAAGGCATGTTCTGCATCTATTGAGATAATCATTTGGTTTTTGTCACTGGTTCTGTTTATGTGATGGATTACGTTTATTGATTTGTGTAGATTGAACTAGTCTTGCATCCCAGGGATGAAGCTGACTTGATCATCGTGGATAAGCTTTTTAATGTGCTGCTGGATTCGATTTGCCAGTATTTTATTGAGGATTTTCGCATTGATGTTCATCAGGGATATTGGCCTGAAATTTTTTGTTGTTGTTGTGTCTCTGCCAGGTTTTGGTATCAGGATGATGCTGGCCTTATAAAATGAGTTAGGGAGGATTCCCTCTTTTACTATTGTTTGCAATAGTTTCAGAAGGAATGGTACCAGGTCCTCTTTGTACCTCTGGTAGATTTTGGCTGTGAATCTGTCTGGTCCTGGGCTTTTTTTGGTTGGTAGGCTATTAATTAGTGCCTAAATTTCAGAACTTCTTGTTGGTTTATTCATGAATTTGACTTCTTCCTGGTTTAGTCTTAGGAGGGTGTGTGTGTGTCCAGGAATTTATCAATTTCTTCTAGGCTTTCTAGGTTATTTGTGTAGAGGTGTTTATAGTATTCTCTGATGGTAGTTTGTATTTCTGTGGGATCAGAGGTGATCTCCCATTTATCATTTTTTATTGTGTCTATTTGATTCTTCTCTCTTCTCTTTTTTAATTAGTCTGGCTAGCTATCTGTTTTGTTAATATTTACAAAAAAACAGCTCCTCGATTCATTGATTTTTTGAAGGGGTTTTTGTGTCTCTATCTCCAGTTCTGCTCTCATCTTAGTTATTTTTTGTCTTCTGCTAGCTTGTGAATTTGTTTGCTCCTGCTTCTCTAGTTCTTTTAATTGTGATGTTAGAGTTTCAATTGTAGATCTTTCCCATTCTCTTTTGAAGGCATTTAATGCTATAAATTTCCCTCTAAACGCTGCTTTAGCTGAGATTCTGGTACGTTGTGTCTTTGTTCTCATTGGTTTCAAAGAAGTTATTTATTTCTGCCTCAGTCTCGTTACTTACCCAGTAGTCATTCAGGAGCAGGTTATTCAGTTTCCATGTAATTGTGCAACATTGGGTGAGTTTCTTATTTCTGAGTTCTAATTTGATTGCACTGTGGTCTGAGAGAATGTTTGTTATGATTTCTATTCTTTTGCATTTGCTGAAGAGTGTTTTACTTCCAATTATGTGGTCAGTTATAGAATAAGTGCTATGTGGTGCTGAGAAGAATGTATATTCTGTTGATTTGGGGTGGAGAGTTCTGTAGATGTCTATTAGTTCCACTTGGTCCAGAGCTGTGTTCAAGTCCTGAATATTCTTCTTAAGTGTTTGTCCCATCGATCTGTCTAATATTGATAGTAGAGTGTTAAAGTCTCCCACTATTATCATATGGGAGTCTTAAGTCTCTTTGTAGGTCTCTAAGAACTTATTTTATGAATCTGGATTCTCCTGTATTTGGTGCATATATATTTACAATAGTTAGCTCTTCTTGTTGCCTTGATCTTTTTACCAGTATGTAATGCCCTTCTTTGTCTTTTTTGATGTTTGTTGGTTTAAAGTCTGTTCTAACAGAGATTAAGATTGCAACATTTGTTTGTTTGTTTGCTTTTGCTTTCCATTTGCTTGGTAAATCTTCCTCTATCCCTTTATTTTGAGCCTATGTTTGTCTTTGCACATGAGATGGTCTCCTGAATACAGCACACTGATGGGTTTTGACTCTTTATCAAATTTGCCATTCTCTGTTTTTCACTTGGGGTATTTAGCTCATTTACATTTAAGGTTAATATTGTTATGTGTGAATTTGATTCTGTCATTATGATGCTAGCTGGTTATTTATTTATTTTTGAGACGGAGTCTTGCTCTGTTGACCAGGTTAGAGTGCAGTGGCATGATCTCGGTCACTGCAAACTCTGCCTTCTGGGTTCACGCCATTCTCCTGCCTCAGCCTCCTGAGTAGCTGGGACTACAGGTGCCCACCACCACACCCGGCTAATTTTTTGTATTTTTTAAGTAGAGACGGGGTTTCACCGTGTTAGCTGGGAAGGTCTCAATCTCCTGACCTTGTGATTTGCCCACCTCAGCCTCCCAAAGTGCTGGGATTATAGGCATGAGCCACCATACCCAGCTGCTAGCTGGTTGTTTTGCCCATTAGTTGATGCAGTTTCTTCATAGTGTCTATGGTTTTTACATTTTATTTTGTTTCTGCAGTGGGTAGTACTGGTTTCTTTCCACATTTAGTGCTTCCTTCAGGAACTCTTGTAAGGCAGGCCTGGTAGTGACAAAATCTCTCAGCATTTGCTTGTCTTGAAAGGATTTTATTTCTCCTTCACTTATGAAGCTTAGTTTGGTGGGATATGATATTCTGGGTTGAAAAAAATTTTTTTTAAGGATGTTGAATATTGTCCCCCACCCTCTTCTGGCTTCCAGGCTTTCTGCAGAGAGATCTGCTATTAGTCTAATAGGCTTCCCTTTGTGAGTAGCCCAACCTGTCTTTCTAGCTGCTATTAACATTTTTTCCTTTATTTCAACCTTGTTGAATCTGACGATTATGTGTTTTGGGGTTGCTCCTCTTGAAGAGTATCTTTATGGTGTTCTCTGTATTTTCTAAATTTGAATGTTGGCCTGTCTTGGTACAGGGCATTCTCAGCGAGGTATCTTACAGCAATCTTACTCTTGCTGGAACTGGATAAGAAAATTTTGATTCCCTTTGGATTCTCAAAGAATCGTGAACTCATATGAAAATCAAGAAATTTCAGTTTTAAACTATTAAATAAGGAAGAGATGACACTAAAGGGCTAAAGATAAAATCCAAACTCATCAATTGCACCTTAGATTTTATTTTACTAAAGTGAGCAGAAAGATTTATCACCTATGTCTTAATAAGAGAATTAAGCAAATTGAATCAATTGTTTAAGTCATATTTATTGATAAGCCCATTTTTAGGCCACAGTTTAGCTTAATTGCCATTTAGCAGATCATCTGCTTACTTTTCTTTTTAAAATTTTATTTCTCCGTATCATTAAAAATTTTATATAGTGAAAATAGAGTCAATTTTTTAAAAAATAAAAATAGAAATCACTCATGAACATAAAACAATAATACATGGATATGATGAAGTTAAGCCAATAAATTTGAAAACCTAGTGAAATAAACAAATTCCTTTAAAAACACAATGTACAAAATCTCTCCTAAAAAAGATAACATGGGCTAGGCACTGTGGCTCACGCCTGTAATCCCAGCACTTTGGGAGGCCGAGGCGGGTGGATCACCTGAGGTCAGGAGTTCGAGACCAGCCTGACCAACACGGAGAAACCCCATCTCTACTAAAAATACAAAATTAGTCAGGCACGGTGGTACATGCCTGTAATCCCAGCTACTCGGGAGGCTGAGGCAGGACAATCACTTGAACCTGGGAGGCAGAGGTTGCAGTGAGCCAAGATTGTGCCATTGCACTCCAGCCTGGGCAACAAGAGCGAAACTCTGCCTCAAAAAAAAAAAAAGAAAGAAAAAGAAAATATGAATAATCCTATAATAAAGAAATAAATTAAATCTGCAATTTAAAAAACTTTCTGAGACTAAATGGCTTCACCTGTGAATGCCATCCACACATCTAAGGATGCAAATTTTATTTTATTTTATTTTATTTTATTTTATTTTATTTTATTTATTTATTTGAGACGGAGTTTGCTCAAATTTATTTATTTGAGATGGAGTGCAATGGCGTGATCTCACATCACTGCAACCTCTGCCTCCCAGGAGGAACACCAATTTTAAACAAACTCTTTCAAAGATTGAAAAAAGAGCAAACACTGCCAAATTCATGTTATGAGGCCAGAAAAACTTTGATACTAAAATCAGACAAGAAAGGATGGGGACATTCCAAGAAAGGATGGGGAACAACTGGAAGTCTCATACCTGCTCCATTTGCCCCCGGCAGCTTTCCTGAGCCTTGGATGACCACTTCACAATTCTTATACCCCAGGTAAGTTTTATATCCCAGGGCCGCATGACTCACTGGACTAATGTATTGAAGGACATCCTGCTTCTGAACAGGACTAGAACAGAGTCCAGACAGTTTTATACCTGCAGGAGGGTATGTCCATTGGTACCACTACTTTGGGAAGCTGGTTCAAATTATCACCTGAAGTTGAAGTGACTTTATGAACCATCAGTTCCACCTCCAGGCACATACCAATCAAAATGTGTTCCCGTTTTCTTTTTCCTCTCTGACACCGCCGAGGTCGCACGCGTGAGGCCTCTCCGCCGCCGCCGCAGACGGGCCCCGATGCGCTACATCGCCTCCTACCTGCTGGCTGCCCTCGGGGGTAACTCCTCCCCCAGCGTCAAGGACATCAAGAAGATCTTGGACAGCGTGGGCATCTAGGCGGACGACGACCGGCTCAACAAGGTTATTAGTGAGCTGAATGGAAAAAACATTGAAGACATCATTGCCCAGGGTATTGGCAAGCTTGCCAGTGTACCTGCCGGTGGGGCTGTGGCCCTCTCCGCTGCCCCAGGCTCTGCAGCGTCTGCTGCTGGCTCCGCGCCTGCTGCAGCAGAGGAGAAGAAAGATGAGAAGAAGGAGGAGTCTGAAGAGTCAGAGGATGACATGGGATTTGGCCTCTTTGATTAAATTCCTGCTTCCCTGCAAATAAAGGCTTTTTACACATTTAAAATATATATATATATATATATATATATATATATATGTTCCCATGTGCACCATGTGACAAGCATGCTCATTGCAATATTTATTCATAATAGCCACAAACTAGAAACAACCCAAATGTCGTGGTGGCTCACACCTGTAATTCCAGCACTTTGGGAGGCCGAGGTGGGTGGATCACTTGAGACCAGGAGCTCCAGACCAGCCTGGCCAACATGGGGAAGCCCCATCTCTACTCAAAATACAAAAAAATTAGCCGGGCCTGGTGGCAGGTGCCTGTAATCCCTGCTACTCTGGAGGCTGAGGCAGGAGAATCGCATGAAACCAGGAGGCAGAGGTTGCAGTGAGCCAAGATCACGCCATTGCAATCCTTGGCAACAAGAGTGAAACTCCGTCTCAAAAAAATAAATACATTAATTAAAATTAAAATTTAAAAAAGGATCAGATAAGAAAAATGTATTATATATAAAAATGCATGAGCTACTACCACACACAACAACATAATGCATCTCATGAATATAATGCTTCACGAAAGAAGCCAAGCTTCAAAGAACACATTCTGTGAGATTCCAAATATGGAAAGTTCACGATAGGCAAACAAATTAAAAATGATAGTGTTAGAAGTCAAGTCCTTTTGCAAAGTGGGAGGAACTTACGTTTCATGAAAGGGGCTTTGGTAGTGCTGGCCATGTCTCATTTCTTTACCTGCCTCATGGTACAAAGCTGTTTACTCTGCTAATTCATCATACATTTATATTTTGAGTAATTATCTCTGTGAAACAAGTTCACTGTGCACTTAGTTACCAACTTATCTGAGTCCAGTGAGACAAAACACCCACATATGCAACAAGTTACCTGAAGAGGATCTATTACTTACAGATAGGCACCAAGGGATAACAGAAGCCTAGGGTTCATTGTGAGCTGGTCACCTAAGGCTCAGGAAAGCAGCTTGGGGCAGAAGGCGTCTCAAGTGTGCATGCCCCACTTGCACTGCAACTGAGGGCCCCCAAGAAGCAGCCCACCCTGGGCTTTATACCCCGGAGATACAGGATTCACTGGACTAAAGTGTTGAAGGACATCCTGTTTCTTTCTTTTTTTTTTTTTTTTCTTGAGACAGAGTCTCGTTCTGTCGCCAAGACTGGAGTGCAGTGGTGCGATTTCGGCTCACTGCAACCTCCGCCTCCCAGGTTCAAGCGATTTCCCTGCCTGGCCTCCTGAGTAGCTGGGATTACAGGTGTCCACTACCACGCCAGGCTAATTTTTTGTATTTTAGTAGAGGCAGGGTTTCACCACGTTGGCCAGGCTGGTCTTGAACTCCTGACCTCAGGTCATCCATCCACCTCGGCCTCCCAAAGTGCTGGGATTACAGGCATGAACCACCGAGCCCAGCCAGGACATCCTGTTTCTGATGGGGACTGGAACAGAGCGCAGGCAGTTGTAGCGAATCCCTCCTTATCACAGGATGTTGCATTCCCAGCACATTCAAGTTATTTTGAGAACTATAAGCCAGAAAGGGGGAAGAGCTGGGTTGGTCCAAGGCCACCAGGAGAACTGTCCTGCACTCTGTATGCTATGTTTCAGTATAAAAAGTTGAAGAAAGGCCAGGTGCAGTGGCTCATGCCTGTAATCCTAACACTTTCGGATGTCAAGTCAGGAGGACTGCTTGAGCCCAGAAGTTAGATACTAGCCTGGCCAACATAGTGAGACCTTGACTCTACAAATAATTTTTTAAATTAGCTAGGTGTGGTGGTGCGTGCCTGTGGTCCCAGCTACTCAGGAGGCAGAGGTGGGAGGATGGCTTGAGCCCAGAAGATGGAGGCTGCAGTGAGCCATGATCACGCCACTGCACTCCAGACTGGGCGACAGAGCAAGAGCCTGTCAAAAAAAAAAAAAAAAAAAAAAAAAAAAAAAAAGGTTGAAGTAAAAAGGAGAAAGAATTATAGACCAAAGAGACTTAGGATATAGCAATGGTTCCTAATCAAATCTCTCTTTGACAATTCAGGCTGGGAGCGGTGACTCATGCCTATAATCCCATCACTTTGGGAGGCAGAGGCAGGCGGACCACTTGAGGTCAGGAGTTCGAGACCAGCCTTAACAATATGGTGAAACCCCATCCTCACTAAAAATCCAAAAACTAAAAAATAAAAGCCAGGCATAGTGCTGCATGCGTGTAATCCCAGCTGCTCCTGAGGCTGAAGCAGGAGAATCACTTGAACCCAGGAAGCGGAGGTTGCAGTGAACTGAGATCAGGCCACTGCACTCCAACCTGGGTGATAGAGTGAGACTCCATCTCAAAAAAACAAAAAAAAATCTCTCTTTGATGATTCAGAAGGTAATCTTCATGCCTCATAGGCATTGCTAAGCTTTATTATTGAATCCTGGCAGTGTGAAAATTTGATGGTGGAGAATATATTGTAACATAATAACTGTGCAAGGACAAAAAATGGCAAGTTTAAGGAAATAGACATGCGGACAAATTGTCCAAAAGGTTATTCCTGAAATATGGCATACCCCGTGAAATTGATTAATCTGGATAAGTTCACTGTCCCAGAACCTCTTGAATAAAAGGAAGGCTGGGTACACTTGATCCATATACTTTGTTTTGTAAACATCTTCCTTCTACAAAAGTATTTGTATGATTGTTCACTAGGGGTGGATAAAAACCTTTCAGAGATTAAATAACACTGATCACAGTGGGGACCATGTAGATAGTAAGTTAATGGAGCTTTGACCAAAGTCTGTCTTGCAGTAGCCCAAGAAATCTGAACCCCTGCAGGGTTAGTTCCCCAGTTCCTGCATGAAGAGCAAAGGCAGATATCCTTGACAACAGTCAAGCTCATCTCTTTGGCCCCCTGACTTGTGAAATGAAAGCCATTATGGTAGGAAAAGTCACAAGGTAGCCCCTGATGGAATTAGAGGCAGGAGTTGCTGTCTACATTGAAGAACACGGGGGAAAGGCCAATTCAAACCAGTTCTGGGGGTGGCCCTGGGCATCCACGGCTTTTTTTTTTTTTTTTTTCTCTTATCGCCCAAGCTGGAGTGCAATGGCATGATCTCAGCTCACTGCAACCTCCGCCTCCTGGGTTCAAGTGATTCTCCTGCATCAGCCTCCAGAGTAGCTGGGATTATAGGCATGCACACCACACCCAGTTAATTTTTATTTTTATTTTTTTTAAATTTATTTATTTTTGAGATGGAGTTTCACTCTTGTTGCCCAGGCTGGAGTGCAATGGCACAGCCTCGGCTCACTGCGACCTCCGCCCCATAGGTTCAAGCGATTATCCTGCCTCAGCCTCCTGAGTAGCTGGGATTACAGGCTCCCACCACCATGCTCAGCTAATTTTTTGTATTTTTTTAGTAGAGATAGGATTTCACCATGTTGGCCAGGCTGGCTGGTCTTGAACTCCAGACCTCAGGAGATTCACCCACCTGAGCCTCCCAGAGTGCTGGGACTACAGATGTGAGCCACTGTACCTGCCCTAATTTTTGTATTTTTAGTAGAGATAGGGTTTCACCATGTTGGCCAGGCTAGTCTCAAACTCCTGACCTCAGGTGGTTTGCTCACCTCAGTCTCCCAAAGTGCTGGGATTACAGACATGAGCCACCACGCCTGGTCACCCATGGCTTTTAAAGCTTCCAGGTGATCCAATGTGCAGTCAAGGGCAGGAACCATAACTCTAAGTTAAGCCAGAAACACTGAGTTGTTGGTTTTTTAAATCTCCCCAAATGATCCTAATGCCATGGTGAGGAACCAGTGGTGTAAACAGCACATCTCAGACTTTACTGTGTAATCAAATCACCTAGAGCTCGTGTTGGAAAAACTCAGGTTCTGGTTGAGGTAGGAGGTGGGACTTGACTCCAGAGGTGAGGCTAGGACACCACACCAAATTGAGAACTAGCTGAAACAGGAAGAGACTAAAGCATCCCTCTATAAGACATGTCCATCAGTGTGCCATGTCAGTTCTCTGTTGCCACAGCAACACCTGAAAGTTACCACCCCTTTCCATGGCAACCACCCAACGTTCCAGAAGTTACTACCTTTTTCCTAAAAATGTCTGCAAAATTCACCCCTTAATTTGCATGTAATTAAAAGTAGGTATAAATATGACTGCAGAACTGCCTCTGAGCCGCTCCTCTGGGCACACTGCCTGTGGGTAGCCCTGCCCCTCAAGGAACTGTGCCTCTGCTGCTGCTGTGCACTGCCACTTCAGTAAGAGTTGCTGTCTAACACCACCAGCTCACCCTTAAATTCTTTCCTGGGCAAAGCCAAAAACTCATAATGCAGGGCAGCTAAGCCCCAGTTTAGGGGCTCACCTGTCCTGCTTTATGATCCAGTAGGTCTGAGGATGGAGCCTGGCATTCTGACACTCTAAAAAGCTCCCAGGTGAGGCCCATGCTGATGATCCACTGAACACACTTAGAAGGGCAAGGCTCTAGACAGGCAAAAGAAATGGAGAGCCACCGCAGCACTGGAACACTCACAGGCTGTGGGGAAGCCCTAACACCTGCCTGCAAAATAACTTAAAGATGGGCAAACTCTCCCTGGGAGGTGAGCTCTAGAAATGTATGACAAGGGGCATGGAGGAGAGGGATATAAGGAGATTATTAACCCCTGCTGTCTGAAAAGCATGAGGCACAGCTGAGCCTCACTATTAGTGAGGTATTATAGTTAGCACAGATCAAGCCAAATGTGCACACAAATCACCTGGAGATCTTGTTAAAATGCAGATTCTGATTCAGGTCGGAAGAGGAGCCTGATGTTCTGCATTTCTACTGAGTTCCTGGGAGATGCTGATGCTGCTAGTCAGGGGACCACACTTGGAAAAACAACAGTGTAGACAAAAAGCAAGGAGGACCAGAGTGGAGGACGGAAAGTCAACTTAACCCAGCTGGGAATGGACAGGGCCTGGCAGCCAGCCCTGGAATAGCCCTGGGCCTCTGCTCACAGAGCCTTGGCCACTGGAACTTGTGCTGGCTGCCCTGATATCTGTGGTGGCCCCAAGAACCTCCAAAGATGCTTTGATAGAAATGAGGGCTGCAGAACCCCCAGACACCAGCTATGGTGATATTAACTAGAAGGAGGCTCAGGTGAATTTTCTCAGGGAGAAGAGAACTAAGATGCATAATGACTCAGTGTCAGTACCCTTGGAGGAGAACCAGAGATAAATCTACACTTCCTGCTAGTGTGGAATGTGGGAGCTTGGAGCCATTTTACCTTGAACTCACAAAGCTAAACCACTCCTAATCTGTGACCCGTCCGTTCTTCTCCTAGGTATAGAGTCAATAGAAATGCATACATACGCCAGGCGCAGTGGCTCATGCCTGTAATCCCAGCACTTTGAGAGGCCGAGGCAGGCAGATCACTTGAGGTCAGGAGTTCAAGACCTGCCTGGCCATTGTGGTAAAACCAGGTCTCTACTAAAAATACAAAAATCAGCTGGGCATGGTGGCGGGCACCTATAATCCCAGTTACTCGGGAGGCTGTGGCAGGAGAATCGCTTGAACCCAGGAGGCATAGGTTGCAGTGAGCCAAGATTGCACCACTGTACTCCGGCCTGGGCAACAGAGCAAGACTCCATCTCAAAAAAGAAAAAAAAAAAAAATGCACATATATACACACATATATGTATATTCACCAGAAGACTAATACTAGAATGTTGGTAGCTGCACTGTTCTTTGTTTTGTTTTGTTTTTTTTAGACGGAGTCTCCCTCTGTCACCCAGCCTGGAGTGCAGTGGCGTGATCTCTGCTCACTGCAATCTCCGTCTCCAGGGTTCAAGCAATTATTCTGCCTCAGCCTCCTAAGTAACTGGGACTACAGGCACACGCCACCACACCCAGCTAATTTTTGTATTTTTAGTAGAGACGGGGTTTCACCATATTGCCCAGGCTGGTCTTGAACTCCTGACCTTGTGATCGGCCTGCCTCAGCCTCCCAAAGTGCTGGTAGTACAGGCATGAGCCACCGCGCCTGGCTAGCTACACTGCTTTTAATAGCCAAAAACTTGAAACAATTCCAACGTCCATCACCAGGAGAAAGGATACACAAATCATGGCATATCACACAATGGAATACGATCCTGCAGCAAGAATGAACAAATGCTTGCTACACGAAACAACGTGGATGGATCTCACAGACACAAGCTAAAGAAACCAAGTGAGATAAAGAAACCAAATGGGGCATGTTTACATGAAGTACAAAAATGAGCACAGGTTAAACTAAAGCATTAGAAGTCAAGATAATGGTAGCTTGTGACTGGAAGAACAAAGGGATACTTCTGTTTCCTGATCTGGGTGCCAGTTACATAGGTAGGTTCAAAATTTATAAAGCTGTACACTCGTGATCCGTTATTGTTAATTTTATATATTTATTTATTTATTTTTGACATGGAATGGCACAATCTCAGCTCACTGCAACCTCTGCCTCTCGGATTCAAGCCATTCTCCTGCCTCAGCCTCCCAGGTAGCTGGGATTACAGGCATGCGCCACCATGCCTGGCTAATTATTTTTCTATTTAGTAGAGATGGGGTTTTACCATGTTGGTCAGGCCGTTCTCGAACTCCTGACCTCAGGTGATGCACCCACCTCCGCCTCCCAAAGTGCTGGGATTACAGGCGTGAGCCACCACACCCAGCCTCGTGATCTGTGTATTATTGTACACAATTATACTTCCAATAAATATGTTTATTATTTTTTTAAATGAGACCTTATTTTGTCCCCATTAGGAAGCCAGATTTAACAGGACACATAAGATATATCCACACCTATGACATTCCTCACACTCACATTACTTAATCCACACACACAACTATTACAAATACAACCCGTAAGTCCAGCTTCCCTTAGGGAACAAACTAAGGACACATTTCTTATTTATTTACTAAACTTATTTATTAAAGCATAATGAAGCTCTTTTTTTAGCATATAGCCTGGCATACAAACGGAAATCATTAAAAGTCTGATAGATGAACAAAAGAATGAGTGAACAATTGAACAAAAGTAAGTATCTCATCTTGGGGGCCACTAAGCCCTCTTTTTTTTTTTTTTTTTTTTTTTTTTTTTTTGAGATGGAGTCATGCACTGTTGGCCAGGCTGGAGTGCATTGGCACAATCTCGGCTCACTGCATGCTCCCCCTCCTGGGTTCACGCCATTCTCCTGCCTCAGCCTCCTGAGTAGCTGGGACTACAGGCACGAGCCACCACGCCTGGCTAATTTTTTGTACTTTTAGTGGAGACGGGGTTTCACCATGTTAGCCAGGATGGTCTCGATCTCCTGACCTTGTGATCCACCCGCCTCGGCCTCCCAAAGTGCTGGGATTACAGGCAAGCCACCGCGCCCGGCCAACAAACCTTCTTTATAATGTTAAAAATGAAAAATAAATGATACTGTAGAATATTATAATCTTTTTTTATTCACTTATTCAACATTAATTAAAGGCACTCCCATGATTTTATGTTGTTTGTTTAAATTCAGAAAACCTCACGGAGAGTCCAGGACACACATGTTCTCAGTGCAGCAAGAGGGCTGTGTCCCCATCTGGGCAGCAGATGGCGCCAGAGGATGTGGCTCAGCCTTTGAGGTTGTCCTTGCTTCCAGAGATCCTGGAAGCTGGGGTACCCCGCACCCCGCCCAGCCACAGTGAGAAGGGGAGTCAGTCCAGCCCTTCCTATGTCTCCATCTGCAGTTTGAAGAGCCTCACCAACAACTGCTTAGTACAGGATAGTAAGGATGCAGCCAGAGTAAGTATACAAAATGCTGCTGTGCAGCTTGACTGAAGGAGAGGCCCAGGAAGGTGGTTCCAGAGGAAGATGGCTGATGGGAAAGACGTGAGCATACTGAAATGTGGGTGGAAAGGATGAAGTAGAGAGATAGGGGACGGAAAGGACGAGGCAACGTCCCTGCACTTGAGGCATGGGAAGCAGAGGTAGAGGGTCAGCCTCGGAGAGGCAGAAGCCTCACCTGCCACTGTCTGCAGGGAAGCTCCGAAGGATAGGCATGAAGGCTGGTGAGCTTGTCGATGGGGGAGGAAGTTGCCTCCACGTGGCTTCTATTTTGTCTATGAAGCAAGAGACCAAGTTGTCTATTGACAAATGATGGTGGAGAGGGGTGTCCTCCGGATTTCCACCATTTATCTTGACTTCTTCAATCTCTTGCTTATTCCTTCTGCAAATATGTATTGATAACCTATTATGCTAGGCACTATTTTGGACTCACTGGACATGCAGAAGTGAACATAGAACTTATGTTCAGGGGTTGAGGGAAAATAGACAAGTAAACACATAAACATCAAAACCAAAAACATCGGGGAAAGAGAAGGACTATGAAGAAACAGGCAGGATGAGAGAGCAGAGAGTGTGGGAGGCTGTGGAAACAAGGTGCTCAAGGAGGTCTTTTGCTCAGGAAGTCTTCCCAAAGAAGTGACATCTGAGTAGAGATCAGAAGGCAGCAGCAAAGAGCCCTGCGAATATCTGGGGGACAGAGAGCATTTCAGTTAAAGAGGACAGCCAGGGTAAAGGGAAGGAGAGGGCAGAGAGGAGGTGCGACCCAGGGAGACAGATCACATAGGATGTTGGAAATCACCTTTGATCTTTAGCATGATTGTTGTTACTAAGAACCAGGGAAGTGACGTGGCTGGATTCATATTTTGAAAGGATCACGCTGCTGCTGTGCAGAGGACAGGCTAAAAGGGGCAGACGTGGAAAAAGGGACCCCACTTGGGAGGCTGTTGCAGCCATACACAGCAAAGATGTGAGGAGCAGTGAAGGAGGCTCAAAGTCATCACATCCAGGATGTGTTTTGCAGGGAGAGCCAACAGGATTTGCTGATGGCAAATCTGATGATCAGATGTGGAATGTGAAACGAAAAAGAGGAGTTGATGATGACTCAGGTGTTTGCTCCGGGCCAAATGGTGGTACCACTTACTCAAAAGTGGAAGACCAAAAGTAGATTAGATTTGGGAAGAAGCAGAACTTCTGCTTTAAATATGTTAAGTCCCTGGAAAGATTCTGCAGGCAGCACTGTTAGTTGCTTTGCTTTGCCCAGCAGGTGTGGCTCTGTTTTTTTCCAGCAGCACCTGTTGGTGGCCCAGCCATAGCTGTAGACTGATCCCTGATAGGAATTATGTCAACTGGCTTTAACAAAATAGGGGGTAAGAGAGTTGAGGGTATTAGAAGGAGACCCAGTGAAATGATAGACCAAATGTAAAACTCCAGTCCTGGAACCAATTTTAATTAGTCTGAACTGATCACAAGTGACAGAAGCCTAACCCAAACTAATTTAAGCAAAAGAGGAGGAACCAATGACTCAAGTAGCAGAAAGCACACCCAAGTAGCTCACAAATGAAAAGAAAGAGCTTCAAGGCATAATAAAGTGGCCACATGACCTTGAACTGGGGCTGAAAGACAACTGTGTAAGCCCACGTGCCCCATGTATGGGAGTGGGATGGTGACAATCTAAGACAAAAGGGAGTGGCTGGGACTGCAGTGAAATGGAGAAGGAATACCCAATCCAACAGATCAAAATTGCACAAACACTGAGTTTGCCGAACTAAAATATGCCTGACACTCTGCATTCCCTGAGAGAGATCTAGGCTTTGAACATTCTGGCAAAAACAGTGTTAAACAACCACTGCAAGAATCATGGGAAGTGAGAAGACTTTTGTACCTATCAGTCTCAAGCTGAACAGTATGAAACAGGGCAGTGAACGACCCCCTTTTTTTAATACTAAATACATAACACAAGATTAGATGTCCTGAATGCCACCTTGGTAGAGCAACAACTCTTCCTGCGTGTGGATGGCTTGATTGTCCTACACAAATAAGGAGTCTCAACAAACAGCCCAGCCAGTCATTATAAAGAGTATAGCCTTCGTAACTCTACCATTAAGTTTGGCAGACCACTAATTAGACAGGCAATTCTCAAGAACTGACCCAGCAACCTAACTCACTCTGCACCTTGGGGTTACCCTTGAGCTCACCCCAACAGGACCTAGTAAGTGCAGGTGACTCAAACTAGAGGTGCTTCACTCCTACATTTTTTGCAGGAGGGGCATACACTCCAGGCAGCTCCCAAGAAATAGGACATAACATATTACTCACCTGTCACACAGCAGCAAAGGCAGCAAGAGACAGTGCCTGCCAAATACCCCAGGCCCTTGGAGGAAACAGTTCTGAGGTTTGCACAAAGCCACAACTAAACACCTTGACCCTGAAGTCCCTGATACCCACAGCATGAGAAACCATGCAACCAATTCTCCATAGAACCTGGTGCCGGAAAGAACTTTCCTCTCCTGTGAACTTCTGTCAGGCAATGGGAATTTTATAGGAACCATTGGCATGGGTGTTGGCCTGAGCATGCCACATTTGCCACTCCTGATAGAGCCCCTTGGGTTTCAATCTATGCCAAGTCTATTTTGAAACTTCATCACAGCATGAAACATATCCTGTGTTCCTTGTATGCCATATCTCCTCACTTCTGAATGGCTCTTGCTCTTCCTTGCTCCTCTGTCTGGAGTGGGTTTGGTTTTTGGAACTGTCAATCATAAATGGCACCCACATTATGCAATTAATGATGTGGAGACAGCACACTGGAGGAGATGCCCCCTCTGGCACCTGTCCCTGCCTGTGTGTCCAAAGGCTCCCCATTGGCTTCCTCCCAGGGTTGCTCCCTTCCCCATGAGGTCATGTCCTCTCCAAGCTGAGTGGCCTTGCATGGCCACCCCAAGGTCCTTCTGAGAACCTCCATTTCCTCTGCTGTGGAACAATCCCAACCCCCCTCGCGTGGTTGCAGATGCAGAGAAGATAACGGGATACAGGCAATGGAACTGGTAAACAGTGACATCCTATATGAATTTAAGGTCACTCCTTATCACCAGGCAGCCAGTGGGGCCTAAGAGGGCCCTCCTCCCTTTATCTGCTCTCAGATGTGTCATCTCTGCTGCAAGGAGGAAATTAGCTGGGCCAACACAACCATGTTTGGGAATGAGAGAAGGAAGGGAGGGCATTCTCAAACTCTTCAAACTTTCTTCCATGTATAACTTGATGCATTTTTACCAATGTGCATGCCCATGCAACCACCACCCACATCAAGATGTAGAACACTTCCATAACCCCAAGAAGTGCACCCATCCCACTTCTGCCCAGCCACCACCCCCAGTCCCTCGTCTCCAACACAGTAGATTAGTTTTGCAAGTTCTTGAACATCATGTAAAAGAAATCATACAGTACAAAGCCTTTTGTCTGGCTTCTTTAACTCAACATAATGTTTTGGGGGTTGTTGTTGTTGTTGGAGACGGAATCTTGCTATGTTGCTCAGGCTGGAGTGCAGTGGCATGATCACAGCTCACTGCAGCCTCAACCTTCTGGACTCAAGCAATCCTCCCACCTCAGCCTCCCCAGTAGCTGAGACTATAGGCATGCACCACCATGCCCAGCTAATTTCTGTTTTTTTGTGGAGACGGGGTTTCGCCATGTTGCCCAGCTGATGAACTCCTGGGCTCAAGCAATCCACCTGCCTTGGCCTCTCAAAGTGCTGGGAGTACAGGAGCCATCCTACCCTGCCAACATAACGTTTTTGAGATTATGTTGTTGCAAAAGTTTCCTTTTATTTATTGCTATATAGTATTCCATTGTATGAGTGCACTGCAATTTATCCATTCTACTGTTGACGGACATCTGGGTAGTTTCCAGTTTTTTAGCTATTAGGAACTATGTTGCTGTGGACACCTTGGCATATATGTTTGTGAGCGTCTGCATACCTTTCTCCTGGGTGTATACCCAGGGGTGGGAATGCTGACCAGCCCATGGCCAGTTTTAGCTGACTCTGCCACAGTCCCCTGGTGTGGTCATACCACACCCATTCTCTCCAGCAATGGCCTTAAGCTTTTTTGGTGGCACCAGCCTCTTCTTTTTATCATACAATAGAACGAGCCCACACCGCGTGCTCAGACAGACTTCAGCTCATGTCTCGGCACCTCTGAGCAACCTTGGGCAAGTTACTTAACTTCTCTGAGGTTTCATTTGCCCACAGGAATAAATCACCCTCCCAAGCCTGAGTTGGCATCACTGTCAAATCAGTATCACATCCACGTGGCATAGTGCCAGGCAATTGGCGCTAAGTGAATATTCTCTCCCTCCCTCTTACCTACCCATGAAGTTCCCCGAAGTGCAGTCAAGTAAACATTTCCAGACCTTTCACCCCCACGGGGTCCTTTAAAATTCCTCTGCCTGTACACCGAGAACCTATTTATCACTTTCTTCCCCAATACTTACGTGATGGGGCTGCTTGTCTCCATCCCACTGCAGTGGGTGGGGAAATCCAACAACTGAGGAGTCAGAAGTAGACAGCAGACTGTGAGTCATGGAAGGTAACAGGTAATAGAAGGTGGCTTCCCATGAAGTGACCCTGGGAGGAGACAGACATGCTTTGACCAAAGTAAGGTCCAAATTTACATTGTCTGTTTATGTACTGTTATGGAAAGATGTCCAAGACATATTGTGGGGTTTTTTGTTTTTTGTTTATTTGTTTGTATGTTTGTTTTTGAGATGGAGTTTCGCTCTTGTTGCCCAGGCTGGAGTGCCATGGTGCGATCTCGTCTCACTGCGACCTCCACCTCCTGGGTTCAAAAAATTCTCCTGCTTCAGCCTCCTGAGTAGCTGGGATTACAGGCACGCACCACCCACCTGGCTACTTTTTTATACTTTTAGTAGAGATGGGGTTTCACCATGTTGATCAGGCTTGTCTTGAACACCTGACCTCAGGTGATCCACCCACCTCGGCCTCCCAAAGTGCTGGGACTACAGGCGTGAACTACCGCACCCAGCCTACAAGACATATTGTTAACTAAAACAAGCAAAATGCAGGACAGGATGAATACTTAGGCGCTTTTGTATAAAAAGGAGGGAGAAGAGTTTTTTTATAATGACTTACATCTAGGAATGGATACCCACAGGGCTGTGGGAGAGGCAACAGTGACTGGGGACACTGTGGGGGGAACATTTCAGTGTATTGTATCCACATGGACAGCTTTTGGGCTTAAACTACATGAACAGATCCTCTATTCAGAGAATTTTTCATATATAGGCCGGGCGCAGTGGCTCACGCCTGTAATCCCAACACTTTGGGAGTCTGAGGCAGGTGGATCACCTGAGGTCAGGAGTTCGAGACCAGCCTGGCCAATATAGCAAAACCCCGACTCTATTTAAAATAGAAAAATTAGCCAGGCATGATGGTGCATGCCTATAATCCCAGCTACTCAAGAAACTGAGGCAGGAGAATCGCTTGAACCTGGGAGGTGGAGGTTGCAATGAGCCGGGATCGTGCCACTGCACTCCAGCCTAGGCAACTTAGTGAAACTCCATCTCAAAAACAAGAAAAATTCATATATATACTTAGATATTTTTCAGCTATGCCAGCAGGTGTGTATGAATCCCTTGATATAAGCTCCATGAAGATTTCTGGTGGATCAACCCTGGCAAAGCAAAATGTCTGCGAGGTTTGTGCACATAGGTGTGTGTGTGTAAGTGGATGTAGGTAAGCATGTGTGTAGGTGTGTCTGTGTGTTAGACATCTCCATCACAACCTACCAGCCTGGGCAATATAACAAGACACTGTCTCTATGAAAAAATCAAAATAAAAATTAGCCATGCATGGTGGCACGTGCCTGTAGTCCCAGCTACTCCTGAGGAAGGAGGATCATTTAAGCCCAGGAGTCTGAGGCTGCAGTGAGCCACGATCGCACCACTGTACTCCAGCCTGAGCAACAGAGTGAGATGCTATCTCAATCAATCAATCAATCACCTGAGAGGAGGAAGGTGATGTCATGTCCTATCAAGGGCAGGGCCCTAAATGTCCATGGAGGGGACTTAACCTAAGCTCACATGGAATTAGACCAGGGGGGCCTACCTGGCTCTTCATAACTTCTCCCCATCACCCCACCCCTTCAACT
Source organism: Chlorocebus sabaeus (assembly GCF_047675955.1). Classification (NCBI taxonomy): domain Eukaryota; kingdom Metazoa; phylum Chordata; class Mammalia; order Primates; family Cercopithecidae; genus Chlorocebus; species Chlorocebus sabaeus. The sequence goes on along the minus strand of NC_132905.1, from coordinate 41,488,643 downwards.
CTATAGAATTCAAATTTCATCACTAGAAATCTAGGATAACAAAATGACTAACTCTTCTTTAAGATGACTGGGGATAGTGTGAATGGGGACATTTTAGTGTATTCTTATATAGCTTTTGGGCTTAAACCACATGGACAGATCCATGTGGATCTGGATTCAAATTTCATCACTAGAAATGTGGAGTAACAAAATGACTGTTCTTTAAGGTTGTGTGTGTGTATGTAGATGGGTATATGTGTAGGGTGTAGAGGTGAGTGAATACAGGTGTGTGTACCTGCATATGCCATGTGGGTTATGTGTAAGGTGTAGTGGTGAGTATATGTAGATATGTGTACCTATATATGTGGGTGAGTATACGTAAGGGGGTAGGTGTGTCTTTTTACTCAGCAAAAAGAGAAGAAAAAGAAGTTTTTCTTTTTTTTAGAGACACCTGTAGAGATGGGGTATCACTGTGTTGCCCAGGCTGGTTTCAAGCTCCCAGGCTCAAGCGATCCTCCTGCCTCAGCCTCCCAAATTGCTGGGATTACAAGCATGAGCCACCATGTCCAGCCTAGGACCCTTTTCTAGATGCCTAGTATGTAAAGGAAAGTATTGATCACTTTATATTTGGTGTGTGAATTATTCCTTAATACTGAGAAGCTTGACAGCTTACATGTAAAGGATTATAAATAACACCTTCTTTTATTTTTCACTCTGTCACCCAAGCTGGAGTGCAGTGGTACAATCATGGCTTACTGCAGCCTCAGACTCCTGGGCTCAAGCGATCCTCCCATCTTGGCCTCCCAAAGTGTTGGAAGCACTGAACCCAGCTGAAGAGAAGAAAAATCTATCCCCCAATAAACGGCAGGCCTTAGGATACTCCCCCTGCCAAAAAATAAAGCCCAGAATGATCACCTGCCCAGATGTTCAAAAGGAGGCCACCCCAGGGGCCAGACCCACAGCCCAGTGGCCAGGTAACACTAATTAACAATGAACAGACCAGGCACGGTACCTCACGCCTATAATCCCAGCACTTTGGGAGGCCAAGGCGGGTGGATCACCTGAGGTCAGGAGTTCGAGACCAGCCTGGCCAAGATGGTGAAACTACAAAAATACTAAAAATACAAAAATTATCCAGGTGTGGTGGCAGGCGCCTGTAATCCCAGCTATTCAGGAGGCTGAGGCAGAGAATTGCTTGAACCCAGGAGGCGGAGGTTGCAGTGAGCTGAGATTGCGCCATTGCACTCCAGCCTGGGTGACAGAGCGAGACTCTGTCTCAAAAAAAAGAAAACAATGAACATACCTAGGTTTGGCATGGAGCCACCACTGCTGGCTCCCACAGAACTTCTTTACTCCAGGCAGCGTGTCACTCAATTAAACTCAGACAAGTCCAGCAAAAAAAGGGCCAGCAGGCAGACTCAGGCCAGACCTGAAGGAGCAGGTGGACAGTGAGAGGCCTGTATTCCTGAGGGGCCTTACTGGCAGGAAGGTAAACACCCCAACAGATGTGGGGAGGGGACACCCTTTCCAGTAAAAGCAGCACCTTCCCTCTGGGGACACAGCCAGGCCAGGGCTCCCCCCACCTTCTTCTCACTCAAAGCGGGTATGACAGAAATAAACACACACACACATACACAGAGGCTGAGAAAACCAGAGAGAAGCTGAGGGGCAGGGGAGGGAGCCTCTTTTATTATCCCAAAATGCAAAGTATTGAAGGCACTTACAATAACAAGGCGGGACAGAGGGTAGGCAAGGGAGGGCGCAGGATCCAACACAGAGGTAACTCAACAGCCCACCTGCTCATGGCCCGACCTGGAGAGAAAGAAAAGCTACAGGGCCGGGTCTGAAGGCAGTCAGGGCAGCTAGCTCTAAAGAAGATAAAAGTCCTTTCTACAGAGGATCAGGAAGGCAGGAGCACATGGCAGCAAGGGGTAGGCTGGAGGTCACAAGTTAGTGGCTCTTCTCGGCAGCGAGGACAGCCCTCAGGTCCCCTGCTGGAAGAGGTCTCGGTACATCTCGATGAGGCGGGCAGCCTCGCGCTGGCCAGAGAGCAGAGCACCGTGGGTAGTGGAATAGTACTTGCGGTGGGTGGCCTCACCGGAAAACAGCACCTGCATGGGCTGGGGGCCGGGGACAGGGAGGTCAGGGTGGAGGAGCAGCACAGGCCACGAGGCCACCCCTCTCCACCAGAACCCCCCATCCCAATGACAAATTAGAGAGGCTCTGAGACACAGGTGCTGCTGCTTCCACAGGATGAAGAGCTGCCCATCCTATCTGGCCACTTTCCCCTGCTTCTTCCCTTGGCTCTTTCTGTCTTGAGGCCATTAGGAGTCCTGGCTCTGCGGTCTCAAATGCTCTTTGTGCCTCTTACTTGTGAACTTGAGGCAGGTGGTTTAACCTCCCTAAGCCTTGCTTTTCTCATCTGCCAAATGGGTTTACACCACCTACTTCGGAGGGTGGTTATAAGGGTTAAGGGAAATCATGTATCTAAAGCACTTAGAACCTGGAAGAACAAAGCACTCAATAAAGTCGGTGGTAATTTGACAAACCTTTACGGCGCCCCTGTTAGCATCCAGGGGCTGTTCTGGGCACTTGGAAGAGAAAAGGTGACCAGGCTGCTGCTTTGTGGAGCTTCCATGCTGGTGAGGAAGCCAGACATGAAACCCAATTACTAAACAGCGTCATACGTGATGGAATGGGGTTTGCACGTGGCGCCAAAAGCCCAGAAAAGAGGCCCAGTGTCAGGGGATCCCACAAAGCTTCCCAGAGGACAGGACCTTTGAACGGGTTCTCAGAAGATGCTGAGTGAATGGGCAGGCAAAGGACATTTCGGACAGAGGGAAAGGTGGGGGTAAAAATGTACGAAAGCAGGCCTTGCTCAGGGGACAGTGAGAATTTTGGTACAGCCAGGGCTCAGCCCTGAGAAAGCAGGCTCTCTAGGTGAGGCCTAGGCAAGATACAAGTTCTTGCACCCCAAATTTGCGTTTGGTCTTTATCCTGGTTCCTCTCAAATTCAATGTGCAAGGCACCAGCTGTGGATCCTGATAAAATGCAGTTTTTATTTATTATTTTTGAGACAGTGTCTCACTCCATTGCTCCGGTTGGAGTGCAGTATCACAGCTCACTGCAGCCTTGGCCTCCTGGGCTCAAGTAATCCTCCCACCTAAGCTTCCTAAGTAGCTGGGACTACAAGCACACACCACTACATCTGGCTAATTTCTTTTTTTTTTTTTTTTTTTTTTTAATTTTTTGTAGAGATGGGGGTCTTACTTTTTTGCCCAGGCTGGTCTTGAACTCCTGAGCTTAAGCCATCCTCCCACTTCAGCCTCCCATAGTGCTGGGATTATAGGCAGGAGCCTGCATCCCTGGCCAGAATGCAGAGTTTTTAATCCAGCAGGTCTGGGGTGGGCTGAGAGTTTGCATTGCTTTTTATTTATTTATTTGTGTGTGTGTGTGTTTGAGGTGGCAGGGGTTGTTGTTTTTTGTTTTTTGTTTTGAGACAGGGTCTCGCTCTGATACCCAGGCTGGAGTGCAATGGCATGATCTCCGCTCACTGCAACCTCCGCCTCCCGGGTTCAAGCAATTCTCATGCCTCAGCCTCCTGAGTAGCTAGAACTACAGGTGTGCACCACCATGCGTGGCTAATTTTCTATTTTTAGTAGAGACAGGGTTTCGCCATGTTGGCCAGGCTGAGAGTCTGCATTTCTAACCACCTCCCAGGTGAGGCTGGTACTGATCTACCTACCCTGAGTAGTGAGGCCGTATCCCACCACCAAGGAGCCCACAAAGGCTGTTACACTGAAAGGGGTGCTGTATACTGTGTCAGGGTGCAAGCTGCCTACTCCCACATCCACCCATTCTCCTATTTCTCCTCAATAACAAAGTCCTGATTTTTAACTGGGTCCATTGCCATCCAGAATAAAAATGATACTACCCAGCCTCTCTAGCAGCTAGGTGCAGTCATGTGACTATGTTCTGGCCAATAAGCATTAAAGTCCACCGTTGCTTAGAGACACAGCTGACTCAGCTCTAAGGGTTCCCTTCTTGCCATCTGCCTTTCCTCCTCCTTCCAGCCTCAGATGCAGATGTGAGAACTGGAGCTTCTGCAGCCCTCTTGGACCACAAGATGGTTTTGAAGATGAGAGCCAGGTGCTAATGATACGGGATCCTGCTGCCTGCCTCCAGATTTCCTTTTGATTTTCCTTGTTTAAGTCACAGGTGTGTTTGCTTTGCTTTGCTTTGCTTTTTGTTACATGCACTAGTCCTAACTGATGCAAGTGAAAAGAGATTTGCTTTTTAGCAGGATGGCTGTGGCAGCAGAAAGGGCCTTTCTGAGGACCTCTCTTTCTTTACACACCAGTCCTTTTCTCTTTCCCTCTGAGCACAGTTGGGCAGGCACAGTAGATGCTGGTTGACTGAACTCTTCTTCACCAATTATACCAAATAATTGTTTTAAATATAACTCTGTTGAGTTTTAACATTTACTGTGTGTGTCTACTTGATGGGGGAAACTCAAAATCCACTTTATGGGAGCAAAAATATATATTTCAGATTTTTTTTTTAAGTGTACAGCTGGCATAATTGTGGAGAACATCAGTAATCTAAACTTTATTTTCTAAAATATATTGGGAAAACATTTCCATTGAATCAGTGCTGTCCAATAGGACATGCCATGATGCTGGAAATGTTCTATCACTATATAATTTACTATGGAGCCTCTAGCCACATGTGGCTATGCGACTAGTGCAACCAAGGAACAAAAACTTTACTATATTGGCCAAGTGTGGTGGCTCATTCCTATAATCCTAGCACTTCAGGAGGTTGAGACGGGAGGATAGGTTGAGCCCAGGAGTTCAAGACCAGCCTAGCAGGATGATGAAACCTTGTGTCTACCCAAAAAAATACAAAAATTAGCTGGATGTGGTGGCGTGCCAGCATGCCTGTGGTCCCAGCTACTTGGGAGGCTGAGGTGGGAGGATCACTTGAGCCTGGGAGGTCAAGGCTGCAGTGAGTTGTGATCGCACAACTATACCCCAGTCTGAAGTGTAGATAGGGCAAGACCCTGTCTCAAGAAAAGAAAAAAAATACTGTATTAACTTAAATTTTAATTAATTAATTTAAATTGAAAGTGGCTGATAGCTACCATATTGGCCAGCACAGCACGGAATAGCTCAGTTTTCATAATATCAAGAAAACACTTTAAGTTTCAATTTGATTCCATTTTTTCTTCCAGATAGTAAGTGCACACCTTTCTCCTTGTGTTCTCTCTCATTACAGAAGCTACTCCATCCCTGCCTCACCTGAGCACCCCTTAGTGAACACTACCCTAGCCCTCCTCACCCTGGACCAGACACACCTACGAAATACACCCACAACTCCCCTCCTCACCCCAAACGCCCCTGCTTACCGCTGTCTTCGAGCTCTCCGTGTACGGCAGGGGCTTGGCCAGCTTCTCCACATCCGCCCCACTGGAGCCCACCTGCGTGTATGAATAAGAGCCACGGAAGTAGGGGTTGCTGCCCCAGGCCGAGCGCAGGATTCGCCGAGGTTTTGGAATGTTGGGGTTCCCTGATGGGGAGTCAGAAAAGCCAAGGGGAGGGAGAATAAGAAATGGCTGCATATAGAAAATGACCCCAAATGGACAACCCCCCACCCCACCTCCAGGGCTCCAGGAGGACCAGGCTGCCAGGGGTAGGCATGGAGGATAGAGGAGGAAGGAGGGAGGCTGGGGCTCGAGCTGTGTACCCACTCAGCACCTCCTGTGACCCCCAGCAAAACACTCCACCTTACTTTTCCTATCTAGCTGAAAAGAAGGGACAGATAATCATGTTTCCCTGCCTAATGTCGGGGGTTCTTGTGAGGCCCTCCTGGAATAGTGGGTGGAAAATGTTCAGCTGAAAGGCTCAGAGAGTAAAATACAAATCCAACTCTTAGCAACAGAGCACAATGGGCAGTGATGTTTGAGAGTTTTACCATTAGCCCTTAGAAAGAGGGAAGAGACACAGCGCCCATAATTCTGAATGTTTCAAGTTCTAAACTGTCAGCAACTGAAGAGCCTTTGGCTGAATGTGGCACCCTGCAGTGGCTCTCCCGTGGGGCACAGCATCCGAGCTTCACAGTCTGGGGAGGAGAGAGCTGCCACGGGTCCACCAGAGGAGGGCAGGTGAGGAAGAAGTGGCATGGGGGAAGCGGGTCGTGGGGCACATGGCACACCTGTGAACTGACGCAGCATCTCCGTGCAGATCTTGGCCACTGCCTCGTCATCACACTTCTCCATGATGAGGGCCTCCTCCCCGCAGATCCAGCCGCTCAGCACATGGCCGTAGCGCTCAGGCGGGTAGAGGACATCAAAGCCGCAGATCTTGCGGTACCAGAGCTCGGGTGGGTAGGTGAGGGTGCGGCTCTCCGCCTCGTCCTCCCACACAAACTGTAGGCTGTTGCACTCGGGGCCCCAGAAGGGCTCCTCGAATTCCAGAAAGATCTTGTCGGTGGTGCCAATGCCCAGGCGGTGGATGGCAGCCACCTTCTCTGTGGGCAGGCCTGGCCGGAAGAAACTGGTGTACTGCCTCTTCAGCACACCCAGCGACACGGTCACAATCACGTGGTCCGCTGGGATCAGCTCACAGTCCTCGCACTCCACCACCACTGGCCACTGCTCATCCTCATCCCACCTGCCCCCCCGGGGCTCCTGTCCCCCTTGGCTACCCTCCCCAGTGTCGTGATTGTGGTCGCCCTCACCCCGGGGCTGAATCTCAGGGCCTCTGGGGCGGGCTGAGGCCTGGTCCCAGTGAATGCAGCGGACAGGTTTCCCTAGCTGGATGACGTGGGCAGGGATGCCCTCCGCCAGCAGCTCCACAACCCGCATGAAGCCTGAGGGGATGATGTGGTGAGCGCCGGGGATCTCGGTCCACTCCCCGAAGGCACTCAGGGACACCTCGTCCATGCTGTGTGAGCTGCTCTCACAGCTCTCCACCTGCGGGAAGACCCAAGGAGAAGCCAGGTGACTGCCAGGGTTGGACAGGGGTAGGAGCAGCGCAGCCCTCCTCAGACCCAGACGCCCCCAGAATCCGTCTTCCTCAAGATACCTTCAGGTACTGCTGGATCATGGCGAGCTTCAGGCGCTTGGTGGCCTCTGGGTCATCAGGGTCATTCCTGATGCGGTTACGCACCTCCTCTCGGGTGAACACCCCCACGCTATTTTGACTTTCAGCATTGACTGGTTTATCATGCTGGAAGAACTCCTGGGTCAAGTTATAGACCTGCCAGAGAGACCCCATGAGAAAGACTGAAAACACCTCATCACACCTCCATCTCAAACAGAAGGCTCCCAACTCAAACCCACCAGTTCCCAGGTGTCCCCTGGATGCACTGAGCCCCTGGTCTCTGTCCCTTAGGGATCTGATGTCGCACTCAATGCTGCATCAGGACTGCACCAACAGCCAAGGCCCTGGGCAGCCACCTCCTCACCTATGGCCTGTTGGGGAGGTGAGATGGGCCCTGGAGGCTTTCTTGCCGGGCCCTCGCTTAGGACGATGTGAAACATTTGGTGCCCACACAGTCTGTGGGAAAGAAGCCACCCCTCATGGACTCTGCATGGGCCTCCATGGGCTCTACCTCCCACTGGAGGATGGGCATTTGCACACATTTACCTGTTCCAAGAGCCATACATGTACTTTCCCTGCCACCCCTGCCCAAGTGTGTCTGCTTTGCCCGCTCCCAAGAGGGCAGTCTGGAGCTGTGGCCAGGCCAGCAGAAGGGCCCCTGAAGCCTGGAGACACCTCCCTGGGCCTGTGCAGGTCCGTACAAAGTACCCCCTTTGCTTCAGGCCTCAACCATGAGTAAGGAAGCTGATGCAGTGGGGAAGACAGGAACACAAAAGCCAGGGTCTCAGGAGGCCCCAGTGTGCCAAGGAAGGAAGATGCATTTCACAGGCACATTTCAGCAAGAACTCCAGCCCACACCTCATCAACAGGTAATGACGATCAGTCGCTTGGAAAGGGGTCTGACTGCCCGCCCACCCCCGTACCTGCCTCATCTACAGCCCCCACTAAGCACCAGGCAGAGCTCTCTGAAGGAAGTAAGCCAGTCCAGGGGCAGTCCTGGGATCCCCAGAAGCAACATTTACTCAACATTTACCGAACTCTGCACAGGACACAGCTTGTGATGTGGGCGAAACAGTCCCTGCCCCTATCCTCACTCCAGCTGGGGAGACAGTCCACCATTGGGCTGCCGTGATAGGAAAGAACCTGGGGCTGTGAGGTCAACGCAGACAACCATGGGCAGCTGGGAGACAGCCAGGGTGGAGCAGGAGGGGGAAGAAAAGCATTTCAGGCAGAGGGAACAGCAACCTCAAAGATGGAGAAGCAGTCAGGAATCCTAAAGGAGTGTGGTTTTGCTGGAGGGGGCAGCAAGGAGAGAGGATCTGAGAGCCGACTTTGGAAAGGCAGGCAGGGTCCAGGGCATAAAGGACTGAGAGTCATTCCAAGAACTCTGGACTTGATCCAAGGCCCTGGCATCGCTGGAGGGCTGAGCAAAAAGGCGGCAGGATCACATGCCCACAGCTGTCATTCCCAGGACACCAGCTAATGGAGGCTCCTTGGCCGGGCCTCTGTGGCTGAGCTGATGAATGGTTTGTTTCCCTTCCTAAAGTGAGTGTGGTCAGCACACATGTCTGGGAATGGTGTCTGCCCTGTCCCCCAGCCCTGGGCTAGGCCCTGGGGCCACAGGGTGAAGGAAGATGGCAAAGCGCAGTGATGTCCACCACCCTCCACCACCACCATCTCACTCAAGGGGAAGGCCTCCACCTGAGACACAGACATGAATTAAACTTATCTCTGGAGACTAAATTATAAAGAAGAAAGTGAGGGAAATTGTTTTGTCTTGCCTCCCTGCAATCAGGAGATGCTGAGTGGTTAGCCTTAGCTGGAGTCCTCAGCAAATTCTTCACCCAGGAGCACTGCCAAGGGTCAGGGTTTCAATTTGCCTCCTCCTCCCTGGGTTTTTCCCTTGGGCAATAAGCAACATGGTAGCCAGTCCTTAGCTTATGTTAACTAGAGGCCAAAATGCCCAGCTGAGGAGTAACAAATTTAGTCCATCGACATGACTCTTTGTATCAGCCACCGACTACAGCAGCCTTCACTGCACATGGGTGTGCCATATGGCACAGTCTCCTCTCCTGGATTATCTGACACCTTCCCAATGTGACCCAAGGAAAATGGGACACGTCTGTGTCAGCTAATAATACTCACCCCAATTCTCATTAAGCATTTATCATTGGATCTCATTCAATCCTCATAATACTATGAGGTAGGTACCACCATGCCCATTTTACAGAAGAGGAAAGTAAGGCTCAGAGAGGTTCAATAGCCTGCTCAAGATTCCACAGCTAATAAATGGTAGAACTGGTATTTGATCAAGGCAGTCTTACTCCAGAAACTAAGCTCTAGATGATACTATTGCACAAACTCATTTATTTGTTAATAAATAAAATACATTCAAATGAGTGGCTCTTCAAAGTCATCATCTTTGGGGGGCTGCATATTTATTATGAAGCCACATTGAGGCAAGGCTTCACGTGCTTAGAGCACACCTCCTCAGAATGGCCTCTAGGATTGGTTAAAAGCCACACAAAGAAATCTTGACATCATCATCATGCCTTATCCTTTTGACTCAAAACATCACCACCTAGATGATAATCCACCATATCCACCCCATATTCACAATGCACACTCTTGACTTTCAAAAATCAAACCCACCTGCAGAATTTGATGATGATCTACTTTTAAACACATTTGAAAAAACAAACCATGGGCCCTGAAAGTCATTTTCAAGAGGCATCCATGTTTGAATCACTCACAATAACCTGGGAATCAGGCTGGGGCAGATTTCCAGCAGACCAGAGAGGTCTACTTTGAAGAATACTAGTTCTTATCTGACCCATTAACAATTCAGTCTCTTGGCACATGAGTGAGAATGCACAATGCAACGGACTGCACACAACGTACCTTGTTGGTGCACACACACAAGACACTGAGTGTGCCTGTCCTCCATAGAGCAAGGACCGCCCCAAAGCAAGGGTCATGTCTCCTTTCTCATGCCCAAGAGATTAGAAAATGCACAATAGGCTGGGCGTGGTGGCTCCCGCTTGTAAATCCCAGCACTTTGGGAGGCCGATCACCTGAGGTCAGGAGTTTGAGACCAGCCTGACCACCACGGAGAAACTCCGTTTCTACTAAACATACAAAATTAGCTGGACATGGTGGTGCATGCCTGTAATCCCAGCTACTCAGAGGCTGAGGCAGGAGAACCACTTGAACCTGAGAGGCGGAGGTTGTGGTGAGCCGAGATCGTGCCATTGCACTCCAGTCTGGACAACGAGAGCAAAACTCCATCTCAAAAAAAAGAAAGAAAAGAAAGAAAGAAGGAAAAGAAACAAAGAAGGAAAGAAAGAAAGAAAAGAAAATGCACAATAGGTGTTTGCTGGCCAAATTACTGACCTGGAGTGAAGGATCATTACACCATAAATGACAAGCTATCAGATGACAGGGCCTACACATTACTTTGCTTGTTCAGTGCAGTTCACACAGCTAAAGAATACTAACAATATTAATAATTTTTTAAAATCTGAATAAAACAAGGATGTGTGCCATTGCCACTTCTATCCAACACTTTACTGAGATACTAACCCGTGCAGTAAGGCAAGAAAAAAATAAAACTGTCTACAGCTGTGCTATCCAACACAGCAGCTACTAGACACCTGTAGCAATTTAAAATTAAGAAATTAGGCCGGGTACAGTGGCTCACATCTGTAATCCCAGCACTTTGGGAGGCCAAGGGGGCAGATCATGAAGTCAGGAGTTCGAGACCAACCTGAACAACATGGTGAAACTCTGTCTCTACTAAAAATACAAAGATTAGCTGGGCGTGGTGTTGCGCACCTGTAATCCCAGCTACTCAGGAGGCTGAGGCAGGAGAATCGCTTGAACCAGAGAGGTAGAGGTTGCAGTGAGCTGAGATTGTGCCACTGCACTCCAGCCTGGGTAACAGAGCGAGACTCCATCTCAAAAATAAACAACAACAACAACAAAATTAAATATTCAGTTCCTCGGTTTTACTTGCGTCATTTCAAGTGCTCAAGAGCCAAATGTGGCTAGTGACTGCCACACTGCATAGGGCAGGTCTAAAACATCACCGTCACTGTGGAAAGTTCTATTGGATAAATGCTGGTCTAAGGACTAGAAAGGAAAAAAAGACAAAATTCTCATTTTTTGTGTAGAGTTCTATACATAAATTCCAAAATATTATTAGAATATAAATTAATATAATTAACATAATAGATATATTATTAGAATTAAAAATAATTTAGCAACGTAACAAATCAATATATAAAAATCAATTATATTTCTATATATCAGAAACAATTAGAAAATAAAGTTTTTAAAAATTACTATTTATGGCCAGGTGTGGTGGCTCACACCTGTAATCCCAGCACTTTGGGAGGCCAAGGCAGGCAGATCAAGAGGTCAGGAGTTCAAAACCAGTCTGGCCAACACAGTGAAACCCTGTCTCTACTAAAAATACAAAAATTAGCCAGGCATGGCGGCGCGTGCCTGTAATCCCAGCTACTTACTCGGGAGGCAGAGGCAGGAGAATTGCTTGAACCCAGAAGGCAGAGGTTGCAGTAAGCTGAGATCACACCACTGCACTCCAGCCTGGGCGACAGAGCGAGACTCCATCCCAAAAAGAAAAAAAACTACTACTTATAAGAGTATCCAAAAACAACAACAGCAACAACCATCACCACCACCCCCACATACCTAGTAATAAATCTAACAAAAAATGTTTAAGGACTTTTTAAAGGAATATTTAATCACACGTATCAATAATCTCTTGGCTAGTACTTTCCCACTCAGTATCTTCATTTACCCTCACATTATGCTGGTTTTCCAAATGCAGGGCCCAGGGAGTGTGCAGAGACATGACCAGAATCACAGACCTCCCAGGTCTCCCCATGCCCTCATGCCCAGCTACTCTGCTCACACCTCACCTCGTTGTATAAATCGCTGAATTCCTCAACCACGTCCTTGGGGATCCTGCGGCCGTGGTTGGTAAGGTAGCAGGCCACGCCATTCTTGGAATAGAGGCTGATGCGACCCACGCTGCGTTCCCCATCGGTTGTCTCTTCCAGGAGGCCGCTGGCTTCTGCTAGATGATAGATAGGGTTCCCAGGGGAGCCATGGATCCAGGTGGCTCCCAGCTCAAAGGTGGCGTGTCCTGAGGGTGACAACAACAGGCCCTTAGAGGCTTAGGGACTTCTCCAGAGAAGGCCAGCACGGCTTCCCCCTCCTTCCTCCAAGAGGGTCTTTCCACCCCTACAACAGGGCAGGAAAGAGATTGAACTCCCACTGCTGGCAAACAACAAAGGTCCTCAGTGAAAAGTTCCCACCGAAAAACACCTTATAGCTACCATAACTGCCACCTTGGATGACTCTGTGATTTGTCCCAGAGTCACCTTACTGGACCAGTTAGAAGGCTCTTCTTTTTCAGTCCCACCTTTTTCTCAGGTAATACCAGATACCAGACCCCACTTCCTCACTGGTGCCTCCTCACCTGGGAGCAGCACTGTGCGCACCTGAGGGTCCCCACCTGGGCTTTTTTCAATTCTTCAACATCCCCAGTGGCTCCAAGATCTAAAGCATTTCCCAGACAGAAAATGGTCCCCTCCAAATTCAACATGGGGCAGGAGAGAAGGCCAAACATCCCAGTTTGCAAGATTCACCCATAAAGCAATCTAAAGCACACTTCCAGGGAAAGTGAAGCCCTCTACATCCTTTGGCGCAGTACAAAAAACCCTGAGAGCCGGACTGGGGCAGGGGACATCTCCTGGGTCCAAGTTGGGATGACCTGGGAACGAGGTCCACTACCCCATTCCCAGCAAAGGTACCACATACTCTGAGGCAAGTTGCCTCTGTGCCTGGGCTGCGGTTTCTTCTTCTGATGCTGCAGAAACTGTCTCCTTCTCCCATTCATCTCCATCCCTACCTAGCTCCCAGGGAAGCTGAAACGATGAAAGGAAAATAGAAATTTTGGGGGGTGTGTTTTGTTTTGTTTTTGCAGGCCTGCTTCAAGATATATGTGGTACATTTTTTGCCAAGATAGTCACAATGATTCCTCCTATCTTTGTACACACACCCCTTTTGCAACGTGACTTTGCCATTCCTCCCATGAGAAGGCGGAGTCTGTTTCCCTGCCAGACACTATTGTGTGTGCCGGGGAAAAGGGACAGCTTTGGTTATGCCTTGCAGGAAATGCTGTAGGGGAAGACACTTAATGTGATCAAAGTTTCTACAAGAGGCCAAGGCAGGCAGATCACCTGAGGTCAGGAGTTCAAGACCAGCCTGGCCAACATGGTGAAATGCCCGTCTGTACTAAAAATACAAAAATTAGCCAGGTACGGTGGCACACACCTGTAATCCCAGCTACTCAGGAGGCTGAGGCCAGAGAATCTTCTGAACCCCAGAGGCGGAGGTTGCAGTGAACCAAGATCATGCCACTGCACTCCAGCCTGGGTGACACAGCAAGACTGTCTCAGAAAAAAAAAAAAAAAAAAAAAAAAAAAATATCCTCTAGAGGACCAGTGTAGCCACACATTCCAGGCCATGTGTGGTCTCACTGGGTCATTTTCATAGTTCCTACCCACCCAACCCCTCGTTGGTCAGATCCCACCACCCCCCGCCCCCCGGTTGGGAAGCCCTGACTGGGGGATTTCGGGCAATTTCCCCACTCTCTGAGACCCCTGGCAAAGTCTGCCCACCCCTAAGGCAAGTCTCTTACCTGGCTGCTTTCTCTAGGGTCCTCACTGCTCTGCAACCTGGACAGATCCACTTCCCAGATAATCCCAAGACCTGCCCATTGCACACATGGAGATCCAAAATCCCCTTTCACCTCTGCTAACCCAGGATCCTACTGCTGCAGGGCTAGCTCTCAGTCATGACAGACTAACTCACAATCAAAAGTTAACAACTACTAGGGCCTTGCAGAAGAATTTCACTTCTTGTGAAATAGAAACTGGCCCACTCAGTACCAAGACAGCATGGATGTCCACTCCCTCCTAAACACTGTGAACGCTACGTCAGAATATAGCCAGCATTCTCCACAAGTGAAAGTCAGGGCCCTACTGTGCCCACTTCAGAGGGCTGCCACGAGGAGCAAAGGAAGCTTCTGGAAAACGCCCAGGCAGGATGCACAATGGAACATTTATCCCAGAAGCTAAAATAATGAGACTTCAGGCAGAGCCGGGAATTAGGAGACTAAAGGTGACCTGGGGAGGTGGCTGGACCGGACTGGGTGGCACTTACCAAGTTTCACACTCTGCACACGGCCTCCGATGTGGCTGGAAGCCTCAAGCACAGTGACATCCGTGAAGCCCTGCTCGAGAAGTGCTTTGGCTGCAGCCAGGCCAGCCAAGTCGGCGCCGATCACTACCACACGAGGCTGTCCCCTTCTCCGTAGGCCACGACTGAGAGGGTCATCCGCACTGTCGCCACTAGATTCACAACTTTGCATACCGTCCGCACTCACCTTCTAGGAACCTGCAGGAGGAGGTATCACAGCTTACTGGCTCTGCCTTCACTTCCCACCTGCCCCAAGGGACACTCAGGGCTCCCATCACACTCTGCCCTCTGTTGCGGGTGGGGGAACCTGGAGTCCTCTCCCTCCCTCTCTGAGGACCTGGACAAGAAGAGCCACCTCCAAAGGGGCAGGGAGGGAGGGAAGAATAAATAAGAGAAGGTGGCAGGAAGGGAGGAAAAAAGGAAGAAAGGGAGGGAAGGAGAATGTAAGGGAGGGATGCATTTTGGGTCCCCACCAGCAGGCAGGAGACCTGGGAGCCCATCTTAAGCCCCTGAAATTCTCAATGCCACCCCCAAACTTGTTAGGCACTGCTTCTTCCCTGACCACAGGCCCCAAAGTGGAGATGAGAGGTGGCCAGTGAGGAGATGACCAAGAAGGCCACAGTCAGGACAGACTGGGGCTTGGGGCTGCTGATTCTGGACCAGCTCAGCATGGCATAGCTGCTGTGGTCCACCTGGTGCCAATACCAGGATGCTCACACAGACCCCACAATACTTGTCTGGACCCAAAGATACTCACACAGATGCCCCAGGATACACAGACCCCAGGATACTTGCCTGGACCCGAAGATACTTGCATGGACCCCAAGATATTCACACAAACCTCAGGATACTCACACAGACCCCAGGATACATGCACACACAACCCTGGACCCTCTGTTCTCCCTCCTTTGCCTGGCTTTTCCCTGGCACTCTCTCTTTCCCTTGCCCCTTCTCTTGTCTCTGGCTTTCTGTTGGTCTTTCACAGCCTCAATGAAGTGGCAATTTGGTGGGCAGGATATAGTACCGCCCTCCCCCAAGAAAGTGCCACGAGGCCTGCATCCAACAAGCCTGCTATTCCGGGTAGGTTGTTTTCCCAGCCACCCAGTCCCTCAGCCACCACAAAGCAGCAAGGAACCCAGGAAACAGTGGACCAAGAGGACCCATGGCACCAGAGGCCAGACATGAAATTGACAGTTACACTAAACCAGTTTGCTCAGAGACGCCAGATTAGGGGAGCTGATGGCTGGGAAGCCAAGGGGGTCCCCAAATCTGGCCCCAGGGCTAGGAGAGGCTGTGTTTCTCTTCCTAGAATGACCCGGAGGGTTTGGAGGTATCTGGGGGCCACCCTGAGGAGCCACTCAACTCAGATGCTATCCCTGTTCCTTCCCTGATTCAAGCAATTTCGACTCCAGCTGTCTTTGCTGAGGTTTAAGTGGCAGCAGTTGCAGAATCTAATAGTATCCAGGATCTAACAGGGAACAAATGTGGGTGGAAGGCGGCTGCCAGACAGCAAACAAGGGGCACTGTCACCCGTACCTAATAAAGCTGTGCATAACTGTTCCCATGACATAGCAATCCCACTCTAAAGCATACGCCCAACAGAAAGGGGGCAGATTCCACCAAAGACACATGTTAAAGAGTGTGCACAGCAGCTACATTTATAACAGCCTGAAAATAAAAACACCCCACAAGTCTATCAGCAGGAGAACAGATACATATCCGGTGCTGTAAGTAGCATATCCACACCACGCACTACTCTTCAGCAATAAACAGAACCCAACTACTGATACTCCCAACCACACAGATGCACCTCAACCACACACTGAGCAAAAGAAGCCAGAGACAAAAAGGCACAGACTATGACCTCATTCCCACGAAGCTCAGGAAGAGGCAAACCCAATCTGTGAAGCCAGAGGTCAGAAGAGAGGTTAGGAGGCAGGGAGATGACTGAAGGGGGCAGGAGGGGACTTTCTTACGTAGAGGGAATAAGTATCTTAATCTGAAGAGTGGGTACCCAGTGCACATATGAAGATTCGCTGAGTTACACATTTGAGATATGTGTAATTCACTGTATATATCTACATACACCTCACTAACAAGATAGTCATTCCTGCCTTCCAATCAATCCGTCAAAGGCTGCCATACTGACTTTCTTCTCTATGCATTTCAGGGTCTGACCACTGAGGTTTCCATCCTGCTTCGAACCGCAGCGTCCTTAACATCACTTTAGTGATATGGGTGAGCAAAGGAGGCTTTTTTCGAAATATGCTCAGGCTGAGAAGCTGCTCTTTGTGCCTCCCCCCCGCCACCCCCCGCCCATTCCACCTACCCTCGCAATACCTGGGCCTGGACTGGAATCCTCCCTCCACCCCCCCGCCCACCCTCCAGCCCCTAAAAGTCCTCCAAGCTCCCCTGAGACCCAGGCCCGCCAACTCCGTGCAGAATCGGTTCCCAAAAAGGCCGGTAGGTGGCGCCCGAGACCCGGAGCCCCATCCGGGCAGCCTCCAGTTCGGAGGCAAGGGCTCTCGCTCCCCTTCCCAGACAGCGGGTGTCGCGCTTTCGCTGGGGATGGGGCCACGCCGGCAGCAGGGCCGCTCCGGCGCTTTCCTCCTCGCCGCCTCTGTCCTCTTGACTCCCGTCCCTCTCCTCCCTCACCCCAGAGATGCTAGGTCCTGCCTCCCTCCTGGGAGGACAGGCATCAGGGCTGGCTCCAGTCCTCCCCCACCCTACCCCAGGTTCTCCTTCCTGCAGACTAAATTTAGAGGTAAGGATGTGGCCGCCTGCATGGGGCGGGCGGGGAGGGTCAGCGGTGATGCTGCCGGATGTCTGCCAGCAGGGCCGGGACGCTGCGTCAGGTCGGTAAACACGCGGCGTGCTCGGGGGGGCGGCGCCAGCTGCGAGGGGGACGCCGCCACCCTGCGCACCCTGGACTGACGTGGCGCCGCAACCCGCCCGGCAGGACTGCCCTAGGCAACCCCCCACACAGTCTCCTATCCACTACGGAAAGGCATGGCTGCAGTGGCTCTCACGCCTTACTGGTGGAACCCCTTAAAAAGCTGCTATGGAGGTCAGGGTGTAGCAGATATTAAACTGGGGGTCCCCCTCACCCCAGGCTCCCTGGAGCACCACCTCTGAAAACCAGGGGACCAGATAAGCTCCAGCCTTGGGAAACCAGGATAGGCGAACAGCCCTCGGTACCAGCAGGGCCGTCCTAGCCAGCTACCTGCCTTCCCAGCTCCCAGAGCCTTGCATGGGCCGCTTGTCCTCACCGCTCTGTTGTGGCCATCAAATAAGACCCTCCATGGATGTCACAAGACTGTCAACATTTTCAAGGGCCTCGTGCATAAAAATAATTTGTCAAGTGCGGAAGCTCCACCGTGAGCAGACTGTCTTTGGAACAAGCTGTGGAATGGACAACGTGAATGTAGGCAGCCTCCAAGATCAGCACAGAAAGAACCCCCAGCTCCCTGCACCTGGTCTCAGAGACTTTGAACTCAAACAGACATCGCACATGGAATGCCACGCAAGTAAGCAGGGGCCATGTGAGTCCCCTGTATCCTGACCCTCAGAGCTAATCCCACAGTCCTGTCCCTCCTCAGGCTCTGTCCTAGATAAGTCTGTCAACCCCCAGTGCCTCCAGGAAGCCAGAGGAGCCCCCTACACAGCCCACAGAGGGCAGAGAAATGAGTCTGTCCTGTGGCCCTAATATCATCCCATGGAGCCAGCACACCCTGGACAGCAGCGTCCTTAACATCACTTCATCATCCCATGGAGCCAGCACACCCTGGGGTCCAACTGAAAGGGAGAGAGAGAACATAGCCAGGACACCTACTGTGTGCTAAACGCCTGGTGGGGAGTGGGGACAGTAAGGAGCAACTTGTTTTCTGTTGGTTTGTGTCATCGTTTCCTTTCCCTTTTGGGGTTTGTTTTGTTTTGTTTTAATGTATGAGAAACTGCCTTATTGAGGAAGGACAATCGCTTAAATGGTCCTCGGTGCCTGCCCTGTCCTTCTCTCGCCTTGGGGAAAGAAAGAAAGAAATAACATCCACTCCTTGATCTGTATGCACAGGAGAAACAGAACACCCCGTACTTTTTGAGCAGATAAAGGAGAGAAGAAAAAAGTGCTGGCTCAGCCAGGCAGGGAAGAGGAGGAGGGCGGGCAACAGACACTTGCCTTCTTGCTCCTGCTTCCATGGCAAAGGCGGGGGGTGTAAGCCTGTTGCCCAGTGCCTGCACCCACGCCTTGAGTTAATTCTTCATGTCCCCAAGCAGGCAATGCCTGGGAGCATCAAGAAATCAGGCCAGCCAGGACATGAGTGCACCCCCTGGTCCCCTGGCAATTTCATCCAAGATGCCGTGCAGCCAATTCTCCAGCCTGCAGGACTCCGCCTCCCCCAGCTGTCCAGAGCCGCCACCACCCTGACTGAAGTGTCCCAAGAAGCCACACTGGACACAGGAAAGTAGCAGGATATGGAGAGAGGAAAAGAGGGAAGAAAAACCCTGTCCTGTGGCAGGGTTGCCAAAGACGGATGAATAAAGACTCAGAGGTCAGGTGACCAGAGTGGGCATGAGCCACCAAACTTTGTGTGAACTGCCACTTCTTCATCCCATCCCTGGAACATCCTCCCCAATTTCATTTTGACACTCGCAGAAATATACACTCTAGTTGCAGTGAGCTGAGATCGCATCATTGTGCTCCAGCCTGGGCAACAGAGTGAGACCCTGTCTCAGAAAAAAAAAAAAAAGGTAAAGAAATTTACACTCCAGCAAGTACCTCCTAATGGCCAAATACTAGAGACACGTGTTAGTCCTGGTCTCCAACGTTTGACCCTGCCAAGCCCCCCTTGGAAGTGGCCAGAACTAAACTGGGGGCACCACCCAACTCCTGGCACTTTCCTCACTGAGGTCAAATCACAGGACCACCAAGCAGTCCCTAGGCTCAAATCTGGAGTCACCCTTAGTGGGAGACCCTCCTCATTCGTCGGTTCAAGCCATGGCAACCCCACAGCCTGAATCATTGTCACCTCCGCCGTAGCTGCCCCAGGAGCACCTCCCACCCCCCTCCTCTATCTGAGCCTCACCTATGCAGGTCTCAATCTCCCAGCCCCACCCTCCAAGGATAAGCACAGCTGGGCATCTCGTTGACCAGGGAATGTAATTTAGCAATTCACTGAGTACCTACTATGTAGCAGGCCTGGGGAAGATCTCTGCATGTCAGCCTTGCCCTCTCGACCCAGTTGGCCTTTCTAGCTTCAGTTCTCACTCATAACTCCCCCTCCAAAACATACACACAGACCCCCAGCTTCACCAAAAGCCGGGAGCCTCCCCAGCCCAGCCCACCTGAAGGCCTGCAGGAAACAGCCTCCCTCATACACATCAGAGAAGCTGGTTCTGGGTTCTCTTAACATATGCACACCCTTGTGTGATTTCAGGCCTGGGTGCTGCTCGAACCACCAGCAAGGCCTGCTCCATTACTGTTTCCTGAAGCAACAGACACCCTTGAAATGTGAGTCCCTCATACTGGTTCTGCACTGTCACCTGCCCCCCAGCCTACCCCAAAGCACAGGCATCTCACCCCAGGAAATTCTGTTGTCTATTATCTCAAGAATGAGGTTGGAGCCCCACAGCCACAGAGCAGGGCTGAGGTCCCAGGCTAGACTGGTGAGCCCCTGCCCAAGGTGAGCACAGCCAAGCCCTGTGAGTGAACCACAGTGGACTCAATCACCCAGCTGGGTGTGCGGTGTCCTTTCTTTAACATTGAAGCCCACCTCAGCATCACCCAAAAATCAGTACATCACGCCTCTCTCCAAGAGTGGCTACTGAAACAAAACAGTGCCAGGAGAGGCCAGCCTCCCGTACCCCACACCCTTCCAAGACACCCCTCACAAGACATAAAAATCTGGCCAGGTGTGGTCAGAGCCATTACAGGTGGCTCATGCCTGTAATCCCGGCACTTTGGGAGGCCAAAGTGGGAGGATCACTTGAGCCCAGGAGTTAAGAGACCAGCCTGGACAACATAGTGAGACCTAGTTTCTACTAAAAATTAAAAATCGCAAACATATTCAGACTATTGGAAACATAAACAAAAAAAAAAATTTAAAAATTAGCTAGTTGTGGTGAAATGCGTCTGTAGTCCCAGCTACACAGGAGACCAAGGACGAAGGATGGCTTGAGCCTGGAAGTTTGAGGTTGCAATGAGCTATGATAGCGCCATGGCACTCTAGTCTGGGCAACAGAGCAAGACCCTGTCTCTAAAATAAACTAAAATAAAGCTTTACTTTTAAAAAGAGAGAGAGAGAACCAGGCATGGTGGCTCACGCCTATAATCCCAGTACTTTGGGAGGCCGAGGCAGGTGGATCACTTGAAGTCAAGAGTTTGAGACCAGCCTGGCCAACATGGTGAAACCCTGTCTCTACTAAAAATACAAAAATTAGCCGGGTGTGGTGGTGCGTGCCTGTAATCCCAGCTACTCGGGAGGCTGAGGCAGGAGAATCACTTGAACCCGGGAGGTAGAGGGTGCAGTGAGTCAAGATCACACCACTGCACTCCAGCCTGGGTGACAGAGTGAGACTCCCTCTCAAAAAAAAAAAAGAGAGAGAGAGAAAAAAAAAAAAAAACTCCTACCCATCTCTGGCCCCCTCTGAACACAGGCTATTCCCAAGTGTGCCTGAGCCCTGCCGTTTTCTCAAGGTCACCCCAGGATGAATTTCCTAATCCGTTTCCCAGAGAAGAGTGAGGCTCCCAGGAAGTTGGCCCACCTGGCTCACTTTGCCTGGCTCCCCTTGGAACCCAGGACTCCACCAGCTGAAGTGCCCCAAAATATACCCAGCCCTTCCACCAGCAGCCTCCTCCCTCCTTCAACCCCACATCTGCTCATGAGACCTGTCCAGGACTGTGGTGCCCTCGGCAGCAGGGGACAGCTCACTTGCCCCCTTCCCGACCAGCCTTGGGGACTTTAAACCTCTCTTCCCAATGGAGACTTCTAGTCCCTGAGGGCAGCCCCACCTCAGTTTCCCCATGCCTCCCACCCCCACCCTGCTCTTTCTCAGGTTTCTAACAGGAGGAGAGGGAGTGGGAGGGAAGCTGGGGAGCTGCTCCAGGGGCACATCTTTGGACTGCCTGGAAGTCTGGGGAGGGATTTGGATTCTTGAGGCCCCCCAGACAATGCAATTATTCTTCAAATGTAAAAACGCCCAGAAATCCCAGACCAGCTGCTTTGCACAACGGCCCAGACAAAGGGGCTCTGTGTCTGCGGTGAGGCTCCTCCCACCCCTCAACCGGGGAGGGGCTGGGCCCCAACTCCTCCCAGCCAGACCCTCCCCAGCCTCCTCACTCAGGCCAGTCAGGAAGTAAAAGGACTGCTGGGCCAGGCTGGGCCGCCACGGAGGGAGAAGGGGGTCGCAGGTGTGGGGAACAGAGCAGGGGCAGCCCATGAGTCCAGGAAACACAAGGGAAGGGAGAGAACACTGGCCCAGGAGCCTGGAGACCTCGGTTCAGGCCCCAGCTCAATCTCTACCTTGCCAGGTGACCCCTGGGCCAGTGTCGTCTTCCCTTCTCTAGGCCCCACTTGGCCAACACCTCTGAACTCACTCCAAGGACGCACCCTCTGTACCCCACCACCCAGGCACACTTGTCTCAGCCCTATCTGATATCTGAAGGCTTCCTTTGGTCTTTAAGCTTTCCCATCTGTAAAATGGGGACAGGTACAGCTACCTTGCAGGACGATTAAATTAGCACAGGTAAAAGGTGTGGCCACTGTGAGGGTCATCTCAGAGCGGGCGGGAGAGGGAGGAAGATCCCCAAAGAGACCAGTACAAAAGTCACCTTTCCTAGGGCCCAGAGCTCTGTCTCACTTATAGAAGAACCCTGATCTTCATCTGAGCTCAGAACCCAGCCTTCACCTTGGCCCCAACCCTAATATCAGGCTGGACCTTGACACTGACATCATGCAGGCACCCCACATCTCTATCTGACTAACCCCAACCCAATACTGACTCGGCCCGAGCCTCTCAATCCTGACTCAGTCTGACCATCCTCCCCACTGTTGAGGGGAAGGGGGCATCAGAGGTGGTGGCCATTAGCCAGTTCCAAGCTCATGAAAGGGAAAAGCTGTGGGAACCTCTTTCAACAGAGCCCCCGCCCCCAGCAATGTCCCCTGGCCCTCACAGGCCAAAAACACGGAAGGGCTCCATCATCCTGCCTGGCACCCAGACTTCTCTCCAAGCACATTGTCATTGCTACCCACATTTCTTCCCTAAAATCATAAAGTCCCTAAAAGCACAACTTTAAAAAGGCTTTGTAAGCCAATTTCAGATGAGAAGAAGGAGCCAGGGGCCCTTGGCAGGCATATGTTGCAAGGAGAGGCAGCCATTGGCTCAGTGCATGGAGGGACAGAGCCAAAGACACGGCCCCCACAGGCACTGGGAGGCAAAAGGAGGAGGGCCCCCCGGGAGAGGTGAGCACTTTGGGGCGTCTCTGTGTCCCTTGGTGTCCTGCACACCACCAAGGTTCATTGTTTCAGGACCCTTTGGCCTGGGAGGCATAAGGTGATTTTATAGCTCCCTGTAGGGGCAGACCCAGGAGACTACTCAACTAGAAACCTAATTGGGGGTGGAGGAGGGGAAGAAAGCTCAGAAAGAAGCCAGAGAGGCTGGTGGGGGATACATTGGCTCACACCTGCAATCATAGCACTTTGGGAGGCCAAGGCAGGAGGATTGCTTCAGTCTAGAAAGTCAAGGCTACAGTGAATCATGATCACACCACTGCACTCCAGCTTGGGAGACAGAGCAAGACCTTGTCTCAAAAAACAGAAGCCAGACAAAGGGCAGGGTCTTTCTGATGGGCAGAAAGCTCACTGAGGGCCCTGATGACAGTGTCAGTCAGAGAGAGAAACAGGTACAGATGGGCCAGAACAGAGGCTGGTACTGCAATTCCTTCCCCAGGCCACATCCCTGCAGCTTTATCCCAATCCCCACTCTATAGGTCCCACCTTCAGCAAAAATTAGCCACTTGATCACACTCTGACAATAGATTAGGTCAGGCCCTGGGCACAATTACTCTGAACACCTCTGAACCTTTCAAGCTCTGGGCCAGCCCCACCAGCTCAGTTTCCACTTTCAGTCTCCTCACACCCCACACCCTGCTTCCCATCTTTGTGTATGTCTATCTGCAGACGTCCCTGGCTTGCCAGATAGATAGTCATCACTCAGCAGACAGAACCCACATTCTTCCCATCAGATTCCAGATCTTCCAGAGGTAGGCAAGCTCCATGCCCTCTCAGCAACCAGAGATCTGCTGGGAGGATATGCCACTCCAGGATGCTCCTAGAGAAGATGAATTGCCCAGGCAGCAGCCTCTGCCACTAACCAGTGTGGCCTTGGGAGAGTCTGTTAGCACTTGAACCTCATTTTCCCCATTTGTCTAATAGGGAAAATCACCCCTACCCTGAGAGAGGCCAGCCCTGACTCCCGAACCTATTCACCAGCCTCCTGTATCCCCAGCAAAGTCTACTGCAGCTTCCTTTAGTGGCTCTCAAGATAAGACCCCATGGTCTGGATTCCCTCCCTGTAAGCAAGACCTAACACCCCAACTCTGAATTCCACTGCAGGAAGCCATCAACCACACAGGTGTAAGAAAGACCAGGCCCAGCATGGCGGCTCATGCCTGTAATTCTAGTGCTTTAGGAAGCTGAGGCAGGAGGATTGCTTGAGGTCAGGAAGTTGAGACCAGCCTGGGCAACACAGCAAGACCCTGTCTCTACAAAAATAAAAATTTAAAAGTTAGCTAGGGCTGGGGAGAGTGGTTCACGCCTGTAATCCCAGCACTTTGGGAGGCCAAGGCAGGTGAATCACGAGGTCAGGAGTTCGAGACCAGCCTGGCCAACAGGGTGAAACCCCGTCTCTACTAAAAATACAAAAATTAGCCAGGTGGGGTGACATGCACCTGTTAATCCCAGCTGCTTAGGAGGCTGAGGCAGGAGCATCGCTTGAACCTGGGAGGCAGAGGTTGCAGTGAGCCAAGATCACCCCACTGTACTCCAGCCTGGGCAACAGAGCGAGACTCCATGTCAAAAAAAAAAAAAAAACTTAGCTAGGGCATGGTGATGCACAACTGGAGTCCCAGCTACTCCAAAGGCTGAGGTGGGAGGATCACCTGAGCCCAGGTATGTAAGGCTGCAATGAGCTATGATCATGCCACTCTACTCCACTATGGGCGACCTTGTCTCTAAATTAAAAAAAAGACCACAGAACCGGTCACTGCCCTGGTGAATACGCTGGTGTAAGACTGCCGTTGATAACAGCAGACGAGGCCACTGGCAGGAGAGGGTCAATAGGTGATGGTGCTCACAGCTGCTTGCTTCCTTAGAAAAAAAGTCTCCTAACACAGCTGAAACCCAGAGAGGGAATACTAGCCTCAAGACCAAGGTATCAGCCCTGTTTTGAGGTACCCAAGTCACCACAGCCCTTGGGGAACCCCAGGAAGAGACACTTCTCTTACACACACACACAAATCATGAAAGCGTATTTCCTTATGTTTCATTTGATGACGCAACTTAATAAACAGGCCTATCCTTTGGGAACGCCTTATAGTACCACAGTTTTCACACAGGTCCTGGGATGTGATACTGGCTTTTGAATACCAGTCATTTGAATCCCCACCACTTATTAGATGAGTGATCTGAGCCTCAGTTTCCTCATCAGTAAAATGGGGATAAAGTGTGCCTGCCCCACAGGGGTGTGTGACAATGCATGCAGAGGGCTTATCCCAGAGCCAGGTGTGTAGCAGCAACAGTCCTTATGTTTTCCTACAGGCCCCAGTCTGCACACTAGTGGTAGTCACTGCAGGGAAGATTGGGCCAGGTAAGAGGCAGAGGTGGGGATGAAGGAAGCCCAGCCAGTAGAAAGATCACAGATCCCCCTGCAGAATGATTCCAGAGCAGAGCCACCAGGCCTCAGAGAGGGCCACCCTACCCCACAGAGACACTGTTATGGACTAACAATGGGAAGAACAGGATAGAAAGGTCGACCCACTATCCTACTTGGTAGGGGTGCTTGGAGCTCCTAGGCTAGGGCTGTGAGGCTGCAGGTGCAACAACAGGACAATCTGTGTGGCCACCAGCCTCTAAGATGCCCCTCAGTGATCCCCGCCTCCTGGGATTCATGCCTTGGTGTAGTTCTCTCCCAAGCTGACCATTGCAGCTAATAGGATATGGCAGAAATGATGGAATGTTACTTCTGAAACTAGACATAAAAGACACTGTGGCTTCCACCTTGCTCCCTTGGGCAGCTTACTCTGGGAGAAGCCAGTCACTATGGGGGAAGGACACTCAGGCAACCCTGGGGCAGCCCACAGGGCACGGAACTGAGCCCTCCCATAAACAGCCAAACCGTCCTGCCATGCATGTGAGCGCACCATCTCAGAAGCAAATCCTCCTGCCCCTTCAGATGTCTGCAGTGCTGGCTGACACTGTGACTGCAACCTCATGAGAGAGCCCGAGCCAGAACCACCCAACTAAACTGCTACCAAATTTCCGACCTACACAAACTGTGAGCATAATAAATGTTTACTGCCATTTTAAGCTACCGGTTTTGGGGTCACTGGTTAGCCAACAATAGATAACTAAGAGTCAGCATCTCTCTCCCCACAGAGACTCCCCAGAGTGGATCAGGTAAACACTCCCCCAACCAATCCCACTCAGGGCCTCAGACCCCGCTGTTCTGAAATGCAGAGCTAGGATGAAGTGGGCAGGTAGCCTGCTCCAGGTCCTACAGCTTACAAGGCCCAAGAGACAGGAACTTCTCCCAGCCAGTACATTAGACTCACCTGGAGATTTTTACAAATAACCCCTACCTATACCAGGTCATCTAAATTAGACTCTCTGGGGTGGGGCCCAACCATGGATTTTTTTTTTTTTTTTTTTCCTTTAAGGACCTACATGATGCTAACGTACAGCCAAGGCTCAGGTTCCAATCGCAGCCTCCTGGCCAGCCCAGAGCCACTGGGGTCTGACAGTGCAGGAGAGGAGGAGGTAGAGAGAGCCACAAGGCCAGGCAGTGCCCAAGCTCTCCACCCTGGGCTTAGGCTTGGGTCTCCCTCCACCCCGCTGCTGCCCAGCTCCCATAGCCCCCTGCTCTCCAGGCATACAAAGCACCTCAGGCCACACAGATGTCCTTGCCCAACCTTGTTCACACACCACCACACACAGTCGCATCTTCCCCGTCTTTCTCTCTGCATCTCAACACCCTCTTCAGGTCCAACCTCTGTGCTGGGACTGCTCCCCTAGAGGACGGGAGCCAGGAAGCAGGGATGGGGTCTAGCTCTGAGTGATCTTGGAAAGACTGTTTCCTCATCCACAAAATGGGAATGACCATCACATCTGTTCTGCTCTCTGCTGGGTCCCAGGCTCCTCATCAGAAGCCCTTAGAGAGACCTATATTTGTATGTTTTGTCTCCCGCAAGATGCACCCTTGCCTGGCCCTGCATCAGCCCCTGGAGATTCCGCAGCAGTGGATTAAAGAGACAGGGCCCTGCCCTGAGGCTCACAGCCAGTGAACTCAAAGGTACAGAAATAAGGATCATGATGAATTCAAGAGACGATGGGAAGGAAGACCTAATGGAGGGTGGAAGAGGAGGCAGAAATTCCCAGGAGAGAGAAGTGAGCTCCACGCAGGGAAACTGCACATGCAGAGGCTCAGAGGCACTGCTAACAGGATCATCTCTCAACATGTGATTCCAAAGCTGTCCCTTTTCGCTCTCTCCCAGAACTCACCTGGACCAGCTTGGAATCCCCTGGCCCCACGCTATGCACTCTCCTGAGCTTCCTCCATAACTGTGGCAGCTGCCTCACCCCGCCCTGGGAGTTGGGAGTCGGGAGTGGGGAGTGGGGAAGCCTTCCAGCGTCAGGTGGGGAGAACACACCTCCCGCCTCCGCTCAGGGCCTGCCCCAGCCCCACCCGTGCTGCCCTGCGCTTCCTGGGCAAGTCAGCCATGCAGGTTGGCTCCCCGAGGCGCCCTGGGGAAGGGCAGGATGCACACCTGCCAGGAGGCACACGACCTGCCACCCAAGGCACCAGGAAGGGGGCGGGGCAGGCACAGGCGCTGGAGACACACAGGCCCTGCAACCCGGTGGCCTCCGCGAATGGGAGTCTGGATGGGCACCGGGCAGGTGGGGGGCATGTTTCCAGCCTAGGGTGGGGCCAGTGCTAAGGAGACTGGAAAAAAGCACAGACACGGTTCGTGAGTGAGGCTGTGATCCGCCCATCTCGGCCTCCCAAAGTGCTGGGATTACAGGCTTGAGCCACCGCGCCCGGCGACAGATTTTTCATTCATTCAAAAAGCTTTCTGGAGGGCTACCTGTGCCAGGCACTGTCTGAGGCACTGGGGATACTGCAACACCCAGATGCCCCCCTTAAGGATCTGTCAGGTCAGGGAAAAGCAGGGCAGAGACACAGGAAACTGTTTGCACAGGGGCGTCAGGGAAAGCCTCCTGCCAAGGCAACGCTGCAGCAGAGGTGCAGTGCTGTGTCAACCTCCTGGGGACTTGCTGAATGGCAGGATGTGGGGTGAGGGCAAGGGCCACATCAGCATGACCTGGGTGAGCAGGCATGACACCACTGGGACAAACCCAGACCAGTTCTAACTGTGTCAACTGGTCATCATCTTTGCCCTTCACAACAAGCTGGTGGGGTCAGAAAAATGACAGAAGCCAAACACCTCAGTGCAGGACTGCGGTGGGGAGGTCAGCCCAGGGGTCTGATTACTAAGCCCAGTTCTCTCCTCCCGGCTATCAGCAGGGTTGGGAGAGTTTCTCCAAGCCGCCTGCTATCGCAGGGCCAAGCACACCCCGAAACACAGCCCCATACATCAGGCATCACCTGCAGGCACGGCCCCAACGTGAGTCAGTGTCCCCAGCACCACCCGGCACAGAGATCCGCCCATTCTGCAGCCTGGACACTTGACGCGTGGGAGGTGTGAGCTGGCAGCTGAGGGGGTGGCTTCCCGGTGGGGCTTCTCCCCTATCCCTGCCAGGAGCCGCAGCATCACAATTCTGGGGTGAAGGAGAACAGCCCAGTCAGCACTTTCCGCCGACTCTTTCAAAACCACTTACAAGAACTGAGGCCTGTGAGCTCAGCCCGGGCGCAGTTCCCCCTCAGCGGCCCCTCGTGACTCTGCACAAAGCCCAACTGTGCTTCAGCTCCAGCCCCGGGAGGGGGTGGGGTCTCCGGCAAGCCCATCCTGTCTCCTGAGCCACAAGGTCCCACTCCGCCCAGCCTGGGACCTGTGCTTTCTGCCCACAAAGAGACACGACAGCCCCAGTGTCAGAGCTGTCTGAGCTGTGCTGGATCTGGGCAGCCTTCCTCCCAGAAGGTGGGGAAGGGTCTTCCTCCACTGTAAACCCTTTTCCAGCACAAATACCTCTCTTACGGTGTCCATGCAACATAATTTATCATAGAGCAAAGGTGGCATACATAATCCCAAAACGAAAAAAGGAAAATATCCAAAGAAAAATCTAGTCACTAGATGAACCTCACAGCAAACCTCTATTTTGCCCCTCCTGTGCCAGGCCCTTTGCTGGGCACTTTCCATTCATTGCATCCTTTAATAATCATAAACTCCCTGCTGCCCATTTTACAGATGAGGAAACAGGCCCCAAGAGGTTCAGAGGCATGACAGAGGCTACCTGGACGGAGCGAGGGGCAGGGTGGGGCAACACTGCTCAACCCTTGCTGTGACCTCAGGCCCCCCCACTCAGCCTTCCCAGGGGTGCTGCAGGCCTGAAGACTGCCCTGGCTTGGCAATTCTCCCATCTTACTCCTCCGCACATACTGATATGCACACATTGTGCCAGGCACTTGGGGCTGGCAGGAGTCATCTCAAGGCCTGGCGGCTCACTCCAGCTTCACTGCCAAAGCCTGGGGCTGCCACAGGGAAGCTACCTGCTTTCTGGCCTGGGCGCTTAGTGGGGTCCCTGCAGGTCATCCTGGTCTCCCTGCCCCATGCAGCTGGATTAGGCTTGCCAGGCACTAAACTAGCCAGGCCCCAGTCCTTCACCCTTGATCTCCTCCTCCGTAAACAGGGCCAGGGACAAGTTCTAATTGCTTTGGCCAGCACAAAAGAAAATTCAAAAAGCAAGTAACTCATAACTGCCTCTAGACGGTCCTTGATCACTGGCCCAAGACTTTCCCCTCCTGGTGACTTCAGGGCACATTAACTGTGCTCTCCTAACAAGTCCACAGGACTAACCAATAAAGCACTTTCCATAGAAGTCAACCATGAAGCCCAGTCCCCCACCCAAGCGAGAGCTGGAACCAGGTCTCAAAAACCACTGAGGTTCATTTCAAAATGTACACATGGGCCATGCACCCATGATTTAATCCATAAAACCCCTACGGAGTTGAGACGCTGAGTTTGGACATAAACATATTCTTTAGGCCCTTTTGTGGAGTTCAAAGACAGAATAACTCACTAGCTTTTGAAGCATCAAGAAAGGTCTGTTCTTAAAATCCCGTCATCATTGTTATCACTCTATTTTTAGCTGAATACGTCTGAGATACAGAGTGCAGTGTCAAGCATTTTGTGTGGAATACCTCAGTCCTCACATCAATACTCCCATACTACAGAGGAGGCAACTGAGATTCAGAGAGGTTCCACAGCCTGCCATGAGCCTGCCTCTAAACTTTACTTAGTAATATATTAAGCCTCAGGCCTTGCTCTTTTTAAAATCTAATGAAGAAGCAGCTGGGTGCAGTGGCTCACGCCTGTAATCTCAGCACTTTGAAAGGCCGAAGTGGGCGGATCACTTGAAGTCAGGAGTTTGAGACCAGCCTGGCCAACATGGTGAAACCCCGTCTCTACTAAAAATACAAAACTTAGCCGGGTATGGTGGCGGGTACCTGTAATCCTAACTACTCGGGAGGCTAAGGCAGGAGAATCACTTGAACCCAGGAAGTGGAGGTTGCAGTGAGCCAAGATCATGCCATTGCACTCCAGCCTGGGCAACAAGAGTAAAACTTTGTCTCAAAAAAAAAAAAAAAAAAAAGACAAAAGAAAAAATCTAATGAAGAAGTCAAGTTCATTGTCTTTCCTTGAGTTACTTTTTAAACTCCGAACCTTTTCAGATTAACTCTCCAGGTTTTGCATTGCGTATGATTTTTTTTTTATTATTTTCCAAAATAAGAGAGAGAAAAAGGTCCCTGTGTGTTTAACATTTAAAGGCATCATTTAAAAATATTTCCTAAGAATATATTCCTCTTGGTGGTCCTGGGTGTCTCCTGCTTGAGTCATCCTAAAATCCAGCCAACTCAGCCTGCAAGGAGTATCACCACCACCCGCCACAATCAGAGGTGCGGTGGCTGAGCTGGGCTGTCCCAGAGGTCTGGTTATGGGTGAGGAGCAGTTGAAGGTATGAGGACAGGCTCTGAGAGAGCTGTAGGGTTGAGGAAAGGGCATCAAGCCAGATGTCCCAGAACCTGAGTGAGACCCATCATGCCTCACTCAGGCCCCATGAGGCTGTATGGGGAAGACAGGACCCATGTGTCTGCCAGGGCCGGGCACAGAGTTGGCAGGGGTGGCTAGATTCTTTGTTCTGTTTTCTAATAAATTGCAACTCATTCCCAAGTGCTTGTTCTTCTGGCTTTAAGTCACACCTTCCTTAATGCCATCCCTCAAGAAGCAGGTGGAGAAGAAGGGAATCTGGACTAAGGGGTACTGCAATGGCCCCCAGCTAGGCCACCATGCTCCACCTGAACCCAGATGCTTTTCCTCATCCTCCAGCCTCCCAGCCCCGGATTTAGAAAGCAGTGGGCTCCTACGTGCTTGAGGAAGTAAGGCAAAGCGGCAAAGGAGGACAAGAGAGTGGAGCTGGGGTTGGGTAGGAAAATCCACTGAGCATGACCCACCAGGGCCTCCAGGTCAGGTCGGAGGGCCAACGTTGCCCCAAGCACCACCGTAGCTCCTCCTGGGTACTATTTAAAATGCCACATCCCGGCAGGGCACGGTAGCTCACGCCTGTAATCCCAGCACTTTGGGAGGCCGAGGCAGACAGATCACGAGGTCGGCAGATCGAGACCATCCTGGCTAACATGATGAAACCCCATCTCTACTAAAAATACAAAAAATTAGCCGGGCATGGTGGCGGGCGCCTGTAGTCCCAGCTACTTGGGAGGCTGAGGCAGGAGAATGGTGTGAACCGGGGAGGCGCCACTGCACTCCAGCCTGGGCAACAGAGTGAGACTCTCAAAAAAAAAAAAAAACAACCACACCCCATCTCCCCAACCCGAGCTGCTGAACAAAGAGCCTCACACCGCAGAGGAAAGGAGGTGTGGTAGAGGCAAGGCAGGGTAGCCTCACTGACTGCCCTGAGAGTCTGAGAATGAGGGTCACGTCCGTAACCTGGCCCCTCCCCAAGCTTCAAGTCCATGAAGGGGCACAGCACCGTCCCCGCCCACAGCCCACCATCACTCACACCCTGCCTCATTTCGCACTAATGCACTGCTCTGATCACATCACTGCCCTGCTCAAAACCTTCTATGGGCTGCCACAGCCCAGTGAACCAAGGCAGTCCCTGATGCCTCCTCCCTGCCCGAAGGCCGCCTGTCTCCTACACACACCCACCAGGATCCTCTGACTCTCAGACCCAAACCTGTGACTTCTCATTCTGTCCAGATCTCCCTGCCCCACTGGCTATTCCTCCAGGAAGCCAGTCCTGCTAGCTACTTGCACCCTCACTCTTCTCCTCTGCAGGCCGCTCTGGTCTAACCAGGACCCCACCCTAAGCCTTGTGCTGCTTTCTGCTGGTTCTTGCCTTCTTCCCTCATGTCCACGATGACAGGACCCTCCCCAGGGTCCCTCCTCCAGCCATGTCAATCACAGTAGTAAGAGCAGCCAACCGGTATTAGAGTGTCACAACAACCCAGCCACCCTAGGAGGGAGGAAATATTAGCCTCAGGGTACAAATGAGGGAACAGAGGCACAGAGAGGCTTAGCTTCTTGTTCAGAGTTCACAACCCTGCTGTGTTAAGCTCTGAGATGAAAGGCTGGGGAGAACTTGCAGAGCGAGGAGATGCCCAGGAGGTATAAGGAAAAGGCCCTCTCAGAATCCAGAAGACGGCTGGGCTGGCTCACATCTGTAATCCTAGCACTTTGGGAGGTCAAGGCGAGAAGACTGCCTGAGGTCAGGAGTTTCAGACCAGCCTGGCCAACACGGTGAAACCTCGTCTCTACTAAAAGCACAAAAATTAACTGGGCATGGTGGTGAGCGCCTGTAATCCCAGCTACTCAGGAGGCTGAGGCAAGATAATGCTTGAACCCAGCAGGTGGAGGTTGCAGTAAGCTGAGATTACGCCACTGCACTCCAGCCTGGGCGACAGAGTGAGCCTC